>NC_092520.1:47208333-47510000 GCF_037038585.1 Patagioenas fasciata
CATCAGCCTGTTTCCTATAAAAACGACCCTTTAATGTGTCCCTCCCTTTCAACCTATTTACTATTTCAAGATATTCTGGAAGAAGGGATGGAAAATTCAAATGAGAATTATGTTCCTGTAATGAAAAAAATATATTCACTAACCCAAACATAAACTGGTACTTTATTTTATAATATATTGAATTGTCTTTCATACTCACATGTTTCATCCATGGAAAACAAAACTTTTAAGAATCTTTTATATAAAAGACAGTCTTTCACAATTAATTTTTGGAGATAAAATTATCTGAAGAGTAATTATAACCATTCTGTCTGTGCACCCAGGCCTTAATTTACTCTATCCTCAAATAATTCTCACGTAATGCTTGTGGGTATTTAAATTGTTTTACCTTACTGGTATTTATGTCCACAGGCTGGTGGCTAATATAATTTGTTTGTTGATCTTAAATTCCTCTTTCCTAATCCAATAATTATTTTTTCTACATATTATGTATCTCTTATCATTACCAAATTATTAGCATATCTAAAAAGATGGTAGAACTCTTTGTAGTTATGGTATTCTGAAAAATTTACCTTCAGTTAAACCACTTCTTCAGTAGTGCCTTTAAAGAAGATGGAGTATATCCCAGAGTACTCATAAGCTAATACAACACTGAAGAGAGGTTTCCTTCTCTATCTATATAGTACATTTTTCAGTGCCAAGCTGAAAACCTTAAAATGTTCTCAGATGCCAAATTTTTCATCAAAACTCGAGGCTATTTTACAGAATGCCATGATGTGCTCTTTTTCACATTAGATAAAATCAATATATTTAATAGTATTTTCCATGTTTTTCTTGAGTCTGTGACAAATGGAAAATATTTGATCCGACAGGGTACTTTTACTCTAAATCTCATGCTCTTCTGGCCTAATTTTCTTTGATTTTGGGATAATGTAATGAAGATGGAATTAATGGTAGAGACACCATGACAATCTTTTGATTTGCACACAGTGGGAAAGGTCTGCACAAGACTACTTACTTGCACCCACAACTGGTTGGTGTTCACAGTGCTGTTTTGCCTCCTCATGAGTTTCCTAAAAAGAGCTCTTGGTCTGGCTACGGCTCAGGCCTTTACCTCCTTTGGAGCCCATACCAAACAACTGCTGATTTGGTTATGGGGGGGTCGAGTTCCTTCATCACATACCCTGAGGAAGTGGGACATTTTATATGATCCAGAGGCCCAGGCTGTCCCTGGCCTTTCTTCTGCCTTATCATATTTTTCAGAGATTCTGGTTCCAAAGACATATGATCTTTGAGGCACATCAGTTCTCAGTTTTTCTCTTCCATCCTTCTCAAAACCCTGTTCATATCATTCTTGTTGCCATATTGATGGCCTTCTTGTTTGCATCAAGATCAGTCCTAACATTCAGAGTTTTAAAATCCAGAAGCCTGTTTCATTAATAATAGCTGATACCCCATCTTTATTTGAATTCCTCCAAAACTCTGTATTTTATAAGCAACTCAGATATTTTTGTCCATTCTTCATTGTGCCAAGGTTTGGGTTTTTTTGGCTGCCTTTCAGTGCTTTATAGCATCTCAGTTCATAGAATCATAGAACAGTTTGGGTTGAAAGGGACCTTTAAAAGTCATCTAGTCCAACCCCCTGCAATGAGCAGGGACATTGTCAACTAGACTAGGTTGTTCAGAGCCCCATCCAGCCTGGCCTGGAATGTCTCCAGGGATGGGGCATCTACCACCTCTCTGGGCAACCTTCACCACCCTCACTGTAAAAAATCTCTTCCTCATGCCTATCCCAAATCTCCCCTCCTTTGGTTTGAAACCATCACTCCAAGTTCTATTGCAACAGGCCCCGCTAAAAAGTCTGTCCCCATCTTTCTTATAGGCTCCTTCTAAGTAGTGAAAGGCCGCAATAAGGTCTCCCTGGAGCCTTCTCCAGGCTGAACAGCCCCACCTCTCTCAGCCTGTCCTCACAGCAGAGCTGTTCCATCCCTCTGATCATCTTGGTGGCCTCCTCTGGACCCTCTCCAACAGGTCCATGTCTTTCCTGTGCTGAGGGCTCCAGAGCTGGATGCAGGGCTCCAGGTGGGGTCCCACTGGAGCAGAGGGGCAGAATCACCCCCCTTGACCTGCTGGCCATGCTCCTTTTGATGCAGCCCAGGATATGATTTGCCTTCTGGGCTCCAAGTGCACATTGCTGGCTCATGTCCAAAACTTCCCTTATTAGTATTCTGACAGACAAAAGCTAAGTGGCCTAGCATCACAATTTTTCAGAGTATGTTCTGAACCTACGATTTTGCATATGTAAAGCATATCTATAAATTCTCCATGTCCAATATGGAAAGAGGTCAATAAGAGTAATGCAAGCTAAAAATATTCATTAAATATGAAATGGTTGAGAGGTACAGGCTATTAGACTAGTGTAATTATTGTCCATAGTTTTTACTTTTCATCAATACTTGATTGGAAACCAGTCAGATTCCAAGAAGGAATATTATAGGAGCAAATTTTCTTATACAAGAAACCCTAGGAAAAAAAGGTATTTTTCAACAGAGACAGATAATGCCTAGGAAAGGGAATCTGAAAGCTCAGGTTCTGGCTGTTCTTGGTATTCTTGATCTCTTGCTCTAGCTCTTCTAAGGTTTACCATTTACTTGATTTCTAAAATATGTGTGGAAGTAGTTCCGTGATTTTACTCATAGTTCAAGAACAGAAACGAGGCAAGACTTGTGGGAGATTTTAATCTATAAGATAACTGCTAGAACTGGGAAAAAGGCAAGCACAATAATCTCTTTTTAGGGTATTATCTCTCCCTACACACATTTCCTCCTTTATGTAACAGCTGTATAATTTAAAATGACCCATCATTTGTCTGGGCACCTTTTGTAATAGCAGAGTGTTAATGGAAAAAGTTATGGATCTATACGGTTTTACTCATCTGCTGGGCCTTTGTTGTCAGCCTGTTGTTTCATTTTGCTAATCATTTGTTTCTGTAACAATTTAATTCAGTCTGTCCATTTTTAGTAGTTGAGAACTTTAACAAAAAAAGGCATCTCAGAAAGATAATTTTATCAATTAAAAAAAAATGAATTGCTACTGTGAGGTCCTTTTCCATTTCGTAAGAGGCTGCCATGTGGGCTTCCTGAACTGGGTAGGGAGAAGGAAGAGACTTAGAAAAGATGCAAAAGATTGGTTCAGTTGCCTCAACTTTCAGTTACTATTTCAAAGGCCATCAGGTTTCTCAGATGCAATCTGACACCTCAAAAAGCTGAGCCATCCCCTAGGTTCTGCCAGCCCTATTAGGATGCCTTGAGTATCCTAGAGCATTTGAGGGAAAAAGCGTGGTGGTTTTGTTGTTGTTTTGTTTGGGGGTTTTTGTGTGTTTTGTTTCTTTGTTTGTTTGCTTTTTTGTTCATTTGTTTAATCTAGCATTTCCAATTGATTTGGTAAGCTGCGTAGGACAACTATAATGTGAAAGGAAATAATAAAAGGAAGTAATTGCAGTAATCTAGCTTTACTTTCCCATGAACTGGGGCAAGTCTAATAACTGTCATAAATTAATAGTGTCTTATGGCTATATTTTTTTTTTTTTTCAAATTCCAGTGGTCTGTGTTCTGATCTATGGGATATCTCCTCTATTCCAGAAAATAATTACTTAAAAAAAAAAGTTTTGGAAAAATATAGCAGCTTGATGACACCTGAGAATTCATTTCAGGGGGATTTACAAATCCTGTTTTTATAGCTGCTTCATGCCTTTGGGCATATCAAAACAGTTAGGGACATTCAAAGTATCTGGCCCTTACAGTTCAAAGATGTTTATTTTAACCTTAGGAAATTCTACTACTGAAGTACTAACTGTTGTTGCAAAAGGCACTATTATCTTATTCTAGGCTTGTTTAAAAAGAAATGGTAGTGATTCACTGAATTAATTATTCATACTTGGCTGAATTAACATGTTATTGTACCAAGATATAGGAAAATACAAAATTGTATTTGTTCTTTAGCTTTAGACACAGTGGTATTTTTTAAAAAATCAAATAGTAATGTGTACTTTGGTACATTTTTAGCATTCATGCCTCCCTCTAATAAAACGTGACGCAAGAGCTTTAATCCAGACTCTGTGCAGACAAGGATGCTGTTTCTGGGGAATGCCAGACAATGTAGTAGCTCTTCTGCAGTAGCCAGGGAAAACATATTTCCCCTTACAGTTAGCTGCTAACTAACCTTTTTATCCATTTTCCTTTTCAAGTACCAAATTCTGCCCTTGTTGAGGTGAATGAGAGCTTTTGCAGGAAATCTGCTTTTGTTCCATAGAAATTTACAGGAAGGAAATGGTCCTTTGGGAAGAGTTCATTCCTGTGCCTTTATGAATTTTCTATAGCAAAGATTACAGCAACAGCAATTCCACTACATGTACCTGCAATTCAGAGCTACCCTTAAACTCTCATTGCTGCTGACTATGTGTGTGTTTAGCTGTCTTAAAATCGAGACAGACATTTAAGAGCCTCCTATGGCCTTAGAAAACTAACTTTATTCACTTTCATAAAACAACAAAAACCTTCTATTTATGCCTTTTGCATCCATTCCAACTCTATTTATGAGATACCTGGTGCTGCAGTGCTGCACATCAGATGCCTCTTGTGTTTTGCTCTCACAAAGGGAAACTGGACTGTATCATTGTCTGTCTGTCTGAGAGAAAATTAGATTACACCTTGCACTTTGAAGCAATAAGAGAAAGTCATGTCAAGATTTTGCAGTCTACAGGACATACTGAGTCATGGAGGGACCATTCAAAAATCATAAGCAATTGTAACATTCACTTTTGCTTGCTTCATTTTGTGAGAACACCAGAGAGCAGCTGGGGTTCTGCATCTTTTCTTGGTTATTGTGGGTAGAAATCAATCACACATTTGGAGGCAGGTATTTAGAATCATGAAACCTGCATGAAATTCAATACAAAGTCAACATACAGTAGTTTATTTTTCCGAAGAACCAAGTTTGAGCACTTGCCTATGAATATTTCAGCTGTGGTGTACATAGTGCACATACTTAAGACATGTTCTAGTTAGCAAAGCCTGTTGGGATTGTGCTTGTGTCCTAAATGTTGCCAGACTTCTGTACTGAAAATGCAAGGAATGAAAGAAGCCTAGTCACCACTTAGTGGGTTTACTTTTCCTGTTCATGCTGTTGGGAAGTAAGACAGACAGTCACTCAGTATTTGAGCCATCAACAGACTCTGACTCATTTATATTTATGCCCTAATCATTTGGTTTTGCATAGACATTATTTTCTTTTTCTGGTGTAGGTATTTTATCTCAGTTTTTCACATTTAAGAGCTTTTATAGCATGATGGTGATGTGATGATCACAGAAACCGATTTTAAGAGAGTTTACAAACACAGGCACTAAATATAATTACTCGCCTTCAGTGGCAGCAGTACTAACAGTGCAATGAACTAGCAACTTGATCTATTGGATATATTAATTTGCCAGCTAGATTTGGACAAAAGTTGTATAAGAGAATGTGGTATCAGCCTCTTTATCCTAAAAGAGGATACAAGCACTGATTTCCTGAATAATGACTGATTCACTGTAACTCTCTTGACACATGAATCATTACATTTTTCAGTAATAAATGTCAGGTATAATGTTTAGAAACAGCAGAGCAACAAGTTACAGCAAAGATCCGTACTGCTTTTTCCTTTGCTAAATCTGAACTTTGTATCAGTTATCTCTACCCTGGTGATAAGTAACGTTCTCAGAATTAGTAGAGGCTAATTCCATGACAAATCCTGAGGCTCCCATTACAAAAAAATATATCTCTCCTACTTCAATGGTACTTTTGTTTCTCTGATTCAGAAAAAAGCTTGAAAAGCTGTCTTTTCCCCTCTCTTAGCTCTGGCATCTGGTTCAGATCGAGTTAAGGCTCTTTTAGTTCATTCAAACATCTGGTGCTATAAATATTCATGCCTTGGTAGGATTCCAAATTTTTTTGTGTCCATTGGCTTCTTTTTCTAAAAAATACATTAGGGGGTTTATGTGAGGGAGGCTTTCCTCTTTCTGAGTGCTTGCTCAGAGTTATGACTGTGTCTTCAAAAGTGGTGAAGAAGGAAGAAAACTGAAGTTGTATTAAAGCAGTATAGCTATACTGAGTTAGACAAACAAACAAACAAATAAAACCCCACAAACATTTAGACCAGCATCCTCTCCCTGACACCAGTCAACAACACATGACACATTTGACAGTGCTAGCATGATTATACATCGATTTCCTCAATACTTCATTAAGCCTTGTCCAAAGTTAGCAGAGAAGCCCTTCTCACTAGCAACTGAGAAACTGGAGTGAATGTGGACTCCAGCTGGAACAGATTCTCCATCCTTGGAGATACTCAAAATCTAACTGGGCAAGGCCTGAGTAACCCGATCTAACTGGGCCTGCTCTGAGCAGAGAACTGGACTAACTGACCTTTGCATCTCCCTTCTAACCTACCTGGTTCTATGACTCTGTCCTTTCTATTCAGCATCCATCCATTCATTGCTAATCCCTTGGTAGCAGAAAAACAAATCCTTCTTGCATTTATCTGAGATCTTTTCAGTTATGTGATAAGAATGCCAAAATACATACCCTGTAGCTTTTAGAAGGCACGCAGGGTATAGCTAGATGCCCAAGCTCCCATTACAGTTAGTGGAAATAAAATTAATACAGTAAATAGTTGCACTAAATTTCATGAGTCTAGGCTGCGCACATTCTCTACAAATATGTTACTAATTTGCCACATTTAAATTACAGCTTAGGTTGTCCCTGCCAATATGGTGCACTACAACTTGTGCAGTTTATGTAGGTCACACGTTTTGTGCAAAATGGGCATTTACTGCTAGTCTAATTAAAGTCTTGACAGTGTAATCAAAGATTTATTATTAAGCTGAGTAGAAAGATACTAAAAATTATAGTTCAAATTATCCAGACATTCAAGCTCATGCCAATTTTGACACAGTGAAAACCAAAATACCTAAACTTCATAGTAATTGTCCCTTTCTCTAGTATTATGCTCACCCTTCCACTGTCATTCTGGTGACAAAGAGATCACATCACAAGACTGATGTCTTTTGTCTTGAGAGGAGGATATCATGGTGAGCCATCCATGGAAGAGTTATAATGTTGGTGGGCTCTTCCTCCTCTTTTCTGGAAATACAATGTTGGTGTTCCTGGTTTCTTACTCCTTACTCCTGCCCCCGCTTAGTGTCATTACGTACTTGCTAACACAGTCCACTTGCTCCTTATTCTTTGGTTCACAATTCCATATTACACACAAATCTACTATGTATGATATGTTTTATATATACCAAATGCCCATTCTTTGCTCTTTTTGTTACTCCTAAATTGTTTTACCCAGTTCCCAAGGTTGCATTCCTTCGATGACCAGTAACTGACTACCGCTGAGTTGCTTATGACCCAGGGGCCTCTGTTATCATCCTGTGCCTACACTTTCAAGGCTTCAGTTATCATCCTATGCCTCTACTTCTCTACACTGCATTTTATTCTAGCATCATAAGTAGATCACTATAAGAAGAAAAATTACATGTTGTATGTACTTCTTATAAAAATGTATATTGCAATAAGCCTTACACCATTCAACTGTACAAAGCCAACCAAAGGCTGAAACAAATCAGGTGACAGTCACCTGCTGTTACAGCGAAACAAACTAAACTCAACCTCCAGATAGGTCAAGACAAGTCCAGGTGAATCCTGACATGTCCTAAGGCCTATTTTGTCAGCTTAACTCAGAGCCTGAAGCCTGCTACTTGTAATGGCAGCACTGTATGTGCTGGGCTGTAAGGCTGAAGAGTCCAGAGAGCCATGCAGCTCACCCTGTAACAGATATTGCCACTGAAGAGCCCAGTCCTGCCTGTGTGTTCTGAATGTGTTTTGAATCCTGGTAATGCATTCCTTGATCTTCAAGGAGAGTGAATTATTAACATTTTCTTTACCTAGTTCTGATAATGCTAAGATCAAATAACATTTCTAAAAGACATTCTGAAAAGCATATGCTTGGTAAGACTGTTTTGAAATGCAAATACCATGGTCTTATCTACATATACTTTACCTCTGTGGGAGCTCATATGTCAGAACAACTGGTACATTACACATTTGGAACCAGCTTTTCTATCACCACTCATAACTCTGATGCTGTCCGAAGGAGCCCAATAAATACAATGCTTCCTTCATGACTGGGACATTTGCCTCAAAGTCAAAATAGTCAAGACCAGCATGTCCTTCCAAGTAGACAATTGTGTGTTGAGTTAAGCAACATTCTGTGTTGCCTGTTGACACCTGTGTTTCAGTCATATTCCTGTAGTACTTGCTGACTTGTCAGTATACCTGCCACAAGTAGATTCACTTTTGCTGCGATTCCTGCGCAAACCCAGATCTTTATCTCCAGTTGTGAATATCAGAAAAAAATGCCGGAAAATGCTCTAAGTCCCATTCAGCCTGCAATTCTGGGCTTCATTTCTGTTGAAACTTGGAATGGTATGTATCAAAGGCTAGGAAATTTGGTATGATGCATACCTGAGTCTGTCCTTCAGATGGAGCTGGGATACAGTCAATGGCAACAGGATCTAGGAAAGGAGTCTTAGATCCTTAAGTACACGGAGCAAAGAACTATTTCTTAGTTCCAAACAAATTCTCTCCAAGTATCAGCCAGCAATATGGTTTCTCACACCTGTTGGTTTCTAAGTTTCTGAAGGTTCTTGCAAATAATTTTTCAGCTGTTCCTCTTCCTGTCTTGTGTCTTCTTTTCTTTCTGAAACTTAATATTGCTTGCAGATTTTACAGAGGCTCCCATTTTCAAATCCCACTATCTTGCCTATTATTATATTTATAAGTGCAAACAGCTTAGTAGCAGTGATTGGGCACTTCTGGAAGCTCTCACAGTAGTGTATTCCAAATGACAAGGAAATAAGCTCACTTAATTCTTACCAAATGTACTTACAAAGTTATAGGCTCATGGCTGGAACATGCTGTGGTCACTCATTCTTCTTTCTTAAGATGGGCAAAGAGTTGTGTGTTGTTTTTTTTTTTTTTCCTGTTATGGCCACATTGCAGAACTAGCATAGTGGTTGATGCCCACAAGCTTTTCACCTGTCTAGCATGTGAGTACTGTTTCAGAAGTACAGGAGACCAGTCTGCTATGCCTCAAATTAACTTATTGAATATTTTTTCCCTCTTTCGTCTTATCCCCCTTGTTCTGTGATGAGCAAAGTTAGCCCTTTAAGTGGCCTTTTCCTCAACTTTCCAGCCAGAAAGGGCTAATCAACTGAGATATCCTATTGTTAAAAAAAAGAGCTACAACACTAAGATGAAGTACCTTCTGCTATTTTTCTGAAAAACATACCTTTATCAAAGATTCACTCTGTGCACCCCATGAATCACTTGTTCCTGCTTCCACATCTTGTCCATTTCCCTTTTATGTCTCAATTACTTTAGGAGCTCCTTGCTCAGCCATGCAGGCCTCTCAGTGTCTTTGATATCCTACCTGTCAGGACAGATCTTTCTTGAGTTTAGAGGAGGTGCACTTAGAATATCAACCAGTTCTCCTGGACCCCTCTTCTTTCCAAGGTAATAACCCATGGGATTCTGCCAAGCAGATCTCCGAAGAGGTTGAAGTCTGCTCTCTTGATAAGCAGGGTTGTGGTCCTGCTTTTTGCTGTGCTTCCTCTTCCTTGGATACTCCTCTGGGATCCTCTGGATCCTCCTGGACCCTGTGACTCCAGCGGTCCCACAGTCACTGCAGCCAAGGCTGTCTCCAGCTTTCATATCCCTGACCAGTTCTTCCTTGCTTTTAAGTATCAGGCCCAGCAGAGAACCCTTCCTTTTTGGTTTCTCCAGGCTGAGAAAGCTGGGATTGTTTAGCATGGAGAAGAGAAGGCTCAGGGGGTTCCCATCTATGTATATAAACACCTGAAAGGAGAGAATAAAGAAAAGGTTGCCAGATGCTTTTCAGTGGTGCCCAGTGACAGGCACAGGGACATTTATCTTAGAATTAGATGAACTGTGCAATGAAAATGCCTGTTGTTCTCCACTCACTATAAAGCAAACAAACAAACAAAAACCAAAACAAACAAACAAAAACAAAACAAAACAACAACAACAACATCCAGCTATCTAGATCTGATGCAGACATCTGTAACAGAAACATCAACATTTAGGTGAGCTAACTGCTCTGTAGTGGAATAAGTCTGGACAACACAGCTGACAAATATTTCAAGATAAGTGTTCCTCCTTTCGTTTAGCTACACTGACATAACCATGTGCAGGATTAAACCCTTACTGAACTGCTGAGTTTAGAGCACTTTGGTACATTCCCAGCAGCATTTAAAATACTCCAGCACAGAACTGTATTTTTTTTGCCTCAAAAATTATATAAATGCTGAAATATCATGCCTGAAGCTATATACATGCACCACAACTGAACAAAAGCTGCCTTCAGTGAAAATTGTCACAGAAGATTATTTCTCAAAATTAATTTTTACTTTCTGCCACTGCAGTCCTAGGTCAGCTCAGATGTTGTTCTACTTAGATTCAGCAAACTAGGCATTTTTTCCAGAAAGCTATATGCTTTTGAAAACAAGAGGATGGAAAAGACTTGAACAATTTTAACCACACTTGTGACTACGTTTGTGTAGTTCCTGAGGTGTGTCTGGATAAAATTCGGGTGACTATTTCTATTTAGCTAAAATGAGTACAGTGTATCTTGACAGCGAGACACATGTTGTTTGACTGTTAACACACTAGTCCCAGTGAAAAATAACATTTTTCTCCATGTTTGACAAGTTGCCTGTTGAGGTAAGGGGTCACATTCAGGCAGTTTTAACTGCCATCTAAACTCATCTGTCTAGCTAACAGATGAAAAATTAGGCACATCGGAAATCCTCTAAAAGTCGTCTGAAGGGTTTTGCAAGATGCAGAATGCTTACTCAACAGGAAACATGAGGCACGGGGCCTTAGAAAGAATTTAGGCTGAGTTAGCATTGCAGCTGGCTGGGTTTGGTTGATGATATGGTGGTTAATGGCATGGTAATATTACATTTTTGTTTATATTCTGACTTCTGTTCAAAGCAGACTAAGCCAGCATTACAGGGAGCTGCTGTAATAGTGCAGCACTGTGTGGTTTTTAATGCAGTTGTATTACAAATACAGAATAAAAGACTGGTTCCTAATCCAAGAAGTTTATCATTTCTGCAGAGCTTGATTTTATACTGACAAAAATTGAACTGGGCATAAAGCCTGCTCAAGAGCTATATATGGAAAACATACATAATGATGAACAGACTGAAAGTTATTTAAAACAAAACCATTATCGGTACTGTGCAGGAGAGTGAGTCACAGGACATCTAATTTGAATGATCAGCATCATCTTGATACTGAAAGATCATTTTCTCTTTATAGTTTTTCAAACAGATTTTTATATTGTGTTATAAGTGTTAGGAGAAATGCCAATACACTAGATTTACTGACCTAGCAGTAACTTACCATGAATATGTACTCAGCTTCTCTTTGTTCCTGTAGAACAGAAATGCATTGCAGTTAATATTTCAAAGCAATATTGGCACTACAAGAACATGGAGTTACTTGTCTATCTATTACTTGGCCTTTCCTCTTCTAGCTGTTTCAACAAAATTATTTTCAGATAACATCCAGGCCTCTACTGTTTAGATTTTTGGCATACTTATTGTTACATAATTTCACTCAGAAGTGTTTCAAATTATATACAATATTCACATCATTTACAGAAGACTGAGAACTATTTTTTTAAGAGTAGCTTTCAGATTAATGGCTGAACAAATATTTGAATAAACTACTTCCTAAATACACACTAGGAGTATTGTCTACTTAATCATCTCTTACTGATAATACAAAAAATACAAGTATTGCCAAGATCAGAGTGGAAATGTCTTGTCCAAATAGAACTTAATAGCAATGGATTTTTTCTTGCAGAATCTGTATGTATTGACTTTCACTGCACAAAGCATATTGCCATCTCTATTTTTTTCCATTTCCTCCATTTTTCTCAACAGATATCAAGGGTTTGGGTTTGGTTTTTTCATTCTTTGTTTTCTAACTGGAGGTATTTTCTCACATATTTTCCATATTCCTTCATAATTTGGCATAAATTTACATTCTTTTATTCTGTATTTCTGCTTCACTGTCATCAGTTTTATCGACTGTGCCTGACTTCTGCACATTCCATACAACCTTGTTTGTCGAGAGGAAACTTCAAAGCCATATGGGGATTTTTAAAAAATATTGTTTATTTCTATAACAGCACAATGAGCTCTATCCAGACTATTTTCTTAACATCAGATCTAGATCTGAAAAAACACTGAAAAACTATACCATATGCATTTTTTAAGAATTGTAATTAATCCAGTATTTCCAGCCACCCTCCCACCCCCCAGTAGCATTCATCACTGGTGTTTGTTACACACAAATAATTAAATTACTATATTTTATTCCAAGGCATTTTCCAAAAAGTAGTGATAAACTCATAGATTTTAAAAAGAGAAAACAGCTCTAAAGAGAACAACTTCAAACTGACACGTTTACTCCTCTGATTCTTCAACTGACTTCTCTCAAAGTACATGCACCTCTGCTAAGAGGTGGGACTTGGCAGACCCATCTTACTCCCTGTCAGAACCTCCTCTGTCATCTGCAAGAAATGCTGT
Source organism: Patagioenas fasciata (assembly GCF_037038585.1). NCBI lineage: Eukaryota > Metazoa > Chordata > Aves > Columbiformes > Columbidae > Patagioenas > Patagioenas fasciata. The sequence goes on from NC_092520.1 coordinate 47,221,056, forward strand.
CAGCCTTTGCATTCATTCTTCCTTTTTTTGATAGAAATGTACAGTTATTCTAAATTTGTTATATTGTACAGCAATCACAATAGGACAGTAAGAAATTGTAATATAAATCTGCAGTATTGGTTTTACGCGTGTTTTTGAAGATAAAATTAATCTAGTTCTGAAACCTACCTATTATCAGAAACCTTAAAAATTTGAATAGACTTATACAGGTGAAGAAGTGTAAAGTTTAATATGGTGCTTTCTTATTTGCTGGCCATTGACTGAATAACGAATGAAAAATGAGTTTAAAATTGCTAACAGACTTGTTCAGCTTGCCTTTGTGCGATTACATTCAGATTCATCTGAATTTAGATCGCATCCTTCAAGTCAACTTTTCCGAGAACTGAGCTTGCAACAGCTATTCACTACCAAGAAGATTTTTTCCTTGGCTTGTTTTCATGGTGGAGCAAAGTTTAAACTGTTGTAAACTTGCTGACTAACAGCCATTAGGTTTCTTCTTTCCTATAATGAATCTGAAGCAATACTTTCTTTTAAATGCCATTTTGATGCTATTTTGTTTACATGCTATTTAAAACACTCTTTATGTTTCCTTACAGATCTTTTACAACAATTTACTACAGGATCCAGAAAACAGTGCTATTACTGTCACTGCAGGCCCTTAAGGTTTAAGATGGTCAAACTGAAAAGGTAAATATTAAAACTGGTATTAAAGTGTTTTAGTCAACATGATCTGTTCATCTAAGTAATAAAGTTCTAATAGTTCTGAAATACACATTTCTCACATTCAATATATATTCTGAACAGGAGAGACATGGACATACTGGAGAGAATCAATGGGCCACCAAGATGATGAAGTGACTGGAACATCTGTGAGGAAAGTCTCTGAGACTTCGGATTGTTCAGCCTGGAGCAATGAAGGCTTGGGAAGGGATCTCATCAATGTATACAAATATATGCAGGGAGGGTGCAAAGAGGATGGAGCCAGGCTCTTCTCAGTGGTGCCCAATGACAAGACCAGAGGCAATTGGCACAAAATGAAACACATAGGAAGTCCCGTCTGAATATTAGGAAACACTTTTTTTTTTACCTCTTCCTGGGCTGAGATGTTACATGCAACACTTCAGAAACAGTTTACTTTGGGGGAACCTGTTTGTAACAATATAGAGGACACTAGAAGTTAAACGTATTACATGAATCGTCCAAGTTCCATTTCCCATTAAATACGGTAATATAATTAATAGATTTTCCTTCTATTTGGTAACTGAAGCACAGTGCAGTACTCCGTACAAACTATTCTTAACTCAATATGGCCTTTACTAATAACCGTTCCTTTCAATACAGCATAATGCAACATAGAAACTTTCATTATGTATAGAGGCAAAGGGGAAAAAGGAGGAAATCCTGTTAGGAAAATACTAACATTAATCCATTTCTAGCCTATATTTCTCTGCCAACTTTGTTTCCTAACTGCTTGGGCTTCTGATATGCAACGGAGTTCTTGTATGAGGGAACCTAACAAAGGCAACAAACAATAGAGAAGGCCCAAACTTGTTTTGTTTGGGTAGTTCTAGTAAGTGCTGCATCAGGCTGATATGGTCTGCAAGCAAATCCCAGGCACAAACAAAAAACCTCATGCTTCCACCTCCTCCTTCTTCATAATCCCATATATCTTCACTTCCACCCCCATCTAGAAACAAAACCCCAAGCTCACTCTCTGCTTCTCTGCCCTCCTACACACACATACTAGGACCTAACTGTGCTCTCCCAAGTCCCCACCCAGCTTATCAGTAATGACTGCCTGGACGAAAACACTGACCCTGCTGCCCAGGTCAGCCTCTGTACCAGCAGTCTGGATAAAGGCTGCAGGATAAAGTTCTGTGTGCAAGCCATTAGCAACAGCAAGAAGCTGCTTCTGTGAGAGCGTTTACCTTGCAGATCAGCTATATTCTGGTACACAAATGCTCCTCTGCACTGCAGTTAAGAGCTGCATCTGCAGCTATTTTGAAATGGTTTCATACCACAGCTACATCTCTGACAGTTTGGGAATCTACGAATGAGTCATCCTCATCTGATGTGCCACTGTGGGTGAAGGTGTTTTTTACCATTTTTACCCCAGGAGGTCATATAAGCACTCTCTTAGGAGGAAAAGGAAACTCATGTTTTCTTGTCAGAGGAAGGTACTTGGCCTTCAAAGGAACAGAGGGCAAATGGGCTCATGACTTACTTTAGGTAGAGGCATATTTGAGATCATCCATCAGGACCCAAAAATGTCTTCTGTACTATATCTTACTTTTTCCTCACTCTGTGGAGATAGGTATCTAAGCAAGGGATGGGTTTGGTAGCTACAGCTTCACAGAATAGAACTACAAAGGGTAGGGCAAGAGCTGAGGTGCAGATGCCCTGTTGTCAGCTGGGTACCACGTACACCCCCCGGGAAGTGGCTGAGGTCGGCTGCCAGCACGGCCAGCTGGCTCAGCGCAGCACAATGCGCAGGCCTTCAGCACGGCCAGGGCCTGTAACAGCCCTCGGCCTTGTGGACTGTCACAAACCAGCAGCCCGCAGCGCCTCCAGCAGCGGCAGAGTTGGCGACGCCCTCAGGCAGCACACTGCCGAGTAGACTATGGGTGCAGCAACCCCGACGGAAACATGGGGAGAGGAGCGATGCAGGCGGGAGAGGACGGCGCTTGGCAGCTGGAGCCGGCAACACCGCAAGCCCACAGGCTGCAAACGAACATGGCGCCCGCCGCCTCACCCGCTCCCAACGGCCGCGGCGCGCCCGACAACGGCTACGCGCATGTGCATGCGCACCCGCCGGTGTCGGGGTGTGCGGCGGCGGGGGCACGCGCGGCGCCGCACGCGCACGGTGGTGCGTCACTGAGAGGGGGCGGTGACTCCTCACGCCCCGCCCTACCGGCGCCGGCCTGCCGGGGGCGGGGCGCAGAGGGGGTGGGGCCTGCGCCGGCTCCGCCGCTAGGGTGGGCGGGGGGCGGTGGCAGCGGCAGCGGGGCCGGGGCGGTGGCTCCGGTCGGGGGAAGGGCCGAGCGACGCGGGGCGGTCACAGGAGTTGCGGGCCGCGGCACTGCGAGTCCGCGGGCGGCCAGGATGGATCACCACCAGCCCGCCAACCGCTACCGCGTGGTGAGTGCAGCCTCCCCGGCGAGGCCCCGCTCTCCTCCTCTCTGCGCCTCAGGTCGGGGCGATGGGGCGGGGGAGGGGGCGACCGGGGGGTCCTTCCCCCACACCCTTCGGGTCTCGGCTCGGTCTGGCAGGGACCCCCTGGTGTTTCCCCAGTGTCGGTGCGGGACCCAGCGGGGCTCCGTCCCCTCCCCTGGCCCGGCGGCGGCGGAGCTCTGACAGCCGGGCCTTGCCTGGGCGGAGCGGCCCCGCCAGCAGCTGCACCACCCCCCCCCCCGGCCCGTAGCCCTGAAGGGGTGGCTGGCCGGCCTGCATGGGAAATCGCTTTTGCCCGCCCCCCGTCCCCTCCCTCCGGCTCCCTTTCGGCGCTTGGTCGCGGTCTGGGGGCGGTGGCGCCCGGCGGGTTTTCCCGAGCGCGTCCCCCGGCGGTGAGGGGGCGGCGGCCTCTCCAGGGAGCGCAGGCGAAGCGGGAGGGCGGTTCAGTCCCGCCTCGCTGCAGAGCTGGGGAAGGGGCAGGGTTGGTTACCTCTGAGTAGTACGTGCCTGGGAGTGAAGCGGCGTTTCTGCTCCAAAACCGTGTTACTTTTACTGGCCGATAGCTGTCTAGCACGGGAATAAAGTGTAATGTGTGTGCGTGTTGTCAACTTTGAGCCGGTGTGTGTATACACACCCACACGTGTATGTTGGCTTACTGAAGATTAGATGCAGGGGACTGTAAAGTGCAGAAGACTGACCTTCAGTAAGGCCTCTGTGTGTATATACACACGCACCAGCACATTTGGTAACAAACAGTCTTCAACACTTTGCAGTTCATCGAGTCTGATTTAAAGGTCCCTTCTTTCCTTCCTGAACTTCATTACAAGAAATAATCATTTGGGATGCAAAGATTTTCCTCCTGCCCAAATGGATTGTACTTCTTGTTTCTCACAGTCATTAGTTTCACGTCACTTACATTAATCTTGCAATCATGAGCTTCACGTTGATTATACTGAAAATATATAAGCTTTTCTAAATACTGGTTGCAAAAATGACTTAGGTGCAGTCAACCTCTTCAATAGTTTCAGTGTTATCCTTTAGTTCCGTTGTATTTCATGGCTTGGCTGAGTATGTAAGGTTATACTATAAAATTCTGAAGTCATTGCTACTCTCTGTAATTCAAATTTCTACTACAATCTTTTGGTTAAATCTTGAATTAGTTATCTTACTGTTCGTGTTTTACAGCTTGAGCAGCGAAAAAAAATAGTCCACAGAAGTAACCACATTGACTTCTGTACCTATGTAGAACTAAATGCTTTAATTCAGGTTGTTCCTAGGTTATGATCTAAAAAAAAATAAAAGCAAACCCCTTGTAATAGGTTTGGAATATTTATTTTGATAGTTTTACAGTGTGCAAAGCTTCTTTGTGATCTTGGGTGATGATATACTGGGATTGTCATATAGCTGATGCACGCACCTAGAACCCTGTGACTTGTCAAGAGTGACGTATGCCTTTATGATGCTAGTGGGTCGCCAAGTGCTTTATGGGTCAGGGCTTTATAGCCCCCTTCTCTTCCTGCACCACATCTCCATAACTTAGAATCAGCAGAGGGTCCTGAAGTCGCTCTTCCTTCATAGCAACGGAGAACTAAAATGCTGGCAAGGCCTGAAGTAACCCGGGTATGTTTTAAAAGGCCATAAAAGTATGTGCTATTAAACTTCAGACAAATCAAAGGGAATTTTTAATTCCATTACTCAAAGGAGTTGAAGAAACATGGTAAGATGGAATGAAGAAGTAATTTGTAATGTTTTTATGTTACATTTGTTTATGAGCTTCTAACAATGGTGGTGGTCCCCAACTTTTGGTAAACGCTCTTTGGTGGGGCCTTCCAAAAGGGCTAATCTTAATATCCTACAGCAGGACTTGGCCTAGTCAGTTAGTCATGTATATTAAATTTTGTGGTCAATTTGTGTCATTGAATTTTGCTATGGAAGTGTTCTCTGAACATATCGCAGTTACAGCACATTAAGTTCCACTGAATTTGTTGTAAGTCACAATGAAAGGGCTATCTTAATCGCTGATGTACTCCAGAGTTTAAAATATGACCTTACTGATTGTTTTTCCATAGGAGAGATTGTGGTGTTTTATCTTTCCTGTGTTATATCGGACTGCTAGACATTGAGATTTCTGTAATGTTATTTACTTACTGTGTTGGGTCAGAGAATGGAAGGAGCAAGGCAATTGCAGATACACTTAATTAGCACCTGATTATTCAGGCATGTGATCTTGAGTGTTATGATGTATTTGCTTACATAATGGCTGTAAAAGGTACTAAGCAATAGATTATGGCAGATTTTATGGTTGTGTCCTAATTTTTAAGGACAAAATAGAGAATAAAAATACTACTTACAGTGGTTTATATCGCATTAGTTTTGTGAACATCCCAATCCCTAGTGCTAAGCTTATGAAATTTGACCAGTTCAGTTATGCTTATGGTATGGGTTTTTTTTGTTTTTTGTTTTTTGTTTTTTTTTTCAGGAATAATAGCAAACAGTTTTTGTTTTTGTTTTTTTTTTTCCCACCCCCTGTTGTACTGATTCTGCCTTTACTTCTAACTGATCTATTTTGCTCTATTCAGGGCAAGTTCTCTTTGAAATAGAAAAAATTATAAGCACATGTACAAAAAGAATTACCAACTTGCAAATCTGTGCCTGGCAGTGACAGTAGCACTTCAGTGAATTTGAAGGAGCTGTCTCACTGCTGCCTTTTTTTATTTGTGGTTACTTCAAGTAAGTTAAACTAAAAGACTTTAAGAATGGCAGACAATTCAGTTTTGAGCTTTAGCACAAGCCAATTTTGTGACTTATTATGAAACAGAAATGCCTGATGATGAAGCTAACCCTCAGCTTCTCTTGTTTTTAATCTCTGTTAGAAATAGCACTGAAGCTTCATTCCACAGCTTATTCTTCCTTGTGCCTCTGCATTCTATTTAAAAAGCAGTTTAAAAATGTTCAAACCAGGCAACTGTTAAAAAGCTCGTACTTGGAAATGCAGCAAAGTGAGTGCTGTGAGCAAAGAGCGGGCGGTGCATGGGCATTACGTAACTGTCTGCCGCGGGCGTGCGTGGCTTGTGTTGCTTTCTGCCCGTCCTGTTTCATCCTGTCCTCATAGGGCAAAAAGACAGCTAATTGATGGATAGGAATCTGTCATGCTTCCCTGCAGAAATATGACATCTGAAGTAAATTAGCCAACCTTGTTGTCTTGCTTTACTTCCCTTTTTTTTTTTTTCTTTCCTGAGTCACTTGCGTGCTGCAATCCTCTTGGTAAACATGTCTTAAATTATCCATTCATTACAGGTATAGTCAGTTCAGCTGTGTTGTTCTGTTATTGTTGTATTTTTATCTCTTTCTTCCCCTATTCTGCTTGTTGTTGGATAAGGGGACTGTGGTGTCAGGTTTGGGAAAATTATAATAAAAATTCTTTAGTGATCATTCTTCGGATTCTTTTAACCTTCTAGTTCTTTGTCATCTCACCTCAGTTTTTGCATTACTATATTGTCTGAAATGTCTGCTCCTAGTTCAGCTTGTTTGCAGAAAAAGTGATTTGAATGATGATTTGTGAATCTATACTGAAACAAAGCAGAAGAAATATAGTGGCATAAAATTGAGTCAGCAACTAAGTATTAAAGCTTGGGATAGCCTTTTTTTTTTTTTTTTTTTCTTTTTTTCTGTGAAATGCGATTTTCCAGATAATTGAGTCATGAGGGAAAGCTTCATAGAAACACTGAATGGAAGGGACCCACAAGGATCATCGAGTCCAACTCCTGTCCCGGCATGTGACAACCCCACAGTTCACACCGTGTGTCTGCGGGCTTGTCCAGTCTCTTCTTGAACACTGTCAGGCTTGGGGCTGTGACACCTCCCTCGGGAGCCTGTTCCAGTGCTCTAGCACCCTCTGGGGGAAGAACCTTTTCCTAATATCCAACCTAAACCTCCCCTGGCACATCTTCCTGACATTCCCTCAGGTTCTGTCATTGGTCACTAAAGAGAAGAGTTTGGCACCTGCCCCTCCTCCTCCCCTTGTGAGGAAGCTGTAGCTGCCATGTAGTCTCCTCTTAGTCTCCTCTTCTCCAGGCTGAACAAAGGAAGTGACTTCAGCCGCTCCTCATACGGCTTCCTTTCCAAATGCTTCACCAATGTCATGGCCCTCTTCTGGACACTCTCCAGTCGCTTGATATCTTTTTTTATCCTGTGGCACCCAGAACTGCACAGAGTGCTCCAGGTGAGGCCACACCAATGTAGAGCAGAGCGGGACAATCACCTTCTTCGCCTGGCTGGCAGTGCTGTGCTTGATGCACCCAGGACATGGGTGGCCCTCTTGGCTGCCAGGGCACACTGTTAGCTCATGTTCAACTTGCTGTTGACCAGAACCCCCAGATCCCTCTCTACAGAGCTGTCCTCCTGCATCTCGTCCCCCAGTCTATATGTACAGCCAGGGTTGCCGTGTCCCAGATGCAAAATCAGGCACTTGCCCTTGTTGAACTTCATGCGATTGGTGATTACCTAGTTCTCCAATTTGTCTAGATTCCCCTGCAGGGCCTCTCTGCCTTTGAGACTGTCAACAGCTCCTCCCAATTTAGTGTCATCAGTGAACTAACTTAGTATTCTTCAAGTGCTGTTTCTAGGTTATTTATAAAGACATCGAAGAGTGCTGTCCCTAAGATGGATCCTTGCGGAAGCCCACTAGTGACTGGTTTCCAGCCCGACATAACCACATTTACTAGAACCCTTTGGGCCCGACCTGTCAGCCAGTTGCTCACCCACTGCATTGTGTGTTTATCCAGGTGAACGCTGGACATCTCGTCCAGAAGGATACTGTGACAGACTGTATTGAAGGCTTTAGTGAAATCCAAAAGATGACCCCTGCAAAAAGACTTCATGTGCATGAGAGTGAATTTAGCCACACAAATTCCATTGAAAGCTGCAGGACTTAAATGCTGAACTGCTTAGAGTTATAATAATCTCACCGCTTCCCTTAGTCTTTCTTCATTAAAGCTTCAGGTTATCAGTCTGGGGTCAGGTAGTCATCCGTCTTTGATGTATGGGGTGGTCAGAGTGGTAAAATGGGGAGGTAGCAAGCTGGCACCGACTGAGCCAAAAGCAGTTTAGGTGTCACTGAACTTGCTGTGCTGCTGTAGCACCCGGGTTTGGTGGGGTCGTTAAGTGATGCACGACTCTGAGACAGCAGTCTGCTGTTGTGCAGCACTACACAGGAATAAAGAAATTTTTAGAATAAGTGTGGATCTTGTATGAATATACATGTTATAAGTAGTTTTACAATTAGATAAGGCTTAATTTTCTGTGTCTCTTAACTCCATTGTCATTGACTGTTTATTGTCACAGTGTTAGCTAGTTAAACGCCATAATCAAAGTCAGGCTGTCTTTGTAGATCTCAAAAACATGAAAGTCAGCCTACACAGGAAATACGCACAAAGAAAAATCTCTTCCTCCTTCCTTTTTTTTCCACGGGACTGAGCCTAATAGTGACTGGCAGATAAATAAACCCGATTGTTGTTTATTATATACATTTGATCTAAGACCCCTAGCTTGTATCTAGTGTATTTGCTATATTATTTATTGTCTTTGGAGAAGTCTTATGTAATTGATGTTACTCAACAGAATGAGCTAGCTCACCTTAGGGAAGTTCTGTTGCTTTCCCCAGATCTGGTGGTGATGTCATAACTGGAAGATAAAATGGTGCATTTAGGGGCCTATGTTTATAGTATTGAAAAGTATTGAGTAGAAATGCATAAAGTGTTAAGCTTTACTATTGCTTGACTGTGACAGCTACACTGATAATTTTAGTGATATGAACCTCTTAATTATTGAAGAGAACATTTTTCAGTGCGCTGGCTTTTTGCACATTAAATACCTAGCGTAGACCTTTAATAGTTTAGAAGGGCAAATGAGGATCTGCTGAAATGAGGTAAATGACACCTTCAAAGAATAGGTTGTCCTTGCATCTGAATTGCTCTTTTTGAATTTTATAATAAACATTTCACATTCTGAATTTATTTCTCTAACATTTTACCTTTGACAAATTTGGCAGTTAAGCATAGTGGTTTTTTTTCTTGAAAATAGGTTTAATATTTTTATAAACAATTTTCCTTATTTTTATGAAGAATCCTGCCACAAATAAAGAAGAAATATTATACATGAGGTATGTTTGCAGATACACTAGTGATGCTGTTAATGCTTAAAAAGTAATAAATTTTACATTTTTTTTCACTTTTTATTTAAGTTTTCAAGTACTTTTCGTGTTTCATATGAACAAGGAGATAAACTTCATCACTCTTTGTGTGTTCCTCCCAAATCAAGGTGATGGGGTATTAGACAGGTACAGCCCTTTCTGTCTATTCCCCATTGTAAATACGAAGCAGGGTGGTGTAACTTTGTGTGTTGTCATCAGTGTTTGGTTTTTTGATCGCTTTTTTGGAGGGTCACAGGTATAACACCCAGCTCTGCATCTGTTTCTCAGGAAGAAACGCTGGGTCACTAGTGCAAAAGAAATAACTGTGGTTACAGTTCTGATTCTTTGTGTGGGCACAGGTTGTTGTGGCATGTGGGCAGTTTTCTTCTTGACATGGGCACAGAGGGACATAAGGTAGTTTTTATCAGCTCTGCACACAAATTGGTTTAGTTATATAGGGCACCAGTTTTGCCATACTGAACAAAACAAAATGAGCAGTAAAAAGCACGGCTTACCTGGGTTCTTCCGCTTGTTTTTTTCTCCAAAGGCCTTGGTTGAGGCTGCAGGAGTGTAGTGCAGGAGGAGAAGGGAGGAACAGGACTGTCTTGGCTGGTGGCAGCAAGCTGTTGGTGTGGCTGAGCTTATCTTGTGAAACTTGGGGTTTTTTAGGTTCTTGAAAGACTTACAAAGCCAGAAGAATTGCGTACCTGATCTGTACAGTGACACTAAATCATGTAATGTGAAAGGACAGCTTCAGGCTGTGTCATGCTTTCATGCCACATCTAGTAAGTCTTGTAATCCTATTAAAAAAGGCAAAAGTTCAGTAACATGAAAAAATGCTTTCAAATAACAGGGTTAGTCAAAGTCAGCTGTGATGTGGCCAAGCTAGATGTTCTTTTCATGCTACTTCAAAAAAAGAGAAACCCTAAGCACTCTCAGCTTGTTTGTATCTGAAAAATGTGGTAGGAACCACATCACATTAATTTAAGAATTCAAGAGGTACATTAATACAAAATTTCAGTAGCAGTCATCTAGATGGGGAAAAGAAGATGAAAAACTTCTGACAAATGGCTAATCGTAAGTTTATTTTGAAAGTTTCTTCCCAGTGACAGAGTTGACAAAAAGGGAAGATAGGGGAACTGGTCATGTCATCACACCTAACATTGTGAGGCATCGCTGCTCAGTTTACAGTCATAGATTTTAATGTTGTGTTGAGTTTCATAGCCTCAAACTTTGTTCTAGACTTCAGGTGTTTTTGAAAGAAGAATGAACAAATGGGAGCATACCAATACACCCACGTTAGTTGTAAGCCATTTTCAAATAGAGAAGAAAAGTAATTGCTAAATATCATGAATACAAAAAAAAAAAAAAAAAAAGCAAAAAAAAAGCAAAAATTTGCAACTTGTTAGGTTGGAGAGGCATTACCAACTCTTTCTTACTGAAACAGAGCTGTTGCACAGTCCAGACTGTGGGTTTAGGCTGCCTCAGGCTTAGCTCTCCTGCTTCCTGGACAAGCACTGTCACAGCCGGCTGATTTTAGTAACATGGGCACCCCCTTCACCAGCTGTGTTTTTATTGAAAATGACCAACTTCTGTTTTGTGCTGAAGTCATTTCAGACTTGCACAGGCGAGGCTCACAGCACATGTCAGGATGTGGGTGCCTTACAGCTTTGAGATTGACAGTGAAAGTGGAAGATAATTTCCATTTTAACATTCAACTGTTCCACTTAAACATCCTTTCCATTATCCTAGGCTAAGATTAGCCTAAAAGTGCTATAGTCTAATTCACTTCTTGTCACTCTATAGCCAACACATTAGATATTAAGTAATCCCCCAACCCCATCCCTGGCTGTGTGTCCTCCAACTGTGTTTGGAATGGAAAAAATAATTTAGAAAACAAGCCTCCAAACTTCAGTATAGACACAACAAAATCTGGTCAATAGCCTGTATGCTACTTTATTTCTGATTATAATCCCATTTTTCTTTTTCTCGAGTTACTGTTCAAGGTGCTTGGCAGAAATTTGTCATCTTCCTTCTTGTAAGACATGGTTTTCCAGTAAAAAAATAGAATAATAATCTTGGTCTCAACTATTGTATGGTGACTTAACAGATTCACAAACATAATTTGTCCATTTTAGCTTTGAACAATATTTTACCTTTTCACAGTAATCCTATTAATGCTTACTGATTATTGCTGTAAGAGAGGTCAGAATCATGTCCTTGGTAAAGCAGTATCTATTGTTTGAATAATTGAACATGTTTTTGCTTTTCCCTGATTAATCTGAAAATGTTATGTACAGCTGCCTTGAGGAAAAGTTAGCGACAAGAGGATGCTTACAGTGTCAATTATCTCCTTATTACAGAAAATAAAGAGGTTTTTTGTTTGTGGATGTTTTTTGTTTCATTTGGTTTCTTTTTTTTTTCGTTTGTAAAGTAGCACAAGCTCAAGTTTAAGCATTACTTTGGTAATGGTTGGTGTAGTTAACATTTGTCACCTCTGAGTGATGCCTTTGATAAAGCATGAGACAATTGGTATGAGAGTCATCGGTGACGCTGAGGGCGGTGTCATTTTGATCATGGTATTTTGTCTCAATTGTCATATTTCAGAATATAAAGGAAATGCTGCTTAAAGTATTTTTAAGGAATGTTCTGAAGCATTAAGTCTCTTAATTGAAACTACAGAGTCATGGTCACCAAATTGACTCTCATTAGATTCATAGAATAAATGATTAGGAAACAGACGTACACAAGCCATTCGCTCTTATAAACCTGTTTCAACGTCTAGAATGAGAGTGTGTACTTCAAACAAACAAGCAGGCCGCTAGAGCCCTGCAGTGCTGATGATGAGCAATGCGGTCCGTGTTCCTTTCTGATGTACCTCAATGTCTGCTACTTTTTTTTTTCTTAAATACTCCCTATGGTTTAGAGGTAGAACTGGTTTGGTCATCTTCTGCTCTCCTCCAAAGAGATGAGCTTCCTGGGCTGCTGCTTTTTTGTACTTCTGGTTTTGCTTAGCTGCCTTATAATCAAGCAGCCTCCTGGAAAGTGCTTGCTTCCAGATGTGTGCATCATCCCTCCAGCAACTGAGAGGTCCAGAGAATTTCCTTTTGACCACTTATTCCATAGGTTTGCTTTAAAGTGCTTAGTTAGCACTCTCTAACTCTAACAGTAGGGTTGAAAAAACTCATTACTATCTGTTGAGACATAAACATGCATTCTTTAAAGACATGGGCTTTAATGTTTGTTGCTGTTGTGTGAGTTGTGTTTGTGCTTGCTACTAAACACAAAGCTGTGCGTCCTGTAGTGGATGAAAGAGGAAGAAGACCACAAATCAAAATGAGAATCTTTTCTGTAGAGCCTGTTCTTCTGTGTGCAATGTACAAAAAATGTGTTCATCTGGCGGTGTATGTGCGTGGGTTTTAGAAGCTGTTGAAACGTCTGCCTCTCTAAAACGTCCTCTCTAAATTGAGTATCTCGACTACAGCATTTCCAGGTACTAAGAAAATGAGTTATGATGTAAAAGTTGGGCACGATTGACCCGCTAATGAATTTGTTTTCATTGAATAATAATATCCTCTGATTTATATTTCATTTAATGAATGACTTCATTTTGAGCTTATCTGTATTGATGAACAGGAAACTGTTCTGCATGGCTAGCTTTATTGAAATACATAAGCGATAAAACCTCTGTGTTTGCAATAAAGTTGACACATTTGAAATTTTTCTTAGACTTCTGCAGAATTTGCAAGGACACTTGCTTACCTGTGATATAGGAGACATAAACTCAAGTCCTTTTTCTCCTACTCCTCTCAAATCAGGGACTCAAGGTGAAACTATATGTTCCTTCCGCAGCTCAGTTACCATAATACTTCTCTAGGAAGATACTCTTCTTTTTCTTTATCCTTCCCCTTGTAAAATGAATTTCCCATTTCTAGCATCTTCCTGCATTGTCTTCGTTAGCAAGCTTTGTGCATGATCCTTCCTACTGTATTTGGGCCTTTGAGTGAAACATGCATAATATATTTGGAGAAATATTCAGCTTTTTCAACCAACGTTGAATTTTTCAGCCCAGATGAATGTAGGCTAAAATGGAAACTGGAACTAACTGTTGAGTGCTGAGTTTGCTCTTGGTGACAGCCCTGTCCATTTCCTGATTTTACAGACTTTCCTATTCTCTCTACATCTACAGTTTCCATGTTTTGTAATGTGACTTGACTTTAGAGTGACGAGGATCTACTTTCTGTACTGAATCTATAAAGCTGCTCTTAAGTAAAGACATGACCTTTCGACTTGCAGTTGGAGCTGTCACTAATGGTTCGCTGAACCTGTTGCTTAGTGGCAGCTGCCAACAAATCCTGATGAAACATTGTCCATCATCAGGGAAAACAGTGAGAATGAACAGGAAGCATCATTTTATGACACCTGGGACCTTCTGGGCTGTTGGGTACTGTTTGCAGTTCTGATCTCTCACAAGAGGAGCGCAGAGGAGCTACAGAAGGTATAGGGAAGCAGGCTGCTTTAAAGTGACCTCTCAAATGGGTGGTGGCAGTTGGGAGTGATGAACACTTGCAAAGTCACCAAGGCAGTGGACAAAGCAGTTGCAGAGCTACTAGTCACCAAATTGCGCAATATTAAAACCAAAGAGCACTCACTGAAGTTGTTTAAATATTGGAACAGAAACAACACAAGGAGAAATGAACATACGCAGTTTGTTAATACACAGGATCATGGAGGCAGATAGTAGTAGTGGATTTAGGAACACAAATTCATGCACATCAAATCTGTAACAGACGCAGATGAAATAGACAGAGATGTGCACTTTACGAGGCATAATATAGCAGCTGTGAATGTTGGTGGAGTCAGAGGAAAAAGGATGGCAAATAAATGACTAAGGATTGTGTGATTTCTATGTATCTCCTGATGATTGTGTTGAAGACTGAATACTTCTCAGACTGACTGCTGGTCTCTGTAATGTACTAATGGATCTGTTTTATACACTCCTACCTACAGAATCTTCAATGAGGAGAGCCTCATTTTGTACTTGTTTATGGAATTTAAACCAGTTCTTCAAGCTGTTCTTGAGTTGCCATTTGACAGAAAGCTACATGGTAATCTTTTTATTAACTTCTAAGTTCTAGAGTAACTCAGAGTTACAACACCTCGTTGTGTACAAGCTTTAGAGTAGGTTTTTACTAACTTCTTTATCTAGAAATATTTTCAAACTCATGCTTGAAGATTTGAAAAATGCTGGTCCCACCCATAATCTTTATTAGTATCCGACACGTCAGGTTTCTGTTGACAATTTCACAATTAATTCCTACAACTGTAGGAAAAGAGTCCTGGAAATTACGCCCAATTTATAATTTTATAATAAATATGAAGCATATATCTATTTGGATCATACCAAAATTTCAGTATTCAGAATTATTTCTGAATAACTCTTCAGCATAGCAGAAACCTAAAAAACAAGTGAAGAGAAATTAATGTATTTCTAAGATAATTCTACACTTCTAGTAGTATTAGTCTCAGAATATTTACTTTCCTAAAAGAGTTCTCAAATTGGCACATGATATGTTACTGTCCTTTACTAATAGCTCTTAGAAGCCATAAGGAATGAATGCAAATCTGTATGTTACACTGTTAAATATGTAATTAGTTGTTTAAATCTGGATTATAATCTGTGAAAACTGAAAGAGCAAGTGGAATGTTATATGTAAAGTAGCCATTGGGATGGAGAGATATATCTCTGTCTACACACACGTTTTGTATATATATATGTAATTTTTTTTATCTGTCACAAAGTCCTAATTACCATTGTGGTGTGGCTTTTTTTTTTTCTTTTCCCTGACATGCTTGTAAGCTTCTTGAAAAATACCACACAAAACAGACTTGAAAAAAAACCTTGAAAAATCCAATAGGTTAACACAATCCCTAGTTTAAAATAACTGACTTAACATGATTTAACTATCACTTAAGTGAAGTGCATGTAAACCACTTTCAACTGCTAAGGATCACCTTATTTTCACATGAGGAGTCTTACTTCAGCAGAAACGCCAGTCTGTTGCAACACATTTCTCAACAGCATTCAGTATATATCTCTTTGGATTCTTTTTGGTAGAACTTTGCCTCCAGAGGTTGTGGGTTTCCATGGTACCTAAGCCTTATTTAGCACACACACTTGGTATTTCTGCACAGCTGTGGAATGGCAGCAGTGGACTTGTGTTCTGCTTTCCTGCTTCTGGAGCAGATTTGACACCTCTGACCTTCTAACATCTTGACTGCTGTTGAAAACTTTGTGCCGAGATGCATCAATAAAAAAAAAATTCCAAACCTTCTCCACTGTCATGAAAGGCTCTTGCTAGATCTGCATATGTGATGGTTGATGCTTGGCAAGTGATGGGATGGTAGGAAAAAAAAGTGATGTGGATCTGTCTGTGCAGTCAGGAATTCTGATCAAATTTCATCACTCTGTATATACATTAAAGTAAAAAGTAGCTCAAAGTTGCCAGATTTTTTGTGTTTTACTGGAATGTACTGATGTGCATTATAAGCTTAATTGCTTAGTATTTTAGTAGAGTATTTATTAGTCTGATGGCTCCCCAGCCTCTAGAAGATGGTGTTTCTCTGGAGTGTTTTGGCTGTGGTCAGGACTGTGTCTTTCAGGAGAGTGTGTTTGATGTGGAACTGCACATAGCTGCCTGCCTGCATGCAGGGAAGTTGATCATCTGATCTGTGTGGGTTTCTGGTAGGTTGGTGTTACAACAGGAATTAGAAGAAAAAGCCACGATGTTGTAAGCTACCCCATTGTTAGTTTATAAAAACTGATACTGAGGAGAAAGCTAGTATGTTAAAACAAGTGTTGTGTTTTGTTTTGTTTTGTTTTTTTTCTCAATAATGTATTTCACAAAATTGTGACACATTTCTTTCAAAGGCCATTGTGGATATGTGTGGGTTTTTTTTTTCCCCCAGTAAACAAGAAAATTAAAATACTTATTTTGCAGAAGGATTTATGTCGCTTGTCCACTCTTATAATTCTTATCTAAGTGTAATTACAGGTCATTGTTTTTTGTTGTGATTGGTCAGTGGCTTCTAGTGACATAAATTAAGGCTGATTGATTTTAGCACTTGAATGGCATTTATGGGTTAATGGTATAGGTTTTATGGGTTTTTCTAAAAATAAAAATGTAATAGTCGATAGCATGAGCTGTGAGACTATTATGTGTCATTCAGGAACAACAGAGATGGGGAAACAGAGGTCAAAGCTGTCTCCAGCATGAAGTATTTTTACAACAGGATCAGAATTACATTTTATTTCAAAATTTCCTTTTTTTTTTTTTTTTTTTTTGCTTGAAAATCTCAAGTTTAATGCTGAGCTGTTTACAGATGAGTAAACTTATTTTTAGACTACTAAAGCTGAAAAAACCAATGCAAAGTGTGGTTACAAACCAGACATTTAATACACAGCTTGTAATGCATTCAAATTAAATGGATTTTATGTAGAGAATTCTGCTTTTAAGCATGAGTCTCATTTGTAGGGAGCAGTTTAGTACAAATTTACGAATCACTAGCAGTAGGCAGATATAAAAGACCTTTGAATTTCTCAGCAAACTAATATACCAGGTGTAAGATAAAGAAGGGATGACAGCAGTTTTCTTTTTAACCTGGTGTTGCTTACACCTCTAATATTTACTGTGGTAGAATTTCAGTGGAATAAATACTTGTGTACCAGTATGGAAGATGTAATGAATCTAGTGCAGAAATGCTGGAATACTTTTTGGTGCACCACACAGGTAGTCTTGAGTCTTTCATGCCCTTTCCTACAGCACTAGAAACTGTAATAAGTGGATATTTTTGGTTGACTTTTTGGCATAGTGTGAAAAACAGACTCTAGAAGACCAAGTGTTAACTTATGCAAAGTGAAGATGATGAAGCTCTGCTGCTGAGTGATTTTTGTCCAGGAAGCGCACATCTGACTGGTTTAACATACAGAGGTTGAACTCACATGGTCTACTTAGTTGTCTCAACACTGTCACTTAAAGCATAATATTAGGTCCAACATTAGAAAGTTTCTAAGCATTGTGTTCCTTTTAATGACATTTGAAATAGCCCATGAATTGGTTGGGGTCAGGTCAGAACCAGAGGAGCCGGCTTCTTCAAAAATGTAATATCATTCGGAAGGCTAGAAAGGAGGATACATTAAAAGCGCTCATAAATTACAATATTAGTGAGAATTCTGTGCAGCTCTGTGGTGCCCTAGGCGGAACCATCACTACGAAAACTTATGCAAAAGCTGATCTAAAAGTCAGTCTTTGTTAAGATGAGATGGTAACAAAGGTATAAAAGGAAAGAGGAAAAGAAGGCTGACTGGGGTTTTTGTGTGTTTGTTTTCCCCTGTATGGGAGTATCTTCTGCATAATTTTATGCTACATTAAAGAAACAATATAAATAGCATGTATTTTTATAAAGAAGGTCTTATTTTAAAATGTTTGCAATATGCTGTTGAAGTTAATTATGTTGCAATAATTTTATAATGTACTGATCTCTGTAAATGATATTTTCTGAAATGGGGTAACAACAGCTTTTGAAATGTGCATAAAATCAGGTAACAGAAATAGTGCTGTTTGCATGTTACTCTATGAATATGACCAGAGCTGCGTGTGCTACTTTAATGTTGTTTATCAGAAAACATCATTTTAATCTTGTGAATGTATGGTGCAGGTGACAGAAGACATCTTATTATATCCTTTTTCCCTTTTTTTTTTTTTAAAATAGCATATTTTAATAACTTGCCTATATTGCCACTCTTGTACAATAAGCCAGTTCATCACAAACGAAGCAAACTCTATTCTTCCAAGAAAGCAAACTTCTCTAGGTCAGACAAAGTTGCTATCTGCACGTAAATGCAAAGTGTAAGTAAAGAATGAGATCTTTCTCCCACTTTTAAGTTTTTATTTTTAAAAGCTTGAAGGGTAAAAGCACCCACATCAGTCTGCCCAGTAGAGGCTTCTGTACTACGTGCTTTCTTGTGGTTCATCTTCTTTGTAGGGTGTTAGCTGATATCAGGCGTTGCGTCTGATTACTTTGGAAATAATTACACAAATGAAATAACAAACTTAAGGAAATAAATTACAGGAGGAGATGCAGTACTTCTTTAAAGAAATAATTCATAATTTAAAAAAATTATAAAATAGAAGTAGCTGTGTTTTCAGCAATATTTTGATGCTGACAGGTCTGACATTGATTTTTAGCCTCTTCAGAAATGAAATAGTGAATTCATTGTTTTATAGAGCTTTTCTGGGAAATACACTGAAGATTGTGTAGGGTAAAATTCATATGAAAGAAACTAACATTTTTTCCTGTACCGTGCACTATTAGTCACCATGAGATTTTGAGTCATTGGTGTCAGAAGAGTGAATGCTCCTTAACCAAACTTTGAATGCTAAGTGTCCTGACATGGCTTATTTCTTTGAACAATAAGCATTATGACTCCTGAGCCTGTAATGTACTGTAGTTTGAAGCCTATAAAAGCAGGAATTGAAATACTTGTGTAAGAAGTTTAAGAATAATATGTCTAGTAAAGAACTGTTTTCTTTTTTTTAATTGTAAAGCTTTCTATAGCCAGATACCCTGCATACAGACTGAGGTGTGAACAGAATAGTCTTTGTGTCCTGCTTTTAAAATGTTGGGGTAGGGGAGCAGGAAAGGTAGTAATTAACGGTTGTCTGTAACTTTAGAGGTCTTGGCAATTGTTTTGACCATAATCTTGGCAAAAGCAGCTGTACAACTTGCTGCTATGTAGTGGTTCACTGGGGGCTTGGGAGGTGGCTGGGATGATGAACTGGGAGTTCTCTTTAGTCCTTAAATTCAAAAAAAGTGGGTAAAATAATCTTGCTATTGGGGAAAAAAAAAAAGTCAAATTTAGATATGATTTTTATCCTTTTAATGTTAAATGCTGTTTCAGGTAACATGTACGTACATCATGTAAGTAATGCCTCGAAACAGACGTTTTCTGTTCGCTTCTGAGTGTTTTTAGCTTGGTTTCTATGGCAATGAAACTATGCAGAGTGTCAAGCCTCTTCTTCCTCTGTCTCCAAAAATAACTTCTAAATTTACCAGCAAGTATAAGCCAAAATTAAACAGGAAGAGGGAGGCTCAAAGGTAGTTGGATTCCTACTGGTTTCAAGAAAACGGTTGGCTCCACAGAAGAGAATCAGTGCCTGGTGAAGACAAGGCAGAGTTACTACAAGAGAAGATGATATAACCACCTCTGTCTGCCCTGCTGGCATTGGCAAAATGTGCAGCTTGCTGGAGCAAGTTCTGCTGCAGTTGTGGGTTTTATTGGTTTGGTTTGGTTTTTACTCCAGTGGAGCCCCCAGAGAGAAGCTGAAGTTACTGCCTTAAAGTGAGAGTAGGAGACAGGGCACTTGAAGAACATTAACTAACAAAAGCTGGTTTCTGTTCATGGAACAACTTGTTTCTTCTTACAGCTGTAGTTACTCAAGCTGCTGAATCCACGTCTGGTGTTTTTTATGAGGGGGTATTCTCTAAGGATGCTTACGATATTTCTTTAAGTTGCAGCATTAAGATGACCTTGATGGCTTTCAGAATTTCTGAAAGGTCTATATAGTAGAAAATAGGATAAATAGAAATCCTTATCCCTGAGTGTGAGTCCTACAAAATAAAGACCTTTTGAATGCACTAAAGAGCATAACGGGACTCTTTTGTATGGAACTCTTAGGATGGATTTTTCTGTTTCCTAATTGCAGTTGCTATAACAATCGAATGACTTCAGTTGAATGCTATAACAAATGAATGACTACAACTGAATCGTAGACTTGGTCTACAACTGCCTGAAAGGAGGTTGTAACATGGAGGGTGTTGGTCTTTTCTCCCAAGTAGCAAGTGATAGGACAAGAGGAAATGGCCTCAAGTTGTGCCAGGAGAGGTTGAGATTAGATATTGTGAAAAAAAATCTTCACAGAAGGGGTTGTCAGGCATTGAACAGGCTGCCCAGGGAAGTGGTGGAATCACCATGCCTGGGGGTGTTTAAAGGGTGTTTAGATGAGATTCTTAGGGACATGGTTTAGTGCTAGAGTTAGGTTAGGTTATGGTTGGACTCAATGATCCTGAGGATCTCTTCTAGCTGAAATGATTCTATAACTTCCTCACTAAGACTTTGAAGGCAGGAAGTCTCATGTGCATGTTCTTTTCCGATCCTCACATTACCTCCATTGTTTATAGCTGTTATTAAATTACAGATAATTTGCGGGAAGGTAACTTTCAAGAAAGCATGTATTATGTAAGACACAAAATAAATTTCCTTGGTAATAACAAAGCAGATTTTGAGCAGTAATGTGCTCTTTGACCAGTGAGCTGCTGTGGATCTCTGTGTGTCTTCAGGATATTGACAGCACATTCTTGCTTATCCAGATCCTTACTTCTGTATATGCTTAGCCGGATGTGTCCTTTTAAAACTGCATTTTAAACAACCAAACAAACCACCAAGTTAGTCTTGTAGGGAAAGGATTCTTTCCAGGTTGTAAAGAAAAGCAGAAAGTTTTGAAAAGTCTCAGAATTTGAGTGAAGAAGCTCTCTGACAAGATGCAAGAGTATAAAAATCTCCGTTATAAAAACAGAAATGTGTATTGTTCTTTATTTTAGATGAATAAAGTAAGAGGTAGTGTTGCTTACCTGTTGTATTTGAAAATGTGTTAATACATTTTGTGAATGTATTTAAGGAAAAAAAAAGTGTGGTACTGTTAAAATATAGTAGTATAGTAGAAAGTATTTTATAGTCAGCATTTTCCCATGTAGTAAACATTTTAAAAGCCAGATTTTTAAGACTCTGTAAACATCACTGATGAGAATGAATCCATTTCAGGCGGGGCAAAAAAAAAACAACACAGTTAAAATTAACTGTTTGCTTAAAAGGATATAACTGGTCTACTCAAAGTATCACATGTTCTTTTGTAAATAATGTTTTGTTTTGTTAAAAAGTAATCTTTCTTTTGAAGGTAGATCTGGCAGGACTAGGTTGCCATGGAAAGTATTCCCTTGAGCGCATCTGAATTGTGTGTGTTTTTCTTCTAAGCTTCACAATGAGGATGACCCTCCGGAACCTTCGGCAGCTGAGCAGCCCTCTGCGCCTCCAGAGACCCCTCAGCCTCCCCAGCCCGCAGCCTCGTCTGAAGCAGACGTGTCCCCTCCACCGTACTGTAGCATAGCTGTAGAAGCAGCTGCACCCTCAGGTATTTATTCTTGCACAGCAGCTTGTCAGGGAGGCGTGTGTATGAATCAGCACTTGGTTTGAAGCGGTACGATGCTGCTGTGTTGTGTTGTTTCCTGTTTTTCTGTTTTTTTTTACCCTGTGCACGCAATTGCAGTAAAAAGCTATGCTTTTATGCACAGCCCATTGTCTGGTTTGTTCAAAAGAAGCACACGTTTAAATGGTGCTGATTGTTCCAAATTACTAGACTAAATGGATATTCATTAATTAATGTAATAGGTTTTATTTAAGTCTGCATGTAGCTCCATTCAACATTTAATCTACATCTATGAGTAGTGCTCCATTATTACACCACATTAGCAATTTTCACTGCCTCCATGGGAAAAACAAAACAAAACAACAGCCCAACCACCCACCAGTCACAAAACTCTGATTTGTCAAAACTCAAGCTTCCTGAGTGTGTTCCATTGTTTGGTTAAAATATTACCATGAAAAGATTAATTTTGCTTTAAAGACTCTCGATAAAACTTCTTGTGGAAAATGAATTGCAGGGGTCTTTTGCTCCATTTATTCACTGCTCCCTTTTTCATGAAGTTGTGATTTTTCTTTGTGATATGGGAGACTTAACAACAAGCAACATCAAAGTCTGTTTAAGCAAAGCTGCTTGGATTTGTGTTTCACATATGCCAAATAAATATTTTAGAAGTAACCTCCAACCCGTTCGCTCCTTTAATCAACACGAAGAAAATTTCCTGTCCCTGTTCCTTGAGACAGTGTTTGCAAGTATAATACGTAGCTAGGCAGGATTATCCCTATATATAACTTCTTTGTGTCAGTGTGCTGACAAATCTTTTACCATGTGACCTGTGCTGACAGATCTTTTACCATGTAAGCAATCTTGTTACAAACTGCTGCTGACTGTAGGAGGAAATTCAAGGTGTATTTTAAATAGTTTTTACTCATGTTGTTAATAATTCTATTCTATGTCATGGTATTTTATTATTTCAATGTATGAGAATGAAGTCTGTGGTCCGTTGTAATAGAAGGGACATTTTTAAAAGAATGTGGTGAAACTGAAATCTTGGAAAAACTGTTTTTTGCAGAACAACTAGAGTTAGCAACAAGGCCATGCTCTTACAAATACAGCATGATTATTACTGGACTTAAAAAACCAAACTTTTATTTATCAATATCAATTAAGATGTTTCTGTGCATGTTTTTTGATGAAAAGCCTTTGGTTGGAATACCTAGGGATGTAACTCAGCAAATACAGTTTTTTTGTTCATAAGTTTTTTGGCTCCCTGCAATATCTTGGTTTTCTGCCTCAAGTAGCAACTAAAAGCACCATCAAGCTGTTCACTTTTTATGTTATAAAAAGAAAGGGTTTTTATAAAAACTTAAAAGAGCTTGAAATACAAATACCAATTTCAGCCTCTGTTGAAAAAAATGCCTTATAGCTCAATGGTTATGTGCATGTAAAATTTATTATTCTGGACATATTTCTGGCTTAAAAATGCATAACCTCTTTATTTTGAACAGAAACACACAATGAATTTTATCCTGTACCACCTCCATACAGTGTAGCTACCTCTCTTCCTACTTACGATGAAGCAGAGAAGGCCAAAGCTGCAGCAATGGCAGCTGCTGCAGCAGAAGTTGCCCAACGAGTAAGTGATATAGTTCTACTTTATTTCCATTTATTGAAAAATGTTAGGATAATCTAATTATTTATAACAATTGGGCCCATATTATGGTCTATTTGTTAAAACAACAGTGGGCTGGTGATTTAAATATTTTGCATGCTTAGGTTTTTGTAGATAGTTTAAGTAAGATGTAAAGTATTATGGAAAATGTAGAATGTTCGGTCTTTTCTGAGGTATAGCTGCTGTCTAAAGAACTATAAAAGCCAAATTTTGCCCTGTTAATAGTTTATCCAGTATTTTGTCATCTTTCAATTAGGTATCCACTACTAAAGTTACTTTGTAGAGTTACTGTTGATATTTAGTGTTTCAGATGGTTAAAAAAAAAAAAAAATGATAAAGTAGACCTTTAGAGAGGAAGGAGAATTCAAACAATCTGGAAGGGGCAAAACCCCAAATCATGCAGATTTTTTTTTTTAAAGGAAAGGTCCCTGTTTGTTTTCTTCATGTTAATACTAGTACTTAAAACAATAAAAAAACCCAACACACCAAGAGTCATGGTAAACAGTAAATTAAGTAGTAGGTGTATGTTCAGTGTTTACAGTTTTGTTAGAATTAACATCATAAACAATACCGTCTTCAAAATAGAAAACTGATATCTGCAATTAGTGTTAAATGTTAGTTTTGTAGGCAAAGTTCTTCCTTTTTTTTCTTTCAAGTTTTGGACTGTGGAAATACTGCCATTTGGTAGTATTCTCCGTAATATACTATACCCAAATTACTCTTCCAGTGCTTTAACTAAAAATCTCCACCTTGTGATCAAATGTGGTTGCATTTGGCTGCAGTGTGCTTGTGACTGGAAAAAAAACCCAACAACTTCTGCTCACCCAGTGGGAGGCTGTTCCTTCCTTGGCTGTTGTGCAGCAATCACAGCGCACACCACTTGTTTTAAGGTTAAAGTGGGTTTGTGTAACATCGCCAGTGAAGGTGTCGCACAAATCTGTTGGACTAAATGCAGTAGGGTACTGGGGACATTTGCATGGGAACTTGCCAAGTTTCTGTTGTGAGGTGCTGATCTCCGGTCACAGCCTATTAACCGCTGTAATGGGAGCGTGGATTCTGTGTATTTTTGTCCTGACTGCTTGTCATATAAATAAAACCTTTGCTGAAATACTGGTCTGAATTAAATCCTCAGTCTGAAATTATAAACCTTTATATTTACATGGAACCTGAACCCTAACTTCCAGGTTACCATTACTAGTTCTGTGACATTTCAGACAGGACACATGCAACTCTCTTGCAAGATTCTTGTTGCTTTTAGCTATGTATGTCTAGAACCCTATGAGGCAAAAGTTTCAGACATATAAGCAATCTTCCTTGACCGGAAAACAAAAAAAGTAGTGTTTTTTGTCTTGACATTTTAAACTGTTTTAACTTTGGAGAATTCTTTCTCACACGGTCAGGTCACTGTGTCAGAAACATCTTTTACCCTTCCACAGAAATTCTGGTTTTGGCCAAATTACAACCTTTGAAAAATGAGTTTCCACAGTTAGTACATACAGTTTTAATTTAGTAAATGTGTGGAGCTTGTTTTGCATGAACAAGTTTAGACTGCTCATAACTCTGAGGATGAGACTGCAGGTTTGCCATTGCCACAGAATATTTTTGAATGTTGTGTATCAGAGCAGGGTTACAGGACTAAAAGCAGATACACCTTATGGCTGCTCTTGACTAGTTTTGGTGAAAACACTGGAACTGAGAAGTAGGAATTTCTGATGTGCTCTGATGTAACTTTGCTATTCTTGGCCTTTGGTTAGAAGGGAAGGGGAAAGCAATTTGATTCAACTGCAAGGGCATCAAGTGAGAGGTGAATAAGGATGACGACTCTGAGCCTCTGAAGCTTACGCGTTGTGGGAAGAGAAGTCTGGTTTTGGTTGGGTAAGGAGGTAACTGCCTCGAAATGAACACAGGCAGGGAGGAATCAGAGAGGATGGGTCTAAATTGAAATGAGAAGAGGCAAGGGTGAATGGAGAGCAGTAGTGTGAAAGGAATACAGAGAGATTTAAGTGAGAAACAGGAGGAGAAGGTTAAACTGGGATTCATGGAGAAAGGAACCCAAGTGTGGGCAGAATGTGGTACTGGGAAAGGAGCTGGTGTGTGAGAAAAGAGGAGGGAGAAGGAATTTGGAGTTAAGACGTAGGAGAACAGGATAATGGTGACAAAGTAAGAAATAAACCTTTACAAAGTCTGCTTTTCCAAAATGTACAGTAGAACTTGACGTTCAAGAACTAGGTGCCGACACCACAAAAATTCCGCTTATGAAAATCAGTAGGAACACACCATCATTCCCTCAAAGCAGAGACTGGCTAAAAAATTGTAGACATACAGCAGTACTAAGTTACTAACAGAACTCTCCACAGTGTACTTAAAAGCTTTTTGCTACAGATCTCAAATTTTCATAGAATTTCTGCTCAGTTTGCTTCTGGTTTTTGGTTACTTATTTTTTCTTTTTTTAGGCACATGCATGCACACACACACAAGCTATATTAAAGAAACAGTAAGGTTCCAAAGTTGAGACTTAGAGAAAAAGTAGGAAATGCTGAAGTTGAGTTCCAGTTTTGTAGATGATACTAAAATTATGTGCCAGTGCATTTTTATGCATACCTTACTATGTGATACTGCCACAATATCCCTGCCGTATTTAATACCTCTTATGGACTTAGACCAGGGTCGACTAAAACTGTCTTAATCTGACAGATGACTGGATTAAGTAAAAAAGGTCATGTTATGGTTAGAGTGGTGGTTTTTCATCTTGAGGGGAAGGATTTTGATCCTTAGCTCTGAATGCTAGTGGAGGAACAGATGAGTGACTTCAGCTTCACACTGTTGGTATGTAGTTAATGGTTTTCGAACTTTCACTGTCTTGGAGATCACAGGCAGTGGCAGCTGTGGACAGTGTTTGACTTGAGTATTACGCGCTTTGCAAAACACACACAAACAATATAACGTAGTTTTCCCAGTTTTTGTATTCAGCCTTATGAAATTAGTACTTGTATTAATGTGAACTTTTCTATGATCTGTGCCTCTAGTTTCTTCCTTTTAAAATGAGGATGTATTGCCCCTTCACTACAATAATGTGAAAAGCTGGAAAATGAAGCTGATAATTGTTTTCGTTGTATAGTCCAAAGCACGCAGTGAAGAAGGCTACAAACTCACACATTCAGCAAAAGAGATGAAATTGGTATAAAAAGGCAGTACATTTAATGAACAGCTTTCACTTTTTTTCCCCCTGAATCACCTAGGGATCTTACAAAAAACATTAGTGTGATCACATTCAAGACTCATCCTAGGCCATGCATACACAGATTACACATCTAAACTTAACGTTTACTGCAAATTTCAGTACTTGTTTTTGTAGTTCTTTGTTAGCTTGTCTTACAAAAATAGATTGTGTATAAACATTTATTTCTTTCAAATGCTACCAGATTAACTCGATATATCAAAAAAAATTATATCAGCCTGATGTCAGCAGTAGCGATAGCATTAGTTACCCTGGGTTTGGATATTTTCCTTTTCAAATTCTCAAGGTCAGTTTTGAAAGCTGAATTTAAATGGAGAAAATATTGCTAACAGTTAAATGACTTGTTTGTATGTTGCAATGAATGGCTTTTACTTAATGCTTTTCAGTTGCATTTGTCTTATGTTTTTCTGTTTTTACATGCTTAGCACGCCCAGTTTAGGGAGTCTAGGAGTCTGTTTGATGAAATATTCCTCAGTCGTCCAGAGGTATGGTATAGTTCTCTCTAGTTTAGACTTTAACTATGAATTTTCCTGATGGCAAACAAATGCTTCTGGGGTCCATTGTGCCTTCCCCCCCCCTCCATTAACCTCTCCATATTGTTTTGTATGCTGAAGGTATAATTTTGGGGTTTAATAAGTAATTTGACCCTTTCCTCAGAAGTTTTTCTCTCTAAATCCACTGCATTGAGAAGAGTATATCAGTTTAGATATCCAAGGGTTTCCTGAAAACTCTGGGTATTTACTTGATATTAAAGGTGGTTGTGTGACTGTATGCTAGGTTTCAATTTGCAGGAAGGTAAAAGGCACCTGGGGGGAAAACCAGTCTGCTTTTTTTCAGACTACTACAGCAAGTACTGTAGTTTCAGAGGAGTTAATAGGTTCAACTTCAGTAGATGTTGTGAAGTGCTTTAGCTTAGAGAAATTGCTCGGTGTGACATGCCATTTATGTTGGTAGCATGTCTTCCTGTTCAGTTGTTTCTCTGGTCATAGAATCAGTAAGCTTTCTGCTTATACAGATCTCAGCATGT
Organism: Patagioenas fasciata; assembly: GCF_037038585.1. Lineage (NCBI taxonomy): Eukaryota > Metazoa > Chordata > Aves > Columbiformes > Columbidae > Patagioenas > Patagioenas fasciata. The sequence continues at coordinate 47,248,611 of NC_092520.1, forward strand.
TTATTAGTAAACAAGAAGTATTGTCTGTGACCCTTAACATGGGTAACTTTGTCAAAAATCAATACGAAAAACTGAAACAATATTATATATTTCATGGATTTGTGTGTGGTGTTAAACGATGTTCTTATCATTAAAAATAACTGAAAAAATCATTATCATTTATAAAGATGTCACTGTCTAATAGAAGTGTTACTATGAAATCACATTTATTTCTAAGCTTCAGCAGAGACAACAATAATTCCACATTGTCCCTTTTCATTCCTCAATGAATGGTGGCAAACAATTATATTTTGAAGAAGGACTGGGGCTGTTGGCACCAACTAGATCAAGTGAGAGCGCTGTGGAAGAGCAAATATTAGTGGGGCTTGAGCTGTGGCCAGTTTGTGTCTTCTGTCTGCAGGACTGATCATAAAACGCATAATAATAAATGATGTGGATCTAGGCTGAACATGATTTAACCTCAGGAAACTATTTCACTTCTTAAACATTCGGAAAATTTTCGTATGCCAGTTTTTTGAGACAGCAAATAGAACTTGGTTTAATATTATTCCCTTTTCATATTAAATGTGATAAATTAGAACTTGTTTGCACTTATTACAGCAGTGCCTACTTGCAAATATTGAGCTCACATAAGTCTTAGCGAAGCTTGTGCCTATAGAGAAACCTGCTCAACTTGCTGTTATAGTTGAGCAAGATTTTCTGGAGCGACATTTTACACAGAGCATAATTCACTAATTGATTTGGAAATGACAGTATGAAGTACAGTAGTTAGCAGACAGTTTAAAAGAAGCCCAACAATTATTTTATATAGGGTTTTATAGAGCTTCTGAAATCAAAATTCAAAATGTTTTATCTTGCCCTGACTTGAAAAAGGAACTTTTGTGGCCTGCTTCTCAGAGATAAGCACACTGAAATGTAGCTCTTTAATGCATTTTCAGCCTTTCCTTGCCTGCTCCCCACCAGTCTTGTAGTTGCAGCAAAGTTGAGCAAAATAAACTAATACTTTCGTAGCCACTTAACATGACGATTTAGGTACATCTGAAATTATGTGGAGTTGAATTATAGCCCCTTAAGATTGTTGTTCAAGTAGGTTTTTGTGCTTTCCTTGGAATTGTCTATGTGAATAAAAGTGTTTTTAAAATTAACTGGCACAGAGACTTGGTTAATTAATCTGAAATAAAGAGCACAGCTGGAAATTCATGGCCAGGTTATAAAGGGTTAAGCTGGCTGCCTTGAGTTGATACAGTTCAATCTACCACATTTTTAACCCTAATCTCTATGCCCTGGTATATATTTTACCATGTTGACAAAGGCAAACATGTCAATCACATGACAGAGCTTTAGATCACTGTGACTGTTTTTAATGCCCTTCTAGTTATGAACTTAATATACAAAATAGCATTTGGTGCAGCATTATTTAACTTGCATTATCCTTCATTCTCATGATGTTATTCCTTTAAGTATAAAAATGGTGCGTTTAACTGGCTTTGCAGTTTTCATCAGGCTCTATTTAGAAAGTGCAATCATCGTGATTTTTTTTCATTTCCAAGTCCACAGTTGCAGTGATGTTTTATTTGTGCACAGAGCTGCAGCTATAAGATCTGCCAAGTTTTGTTGAAAATCAAGTACTGAGAAACTAAACAAACTCATACTTCCAGTATCTTAAGATCTAGTATTTTGACACGATGGGAGAAATTTTCAGGTTGTTTTTACTGACATCAATGTTTACTTTTGTTTGACTTGGAGACCTGTGCTTTTTGAGTTTACAAGACTTTTAAACACTTCTAATGTGCTCGCGCCCTCTGGTGTCCCCAGAGGTTTTCTTTGCTTTGCATTTGTTTTGCAGTGGGTTGGTTATAGGACAGACAAATTGGTTAGTGCAGTGCTGTTGCATCAGCAATTTATTTTAAGGTACTAACCTTGTTCTAAAAATTTATTCTGTATTTTGGGAAACATTAGAAGACTTTTCTGTCAGGAAGAAAATAGAACATACTATATAATGATTTCAAAAAAATATTCAATAGCTTGACTGTTTATCAAGATAGTTACAGGAAGAAAAGAGATTCCTGTTGGTTTTGATTGTTGAAGTACTCATCTGAAATAACTTCTGGCTTCTTTTAAGATGAATAGGCAATGCATACTTGTCTTTTACAGAAACTTTTCAGTTAAATTCGGGCTCTGTCAATATAAGCAACAAATAAGACATGTTTTATAGATATGAATTATTTTTCTTTTAAGCTTCCTTGATGTGGATGTGTTACAGAAATGTCGATTTTCTTCTAGCTTTAGAAACATAATCAATACTTTAATCCTACAGATAGTTATTCTAAAATAAACTTCTCACTAAATTATCACTAACCTGTAAATCCAGGAAGAAGAGTATCCACCACGGGATGATTTCAGTGATGCAGATCAGCTTAGAGTGGGCAATGATGGCATCTTCATGTTGGCATTTTTCAGTAAGTTATCTTGTACCCCAGACCTACTGAGGTATATCTTAATTGTACCTTTTTTCTATGGAATATAAAAGATATGATAAACTGCATTAATGTACTGTAATGAATGGATTTTTTTTTTTACATGTATACAGATATAAACAATTCCTGTTCCAAATGTAGCAAATACGTTGCACTTTTTTTCAGTGGCATTTGTCACAGATAAGGGGACAAAACAAAATCATAGTAAATGTTTTGAGGCATAACTGCACTGTTAACTGTGAGTTAGGAAATTCGTAATTTTCTACCAACTTGAATTAAAGGCTGGATCACAAAAATATGGCAGTCGATGCTTAAGTAGAAAAAATTTGTGCCATATAATAGTTGCTGGTGTTAGCATAGCGAATTAAATAGCTGTGGGTGGAGTTTTGGAACAGATCCAGCAATGCTTATTTTCAGGTTGAACTGATCACTAGCATATAAAAATACACTGTCTTCAGGTAACGTCTGATTGCAACCAGCACTATTATAGCACTTCTTCAAGTACTATGTGTGTGCGCTGTACATGTCTTATCTTGTAATGTTCATACTGCATTAAGTAAAGGTAGATTTAGCCACTGTAAGTTATATATAGAAAGAAACTACTTCTGTTTTCCCAGTTGTGTATTTCTTCCTAATTTCTGAGGGTATTTTCCCTTGTGGATGGAAGGTTGATGTTGTGAATGTAGCTGTTCTTTGTAGCATTCATCAGGATGAAAGCTGATCGATTTATGCACTGAAATCTCCATGTCTTTCAACCTAGATCTCTTCTTAGTTCTGTTCTCTTTCATATCTTTTACAATCTCTTTAACTGTTACAGATGCAGGTAACAGAACTGTCATGGAAGGACTAGGACAATGTCGTGTTTGCATCTTAGGGTAAAAATTTATGTGTCTAACTTACATAGCAAATATATAGATACATAAATCGGATAACAAAGTGAGTTTTGTAGTGTGACCTCTTTCTGTGGCTTGACTGTAGGCAGGGTATATATTCTGGGGGGTGGAAATGGGCCTATGGCTTCATCTTTATTTTTCCCTTTTTTCCCTTTCGTTATGTGCTACATTTTTTTGTATTTAACCTGTTGAGGTTCTGTATTGTGTGAACTTGATCTTGCTTTTGATTGCTGGTTTTGGCCTTCATTAGCACTGTGCTTGAAGGTCAAGTGGATTGTTGGCACTAATATGTTTCAAGTCCTTAAAATCGCAGCTGAAAACAGACTTGTTAGCTTGCAGGTAGAAGCACAGTAGTAGTAAAAATCCTGCTGTGCAGAAGCTGAACTGGAATCAAAGGCTCCAGAAAGGCTCCGAGGACACTCAAATGCAATTGACCAAAACTGTGTGCCCAGAACCTTGTATGCATCTTCAAAAATGTAGATATTTTCTTGGATAAACTGTCAACTTTCTCTTCAAATAGGTGTTTTCCTGGGGCTGACTACACAGAGCACTGCTTTTACACATTTGACAAAAATACTCTGCAGATCATAATTTTTCTCGATTGTTCTGAGACTGTTACTGCTAACTTTGCTCGCCTATGAACAAAATGCGTAAAATGAGTGCTTGCACATTGCAAGACACATGTGCAAGTGTGTGCTTAATCTGGCTCTGTGTTGGCTGTTACAGATACTGGTTACATATGGAAATTGATGAGGTTTGCTTGTTGCTTCTGTTCGTGGTATGAGTAGCTCACAATGCTCATAGCATTTATAGATCTGTAATATTATTTTTCAGTAGTTTTTCTTAAGGAAATTGGAGAGCTAAATGAAAAATGAGCTTAATAGTGATAGATTGTAAATAGTGCGTTGTAGATCCCTGTCCCTCTAATAAGGAGATAAAAGCCTCCATAAAAATGATGCATGTAGATTTAAGAGAGCAGGGATTAGAATGAAATTTACAGTATGGCTGTCTTTTGGGTTTTGTTTTCAAGGTCGGATATGTTTGAACACAGATCACAGAGAGCCTTGAATAGGTTCCCTCACTTAGTTAAAATGCCTAACAGTGTCAGGAATTGTGTTCTAGTGAGAGGAGCATGGAAAGGGTGGCTTGTTCCAGGTGTGCTCTCCCGCCTCCTCCCGTGGCTGTTATGCACAGCCTTTGTAGGAAGACTTTTTTTTTAATAAAAAACAGTGAACTTAGCTTTTTAAATTTCATCTTATTCAACTGAAGTATAATAAAGCAAACTTTTTACTGAGTTTACCTGCGTATTGTAATCAACTAGTGACACGTAGCTGTAATACCATCTAGTGGTAGCTGCTCAAGTTGCATGAAATTGCTGTCTTGAGGCCATCTGGTGGCCAGATCTGTTTGGATTTCTTGTTAGCTTTAGGAGCTGGGTGCATGCAAGTTACAAACCTGTTTCCCGTCTAAGTTGTAAAGTCCTGTTCTGTGTAGCATAACTAAATAGAATGAGACAGCACGGTCAACAGACTAAAAGTCCTTTGCATGAACAGGTGGGTTTTTTGCTTTAGTGCTTGATTCAGAAAATTAGTGGAAAAAATTTAGAGAACAACTCATTTTATTTCTAATATGTGGCAAAATCATATGTTTAAAAAAAATGTTGTTGCTCTTGAAATCTGAGGCTATGCTGATTAGCGAAGAATCTGCTCTCTAGTGGTCAGGGCTGGTGTTTGTCTCTTTCTGATTTTGAGATAAATGAATGTATTAGTGAAATGAATGTGAAATGTAACAAATTTTGCTACCAGACCACTTAATATATTTTTTTCTAGTATGTATTTTTAAGTCAGTTGTGCCTTACACATCATAGTATACATAGTATAAGCTTTTTAGAATGCCAGAAGAGGTTGTTAATAGTTGAGTTTCTCAGAGTGATTTTTTTTTTTTTTTTTTAAATGCACAGCAAAAAGGAGGCATTTCTGAGGTTTCTTTCCATTTTGAACATGGCTGTAATGGTGATAGAGCAAGTAACTGTCATAACCCAAAGGACTCGGTTTTCATGCCTAATGAAGTCTTTTGAGTCATGTCTGATTGGCTTATCCTCATCAATCTGGGCATTAATAAGAGGCTTGTATGATTATCTCTTGTATTTATGGAGTACCTCAGAAATATCAAGCAGCCCCAGAAAGAATTGCAGAATTCATCTGGATTCTTTGAAACCATGGAAGGAAGTTTTGGGTTGTCCCTACAGCCAAGGAAAAATGAATATTAATTTGAACCTCACATATGAGTAAATAAGGAGGAAGACATGGAGAAGTGTTCAATCATACAGCCAAACTGAAAGTTCTTGTATAAAGTTCTGATTTGTTCATTTTGAACAACACCTGAGCAATATAAACACTGTGTACAACTCACACCAATAAAATCTCATAATGTAGAAAAATGCAAATGCATATATTGTCCCAGATGTTTTATGTAACACATAATAGACATACCAAAATTTTGTCTATTAACATTCATACAATTTTCAAAGCTACTAGATGCTTCAAACAGTTGATAAACTACATTCAAGCCAGGTAATATATTTAGGGGTTTCAAGAGGACAGAAGTTGGAAGGTGGAGTTGCAGCACAGCCCTTGCTTGTGCGCTTCCCGAGGAGGGGTGAGCACAGTCTGAATTTTCTGCTGGGAGGATTCCTGTGTGTAAATTCAAGAAACCTGACTCCTGTATGTCCAGATCATGAATCTTACACAGGTTTCTCTTTGTCATGCAAGAGGAACTGTTTTGGGAGCGCTTGTTTCCCTCTGATTATCAGAGAAGCCTGGCTGACCTTCATACACAATCGCCTGACTTCTTTCTGTATGCAGAAAGAATTTGATTTACATGGTTTCTCCATACATGTTGGATGTAATACTGAGTAATTGGAATGAGGAAGCTTCCAGATGGGCATTAAGAAAAATTTGCCAACAAGGGCAATGAAGCAGTAGAAATAAATTGCCTAGGGAAGGTTTTGAGCATTCATGACTGAGTAGAAAAAAAAGTAAAATTGTCTATTGAAGTTGATAGCAAATGCTTCTAGTGATCATTGTCAGACTTGAGGTGAGCCCTTCAGGAAGGAGCAAAAATGTGTCCTAGTTTACGGGTGGTATAAATTCTATGCGGAAATGGGAAGAATAATTCTAGTGGCGCATGAAAATTTGGCTAGTATTATTTATTATGGTATGCTTAGTAAACCTAGACCAGGTATGAAACATTAAGCTCTTTGGTGTTTACTGTATATTAAAGTAATAATTCATCGGACAAACACATTGAAGAATAAAGGATGTAACTGAGCATGGCTGCTTTTTGTGTGTATAGTTGCCATTAGAATCTTACCACAAGCTTGAGCCATGGTTAAAATTTGGAACCAGCATAGGTCTTCACACCAGTTTTCCTGGCTTCTTTTCCATAATACTGAATATAAACTTAATACAAGTGATTAATGTGTAGCTTTGGAAAGCTAAGTAAAATAGATCAGCAAGTGAAGCGCAAGAACAACTGAGGAAAAAGCAGATTAGTTCTAGTATGCTTATCATTATTGTTGCATCTTCTGATGTATTGCAATATGTACAAAAAAAACCCCATTGCACAAGATTGCTTAACTTGAAAAACTAAGTTTCCTGTGTTTGCTGTAAATTGTGGGAGTAGAATGAAAGGTGTCATTATTACTTTGCAGCTTAATGAACACTAACAAAAAGCAAGCATGGATTAATAAATTGTTGATGCTGAAGTGCAGCTTCATACATCATCTTTTCCTTGCCACTGTAGTTACTGGAGAATGAAGAATGGCAATGGATACAAGCTTGTCTGTCAAAACCAAGCTGACTCATTTTACTACAGCTTCTTCAGAATTGCTGATAGATAAAAGACTTTTGATTTCTAAGTTCGGTTTTAGATATGAAAGATCCAGTGCTGAACACTGCCCCTCTGAAGAGAGCTTCGGGTCTAGAAATAGCTGACGGATAGCCTTTTCTATGTCAGATTCTAAGACTTCTACAAAATCTAGAACATCCTGTGCTTTGTATTTCAGCTGGAGTTATCTCGTTGCAAACCGTAAAGAGAAATAAAAATAAAACGTAGTTGTTGTTAGCATTATATTGGATATCAAGAAGACTTTTTATTAAAAAAGACCTTTAGTACAATCCTTCTCCTCCCAAAAAGCAACTTATCTGTTTTTCCTTATGAGTTGTGTTGTCATGAGGAAAAAAAACTTTATTATATGCTTTTTCTGTGAATTACATTAATATAGACTTACTTTTTCCTCTTGTTGTCACTTCAGGAATGTATAAAACCCCAAAATCTTAGATTTGTCAGTCCCACTTGTCTGTATGCCGTTAAAGTAGCGAGGAAAGAGGCTGAAATCATGATGGTGGTGCAGTCAGTGTCAGTTTCATGTGAATGTCTGGCATTTTTAAAGGAAAGAGGACAATAACTGAAAGTTGGGTTCAAGTATGAATCCAGAAGCTGGCAATCTCTGGGGTAGGGAACAATTCTTGCTGCAGAGTGGTGAGTTGTGCAGTGGGAGAAGATGAACACAGAACGTGTCTGTGTGAAGAGGATGGGCAAACAGAAGTTAATGCCTTTTTAAAAATTAAATTCATGATGTAGTTGTAGCAGCTTGTTAAACTTGGTCTCATGTTTAGGAATGGCTTTCTTCTTTCTGATAGTGTGTATGACTGCCAGCCCAGGAACATTGTATGAGAATGTCATGGGAAGCTGAAGCGGTATGAAGGATGAGGTCATCTCCTTAACTGCTGAGAAATGTCATTTACATTTCAGGAAGTGAGTGACAAGATGCTGACAAGAAGTGGAGGATTGCATTTGTTGAAGCCGGAAACTCACATAATGACTTAGTTGTCTCTAGTAGATACAGAAGGAAGTAAATATTGTGTCCATTTCTGGGCCCCTCAGTTCAAGAAGGACAGGGAACTGCTGGAGAGGGTCCAGTGTAGGGCAACAAAGATGATTAAGGGAGTGGAGCATCTCCCTTATGAGGAAAGGCTGAGGGAGCTGGGTCTCTTTAGTTTGGAGGAGACTGAGGGGTGACCTTATTAATGTTTATAAATATATAAAAGGTGAGTGCCATGAGGATGGAGTCAGGCTCTTCTCAGTGGCAAACAATGATAGGACAAGGGGTAATGGGATCAAGCTGCAACACAAGAAGTCCCACTTAAATTTGAGAAAAAACTTCTTCTCGGTGAGGGTGCCAGAGCACTGGAACAAGCTGTCCAGGGAGGTTGTGGAGTCTCCTTCTCTGGAGACATTTGAAACCCGCCTGGACATGTTCCTGTGCGACCTCACCTAGGCATTCCTGCTCCAGCAGGGGGATTGGACAAGATGATCTTTTGAGGTCACTTCCAATCCGAAACATACTGTGATACTGTGATAAATACATCTAGAGAAAATAGTAGATGCTTCCTTTTACTAGTATCTCCCCTCATCATTTTATTTTCTCTCTCAGCTTGGTGGAAAAACTTGTGCTGTGGCAATATAGGGATGAAAATTATGGACAACTTGTGTTGCAGTAATTAGAAATTATACAGAAAATAACATTAGTAACTCTGACCACATGCAGTGTTGGCTGCAAAGCTCAGACAACTTGCATGACTAGCAGAGGATATACGTGGAAATCATAGTGGAAAAAGATACAGATAGGCAGATGAGGCTAATCTTGATCTAGAGAAAAACAATCAGAATGTAGATAAAAATCTCATTTGTTACAGTCAACTCAGAACCTGGAGATATGTTTCTGAAAGGAAATAGTGTATTTTGTAACAAGGATGAGACAATGAATAGGGTTCTAGGAGTACCAACAGAACACTGAGGAGGTCAGAGAGAAGCAATGGGAAATATTGAAAACACTTAGACGTTGTTGTTACCCATCTTAACTTTTTAAAAATGATGCAACACCAAGGCAATGTTGGGAGGATCTCTCTAACATGTTGCCCAGGTTTTACAGAGATGGAGGTAATACATTCCTCGTTATGCTGAAGAAACTTAAATAGTGAGATTTTTCTTCTGTATATAGTTCACTTTTATTTGGATGTGTGAACTTGCGTAGTTTATAGCTTTCATGTGGTTTATGCCTTTTCTTTCCCCCTTGTATTGTCTGCTTAAATAACCTGATGGAACAGCACACCAGTTGAAGAGAAAAAGCTATTGTGCACAACACTGGAACATGCTGATGATGCCTTTGCTTTCAGGAGTTGAGCGAACAACCTGGTGTTAAATATCCACCTAATACTCATCCAGTGACTGTAGAGCCTATTTTTAATGTTCCTGTAGATCAAATTGAAAGGAGGGTAAAATTATTACTGTGTTCAACTTTGATAAGAACTAATTTTTCCCTCCCCCTGTATTTACGATTGGGAAATTTATTTCTATAATGCATATACAAATTAATTCACATGTTATAGAGATCCTTATTTATATATAGATATAAATTATAAGCATTCTGAGAATTCTTCTAGTCCACATAATCTATTAGAAACATGTCTATCTTCTGTCCTCTTTAGCATGCCTATCTTGGGAGCCACAGTCACCCTTTGTAGCTTGAGTAGTGGGGAGAAATGGAGAGAGCAATAAACTGTTATGCTGAGACAGGAGCAGGAATGCATTGAAGAACTACCTTCTGAAATCTGTTACTCAGAAAAGTTTGGGGAAATTGGAAGAGTTTGCTTAAAATAAGAGAAATCCTGTTTTCAAAGTAACATATCCAAACTTGCTAAATATAAATGCTTTTCCTGTGTGGAAGATAGGTGAATGTTAGGGTCACAATGTTGTTCTGTACTTCTTATGTAATAGAAATGCTCTTTTTTCATTCTTCTCTGCATATACCAATTTGGGTCAGCATTTATTCGAAGTTGTTTGTTGTGGGTTGTATGTTGGGGTTTTTTTTGTTTGGTGGGTTGTGTTTGTTAGTTTTCTTTTTTGTTGTTTGTTTGTTTTTTATTAATTAGGTCGTGGTTTTGGGTTTTTTTTCCCCCAAAAAGAGTAGTAATTGGTGTTAAAGTAAGCTTTCTCATTGCCACCGTGTGTTACCTCTGGTTCTGTCTCAAGCAAGATGTTTTCTCACTTGTACAAAACGACTGTGTTGATGGAAAGTCTTCCAAAGCTTCTCTTGAAACTTCAGTTTCTTTACAGTTCATGGAGTCCCACTGCAGTTTGACTGATGACTTTAATTTTGCTTTTGTGGGCAAGTCATTGTGTCTTCGTGTGGATTGTTGGAGGAGTTGTAACCAGGTTTTAAATTACAAAAAAGTGATTACAGATAATCCTCCCAAATTGACTTTTGTTTAAGAAGGCTATTGACCAATTTTCTTCTCCTAATGTTTTGCTCTAAAGTGTTCAAATATTTACCGAAAAGACAGACTTTTTTTCTGTAGTGATTTATTGTCTGAATTTGATGTAGGGTTTTGTTTGTTTGTTTGTTTTTTCCATAAGTTTGGGGATTTAATATATTAAGGATTTGTGTGCAGGGATTTTATTCCCCTCTGCCCCCCCTTCCATTCCTCCTTGCCTCTTCAGTGGTCTATGTGTTTATTGTGGGCTTCACTCATGTTTTCAAATTTCCACTGTCTTGTCTTCTCCAGAACTCCCATATTGTTGTCTTCCACCAACTGCCCCAGCTCTTCTCTTTGGTGGTTTTTAGTTGCCCTCACTCCCATAGCTGGGACATCACCGACTTGGGGATTCCCTCACTTTGACCTAATGCACCCAAACTGAAGTCAGTACAGATGATGCCGTTGATTGCCAAGTACATACATAGATATGAAACTTTCAATTGTAAAACCACCTGGAGTTCTGTAGAAGCGCTAACTGAAGTTACAGTGGTAGTTAAGCTCAGTGTCCTTTTTGTTTCTCCATTTCTTAAGCTTCTATGTAAAGCTTCCAAGGCTGCTTATATCTTATGCCTGAAGACAATAACCAATGAAACATCAGCTTCTCAACTTGTCTTCATTTCTATACTGTGTTTACAGAGCAAGAGTGGATACTTTTATTGTGTTTGATCCAAACTGGATAAAGCTGAATATGCAGACTTGATACATGCACATATGTGTGCATATAACTATATTTTGGTTATTGAAGTTTATCAAGGTCTTTTTTTTTTTTCTTTGATTTAATCCACGTCTTGTACGTTATAGTCCTTTGTTTACATTTACCCTTCATGTCTAGTGTCCTCTGGTTAGATTTCTGTAGCAATGTAATGCTTTCTTTTATGTTGGAATTTTCTCTTGTTTAAAGTAGTAGGTTCCAACTATTTTACCATTTGCTTTGTTATTAAGTAACTGTACTGGGGGAATGTCTGGGTTCAAAGTCAGTCTCTGAAAGCCTGAATTACCGGAAGGGAATTACTGTGTAAGCATGGCCTTATTACTTTAAAAGTGAAATTAATGTTAAGTCAGTTTGCTTAGCTATACAGATTAACAGAAGCTACTGTTTCTTTTATTTTATAGTGGCGTTTATTTTCAACTGGATTGGATTTTGTTTATCCTTCTGTATAACAAATACCATAGCTGGGAGGTATGGTGCAATCTGTGGATTTGGTCTCTCCCTGATCAAATGGATTCTTATTGTACGGGTAGGTTTTTTTTTGATTCACACTGTACAGACGCTATTTGTAGAACCAAACCATAACATTTCATTCAAGGATATATAATAATGGAATTAAAAATTAGTAGAGTAAATTCCAGTATTTAACAAAGTGCCTAGAATTTTCTCTAACTTCTGCTTTAGTCGAGAATTTACTTGCTATATATATGCTTACTAAGGATGAAGCTTAATCTATTTTTACTTGACATAGCATTTTATGATAGTCTTTCCACTGAATAAATGCAGATGACTCATTTTTTGCACAAATATTTTAAAACATAAAGAAGAAATGGAACTGGTACCTAAAATGTCACTGGTATTATAGTGTCCTATATGAAAGGTTTATAAATAGCTCAGTCTGTTGGCCGGGGGAAAAAAAAAATTAGAAAACCTTTTTCCCTTGTATTTGATTCTTTTATTCTCTGTAAGATATATTCAGTTTTGACTTGATTCAGTACATGAAATTAGTCACATTTTTACCATCTCAGATGGTCAATTTCTTCATGTTTTAACTGCAAGACTAGATGCTTTTCAGAAAGATATGTTAGTCAAGTGAAAGTTACTTAGCTAAGTGGATACTGGATGAAATGTAGTGATTCTTTCTGAACTTGAATTCTGCACGACTGTAAGATATAACATTTAAAATCTCACCCTGTCTAATGACGAGAGAGACCTTGGGTAACTTAGTTAACTTTTATGCCCTGTCAGCTCTGAATTTGTTATGTGTGTGTGCTAGTAACTTTAACTTGATTTGGTCTTGGCACAGTAATACAGGGATTGTAGAGAGGAGAGATTGCATGGTCCTTCCTGGACATGCCCTTCGTTCTTCTTACAATTGAGGGTGGGTTTTTCTTTGCTTTGCCAGGGCAGGGGAATTCTACTGGACTAGATGTGATTCTTAGTTGGAATTCAGGATCTGGGATGGAATTTGTCTCAAGGGAGGGAGAAGACATGATTTTTTTCAACTATGCGTGCATTGGGGATACCTTCAGCTTCCATTGAGGTGTACTGAATAGAGGGTGGAATTGCTCATTGTGTCATTGTTATTATTACTCTCTGAAAATGTGCTCATAATGAATACAAAAATTAATATATGCCAAATTTCAGTGAGGAATTACTGTGTTCTAGGCTATATTTAAATTTCTGTATGTGATATTTTACTAATTTTAAAATATTGGAGCTGACCAATTCCAAGACCTCAGGGCTGTTTTTGCTTCATAGTGAAGACTGTCATGTTCTGTTGTCTCCCTTTATAGAGACAACAACCGAAAGCTTGGAAGGTGTTATATCGTCAGTTTTGTTTTCATTGTTTTGTTCCTTTGTTTCAAGCTCTTCAGAAGGCTTGTGCTGCCCTTTCTCACTCAGGGTCAGTAGTTACAAAACTTTTACAGTGTCTAAACAATCCTAGTTCCCATATGCTCTCTCTATATCAGTTTTTACTGGGAGGAAAATGAAAAATAAAAGAACAAAAGCATGATTTTGCTGTGGGGGAAATTCTGCAGCTATGAATTCTTCTGCCTAAAGAAAGTGTGAGAGTAGTGCGCATAGGCCAGTACTTGATTGCTGGTTTTAGTAAATCTTCCCAGTTAAATGCAACTGTAGTGTTGTAAAAGGTGGATTGGTATATATGTTTAGAGAACTGAAAATGCTGACTCTCAAGAGAGCTGGGATTAGTAATGTTGTGAATTTCCTGGGAACTTGAGTATTCATTTGATATTTTAATGACATGTCAAAATATGAAATGCTTACCCCACTGAATCATAGAAAAGCTAGTATTTATATAGGAATATTGTAAGAACCAGTTTTTCAGTTCAACTTTGCAATTCTGTTTCTTGATTTTTTTTTTTTTTTTTTTTTTCTTGGATTGCCCATAAAAATGAATACAGTACAGGACTAAACCTTTAAAGAATTTTTGTGGTCTGGCTTTATTCTGGAGAAAACATGTGGATTTCAGTGCACAGTTACTTGAAGAAAAAAACAGCTATTATATCTACAGTTCTTTAAATGTTTTGGAATTTTATCTGGTTGCATATGTGGCACAGTATGCTCTCTTCTGTTTTTTTAAGAGTAAACTGAATTATGTGCCTGAATTAGGTGATTTCTTGGTTGCTACTACTCAAATGACAAATGAGAAGCACCGTGGCAGGATGCAGTAAACAAACTGCCTCGCAGTAGGACGGGAAGTGTATGAGAAGTGTGCAGAGCCACCGAGCAGGTTATTTTATTCTTTCTGGCAACTGTTCACCCATCTCCCTGTTCCTACTTGTGATGCGCATTTTGGAGACATTTGATTAGCCTTTTTATCAGTGAAGCATGCAGTCTGGAGTCTGCTAAAGGCACAGATACCTGTCTCCAACACTATCGCACGCTGCCCTCCAGCTGCCTCCCACATCACAGGGAGGACAAAACAGTCTACCATGGTCACTAACAGGAACAGTTGAAATACCACTTCAAGGTTCATTTAGTTGCGTTCAGCTCACTGCTGGGAACTGAATGCTGGTTTGAAAATGAAAAGACTTTAATGAGTTGGGGGTCTTTATGGGGCTGGTATTCTTGGCAGCGATTAACAGTAGGGGGTATACAGAAGGTCAAAAGCTCTTCTTTTGAGGGGTCAGCAGAACATCCCTGTCTGATAAGATTAAACTAATGTGGCTTTTGGTGTTAATATCTAAAGCAGCAGGCTGCTGTAATGTGTTTGGGATGGCAGGCATTGGGTGGAAAAAGGGAAAATCGTCAAGTGGGGACTCATTATAACAGAAGATGTCAGAGGATTCTGGCAAGTGGTACAAGGGTTTTTTTAATATGTATAATTTTATATATATGCACAGACACTTTTTTTTTTAGAGGTTTTAAAATAACTTTGCCACAGACTGACGCTGGAAGTGTTATTTGTATATTAAACTGCTGCACAAATACCAGGTTTGCATTTTAGTTGAAAATACCACTTTTATTTAAATTTACCTTTTCCTCTATGCTTTCTGTATTCACATAGTGTATTGAATGTGTTGTAGTCATCTCTCTTACTGTAGCTAAGTCTCTTGTATGAATTTCAGTTTTCAGATTATTTTACTGGATATTTCAATGGACAGTACTGGCTTTGGTGGATATTTCTTGTACTTGGTAAGTGGCAATTGAAAACGTTTCTGTTTTGATGTGGAAGTACTTAAACATGAATCACATAAATAAGAGTTCTGTAATATGTTTAGCTATGTGTTTTTCTTTAGCTGCTGATATTTTTGTGTTGTTTTTATTTCCGTAGTATTCGCGAGGTTATTGGTTACCATAGTGGTGGTATTGTGTGAACTGCGGACTATTCAAATAACCTTCAGCTCAGAAAACTTTGCTCTACATATGTAATTATATGTATACCTGAGTCTTTTAGTTTCTGCTTCTTAAGCTGCTTCTACTGATCTAGGGCTGCAGAACTGTGTAATGAAACTCCACAGCTTTATGTAGAGAACTTACTGAAAAGTGAGTGATATCTAGTACTTACTTACCTGTATAAACATGTATGTCAAGCATTAAATTTTAAGAAATGTGACTGATCCTGGGAAGGTGGAGCCTGCTGTCTTGTGCATAAGTTCATAAAATGCCCTTTTTCTAGTCCTTTGAAATGCACACTGCATCAGTAGCTTCTCAGTCAGACAAGAGAACAGCTTCATGCTCTCTGATCACAGCGCTCCCATGATCTCAGCTTTCTCTTGAGAGATTGGTCTGCCCATGTTCAAAATCTTATGCACATCAAATTCTGCTCTTCTGTCTGTTTTTAGTTAGGACATACCAAACCCCAGCCACTATACCTTTTTTTTCCTACTGTGGATTCGGTAATTTGAATATGGAATCTGGAATTATTTTATTTTACAGAAATGAACGCTACTATCCATTTTCTCTCTCTGGAAGTGTAGTAAACTATTGCTGGTTCAGTAGGTGGCACTCTTCCCTTTGAGTCAATTGACTCAAATGGCTAAACAGCAAATGTGAGAATGAAATGTTGAGTACATTTTAAAAAGATAAAAACATCACTGAGATCCTGTTTGTGAGTTGCTGTTTATCTTGCAAGAAATAAATGTTACCTAAAATTTTCTCGTATCTGCCTTTTAGTACGGTTTGAGGACATTCATCAGACTTGTTAATACTTGACTTGTTTTACTGTTGTGCACTTGAGATACATGGAAACTGCGGAGCACATCACAGCAACAGTCCCTCGAATGCTTTTATATTCTGTTGGAGGTGATTGTTTTTAAGTAGAAAGTAAAATGACTCTTTACAGGTACAAACATCTCCAGATAAATCTTTATTAAAAAAGAAACCCTTGCGGTGCCTGAGGTTGAGGTTTGACACTTTTTTTCTCTAGGATGAAAATGGCATGTTCTTCCCCTAACATTTCCCCCCACCATGTCTATGGAAAAAGCTGTGCACTTGTAGTTCTTTTCTTACTAGTCTTCTGCAGTGCTTGTTCGGAAGTTTGGTCACTTAGATTTAAGAAAACCTTATTTTCAGCCTTAACTGTTTGAAGATTTTTGTTTTGTTTTACGTTAACACACAAAGCTTATTCATTCCAAGACATATTATAAAAGGCACTGTGAGGCATCCAGCCATCAACGCTCCCTTGTCTTATGAACTTTTTGCATGAAATACACCAACTGATAACGTGGATATACTGAGATTTCTAGAACACCATAGAAGGATTTAACCCAGCAGAGCTACTGAGCAGGATGTGGAGGAGCATTATCAAGTCTTGGGAGCCATGCCAAGCAGATCTGTATTTCATTGTTTCGGATAACTCTTCCGTTAGAGCATGCAAGAGAGCATGTCCTGCATCTCTTCAGAAGTGAAAGAACCAAGTTGGATTCTTCCATTTGCATAGTCCTTTGAACATACCTGAGCACACCTTTTGCCATCTTCTCTCTTCTGATGCTCACCCAGCTGTTTCTACTCCCTTCTTTCAACATCTGGAAAAATCTGCTCACGCTTCACGGGAAAGTGAAGTCTACTTCCAAGGAGCTGTCATGTACAGTGAATAAATTGGAGAAAGACAATTCAAATTTTTAAATTTAAATGTTAGCCAATATTTATTTTGAGGAACACAATGGAAAGTGTTTTGGGTTTGTTTTATTTTATTTTTCTTCCCTAAACAGAGAAATATAAAATATGGGTTGAACTTGGACTGGTTTTCCAACATGTGTAATGCAGAAAGTATGCTTTCAGAAAGGCACCTTGAGAGCTGCCTGCCCACCTTTTGCTGTTTCAGCTGCTTTTCAGTTGAACATGGGACCATCATCTCTGGGAATGTCTGGGTAGCAGCTTTTGTAGTAGGCTTTTGATCCAGACCTTAGTGCTTTCATCTCCTTGCAGAATTCACCTTAATCACAGAAACGTGTCTGGCTTAGGTCAAAGTTCCAGTGGTTGGCAGAGCATTCTCTGTTTGGTTTTTTTTTTTTGGGGGGGGGGGTGTCCTAAGGAGGTTTTCATTTTGTTTTGTTTTTTTAAAAAAAGGCAGAAAGTAAATAAAATAAAAATTTACAAGTAAAAAGCAATTAGAGAAGAAACGAGCGTAGGATAAAAAATAATTAGTCTCAACGTGGAGAGCAGGTGGCAAAACTGCATCACATAGCAAAATATCAGTGTAACTGTGGAGATCGTTTATTAGGATGTAAGATGATGAAAATGATGAAATCTTTTGCTAAATTGGTTATGCTTCAGCTTAGATTTTTGTTTGAACCTTTGGAATCTTAATACGTATGTGTATGTATACACATAACAGTATCACAGTATCACAGTATGTTAGGGATTGGAAGGGACCTCGAAAGATCATCTTGTCCAATCCCCCTGCTGGAGCAGGAACGCCTAGGTGAGGTCACACAGGAAGGTGTCCAGGCGGGCTTTGAATGTCTCCAGGGAAGGAGACTCCACAACCTCCCTGGGCAGCCTGTTCCAGTGCTCTGTTACCCTCACTGAGAAGAAGCTTTTTCTCAAATTTAAGTGGAACCTCTTGTGTTCCAACTTGATCCCATTACTCCTTGTCCTATTATTGTTTGCCACTGAGAAGAGCCTGGCTCCATCCTCTTGGCACTCACCCTTTATATATTTATAAACATTAATAAGGTCACCCCTCAGTCTCCTCTTCTCCAAACTAAAGAGACCCAGCTCCCTCAGCCTTTCTTCATAAGGGAGGTGCTTCCCATAAGCATATATCTTCAAGGTACCTATGTATTCATTAAATCAGGATAGTTGCTCTCTAGTCTCACGTTTCCACTGGATGTGGAATTTGGATTTCAGCCTCCCAACTCTTTGGGCAGATTGTTTCTTCTCTCTTGTATTCTTCCTGATCTAACTCGTAAATGGATTAATCTGTTGAAGTTTACTTAGCAGAGGAAAACGAACCAAAGAGCTGTGTCCACTATGCAATAATATCTTTTTCTGGGTTGGTTTGGTCAGGTGCCCAGTGAATTGGTAACATGATAGTGATTACCACTGTTGCAACTGTAGCTTCTGTGTGACTGTTCTGTATCTCTTGTTCCTCTTAAAAGAGATAAAATATTCTTTCAAATGGAGTTAAATTTAAATACTTAATTCGAAATGTGGAGTTGGCCAAAAAAAAAAAAGAATCATAACACATGTTGAGTAGTTTTCTTTGAATCTGTTTTCTTCCTGCTCTTTGACTGGTTCATTTTCCTGGATGGTTAAATCTCAAACCATAATCTATTATATTTTATTATAGGCTTATTGGTAGATCGGTCTGTGCCTTTTTTTTTCCTCTTTTGACTTGAAATATATTTCTCTTACACATTTACAAAGGTATGTTTTGTGCTCTGAATAGTCTTTTAACACACTGGTGACTAATTTTAAGAATTCTACTTGAAAAGAATGTGGAGCATATATTCATTTTTTATTTTTTTCTTTTTAAGTTCTTTCGTGCAGTCTTTAGCAACTGATAGTTGAACCCAGAATGAACGTAAAATTTCTAAAAAGCCGTCCATAAGGCTGCATCCTAATGTCACAAGACAAAAGCAGTAGACCTTCATTTTGAATTTGTGAATGATGCATAAAGACATCGATGTCTTGAATATAATCTAGATTTCTAAAAAATATGTTAATAAAAATAATGTGGGATAGTGTCTGCTTGGGTTGATATACTTAATTTTGTGCATTTTCTACACTTTCAGGACTCCTCCTGTTCTTTCGAGGCTTTGTTAATTATCTTAAAGTCAGAAATATGTCTGAAAGCATGGCAGCTGCTCACAGAACAAGATTTTTTTTTTTGTACTGAAGGTAAGCAAATTTTAGTGATAAGGTTATCTCTCCCAGGAAAACTGAGAAGAATTAAATACTTAGAGATAAATAATCAAACTTCTGTCACAAAACAGAAGTCACATGGTTTTTAAACATCTGTCATGAATTTTGTACATCTTCTACGTGGACTTACATCTGAAGTCTCTTGAAGTCATGAAATTTGAAGGTAAATAGAGCATCGTTATTGCCTCCAGTACTCCCTAGAGCTAGTGTTGGTAAAATTAAAAAAAGAAGAGGAACCTGTTGTCTTTCCTAAGCAAGAAGCAATATCTGCTCCCGGACAGGATACTGTACTTTGTGTTAGACACCTGGCTGTAGCAGTCAACCTGTTGGGAGCACGTTAGGAAGCACTGAGCTGCCCACATATTAAACCTGATTGACGTGGGTCTGGACATGCGAACAATAGAGGAATATTGTCTCTCTTTACATGACTGGATGAAGACAGTCATGTAAGAGTATGATTATTCTGTGTGCAACAATGTGCTGTGTATATCCTTCAGGTAGCTGACTAATCAGTCTGGCACATATCCACTCTCTTTTAATATACTTTTTATCCATTAGGTGGATCTATTAGACTTCATTGTGTAACTTAAACCAGGGGTCCCCATTTGCAATTAACTTTTTTTTACTTAAACTGCATGATGAGATAAATCGAAGCCTAGAAATAAATACTGCAGCACTTTGATTACTCTGCAGCTTACTTAAAAAGCATAAATACTGTATTTTGGCTTAACTGAGAAGCTGTGTTTGCTATAATAAAGGTTAGTCATGGGACCAGTATGAAGTAACCAACAACACGTTATTGAAGCATGAAAAAAACTGAGACAATATTTGCCTACAAAAAAATGGTTCCTATTATATAAGACAGTGATATTCATTTAAAACAGGCTAATAAATATTGGTGCTATAGTACATAGTTCTTGATCATGGAAGAAATCTGCTAATAGAACAGTAACATAATATTTCTTTGTAATGTGCTATGTTTTTGTCAAAATTATGCTGCAAGTTAAATAACTAAGGCCTATGTTGCCTTCTAGTAACCAACCCAAATTGGCATCTATATGGCAGCATTTCCTTTTTACAGTAATTACATCTCTCTTTTTCTTAGTAATATGGAAACCTCTTCAGAAATACTGAAATTTGTAGAGATGAGACTGAAAATACCTGTTAGCTGTCAGTACAGTAAAGTGTAAAAACAATATTTAAAAAATAATTTTAAAGATTAATTGGTATTTGAAAGCTGTAGCTTGAAGGGAATAATGAGAGTGTATGATAATATGGTCTGGGAGTCTTTGTTTTGCTGAAACTAAAATTCTGCTTTGGGACAAAACGGTATTTAATTCAGCCTTAACTGGAGTTAATGAGTTTTCCTATCTGAGTTCAGTGGTTTTGAATTTTTCCTTTCATCACCGAGTCGTAGGGGCTGATAAGGTCCACTAGAGAGCTAGACACATAAATTTTTTTTTTTAAGTATCTTAAGTATTGAAACAAGACGTTCAGATTAATTGCTCTCACACTTAAATGTCCTTGTTCTTGCATAGACAGGTAATTTCCTCCTCAGTGGGTATTAGTTTTAATAAACAACAAATGTTACCTGTACAGTTACAAAATACTCTCAGACGTTCTTTGAAATCATAACAAAATAATAGTAAGCTTTCTTTTTCATTTTTGTGCTGTCTTGACATGGGGGGCAAAGGGCTGCTGCTTTGTTGCTTCTCAGTTTAATGTCGGTCAGCAACACTGCTTCTGGTCAATCACTGCGATGAACTGAAGTACAACTCTTTCTTTATCTCCAGGCTGCATTGAACAGACATTCCTTTCCCATCCCAGTGTGAAGCTTCCAGATGATCTGTAACACTCCGATTTGATAGAAGACTACTAAAACCAGAAGATGAATTAGTGAAGATACGGCTTCAAAAACAAATGACAGGATGGCTTATGCTCAAATGCCAGTTCTGGTCATTCTAGTAAATATTTATAATTGCTGCCTTTTGTTTTAGCACATTTGTATATGTGCTTATGAAAAAGATAGTATTGAAGTAAGAACAAACCATCTGTTAGTATAGATTAGGTACAGTCAGACTCAGTTAATCTGTGCTTGTTGTATCTGAAAGATTTAAGTGGTAACTTGTTTCACAGCGTGTATGTACCACTGAGTTGTTGATCTGAACTTCAGGTACAATGGAATGCATTAAAAGATTCAGATTATCCAGTTCAGACAGGTTTGGTTTTTTTACATAATTTAAATTCATTTAATGATTGCATAGAACGTTAAGTTTACTAAAACCCGAAGTTCCTTGTTGTCACAAACTTGTATTCACCAATATTTTATCAAATTCAAACCAATATAATGGTTTACTTAAAACTGATACTCTGAGTCCCCTGTAAATAACTCTGCATAAATGACTGTTTGAATTGCTTCTTAGAAAATATGCCAGAATATATTTTGTAACAGCATATTGTCTAAATTTTGTTTAATCTTAGAGCTACGTACGTATTTTTTGTTAATTGGCCATTAAGGGTATAGTTACTATTAGATGTAATTTTGGAGGTAAAGGCGTTCATCCTAACTTTCCTCACGTTAATTATTATCAACAGGTTTGGGCTTGAGACTTAAAGTCCTTTATTCATAAGCATGATCCCATTAAAAGATGGAGTTTGTTCACATTCACAGGGATGGACAACCTGACATCGTTAGTCCTTGGTTATGCGGTTGGATCCTCGTAGGTGCGTCTCTGTTCCTGAAACAGAGTATTGCAAGTGTATTCCCTGGGTTATAACATTGGCTCTGTTTAAGAAGTCTTGAGTTCCGTATAAATATAACGTCCACAATGAGGGTTTCTCAAAAAACTTCATATAGCTATCCTGCAATGCTTGTTTAGAATACATACTTTGCCATTTCCTAAGAATAAAGTAATTTAAATGTAAGGTAATTTTGGATATAATCTGTGAAGGAAAAAAAAAAAATCAAAACAAACCACCTTACTTTTAAAGCTCTGAAAGTAGAAAATGTGTGTTGCACCTCTCCTAGTGTTCATTTAAGATATACTATTACTTTCTTATAAATATCATCTCTTTAAGGGGTACTGTCTACTGTTTATGCATGTGTGGTTTCCTTTAAAGTTTTTGAAATCTATGCTGCTCCTCAAGTAGGAGAATACATCTCTCAGTCCTTTGTACAACTGGAATCTCAGTTGCAAAAATACGTTGGTTGTTGGTTGCACCTTTGAGGAAAAAAAAAACCCAAATACTTTCCTCCAGTTTTACTTTTTTATATTAGAATTCTGCCTTTTTATTACTAACATTAAAACCAGTGAGGTTTATGTTGTTTTAAGCTAGTGTTGTATTCCGTTTTTTATCTATAATGAATGTTTAAAATATACCTACGTAAGCTGGTTATGTTATTCATTTTCTTAATCTTTCAGAGACAGTGAAAGTGACTAAAACTTTAGGGGCACCTCCACTTCCCAACTTTTTATGGAAAGAATAAAATTAAGTATTATATTCAATATCTGATTGGGATTTCCTTCTAACTTATCTGTTTCTTTCTGTGTTCTTTTGCATTCATTGTGCAAACAAAAAAAAGCGGATAATAAAACATTGCTTTGTTTTGCTAATTAAGACTTATGCTTTTTCATTTTTTTGTACTTCACATTGAAAAATGCACACTGCAATATTTGTGTCAACATGGAATTATAGACAAATTACTTTGCAAAATGATTACTAACCAATCCTTTCTACTCTTCTCTTTTTCATCATGTTTTATGGCAACAAACTGTATTTCTTTTAAGGAGTTAATACAACTGTACAAACAATGCAATATTGATTCATTTTCCATGTTTACCAATGTCAACTAGTACTATTTGCCAACTGCATCAGTTTTCCCAAATTAAGTAGTGGTCTTCTGATGGATTTATTTCTGTTTGCTCCACTGTTATAGAAATCTTCATACAGATACTTTTTTTTCCTGGACTAGCTTTGAAAAGTTCTCATTTGGACAGAAAGAATATGTAGGGTTAAAAACATACACATGTTATCTAATCCTCTATAGTTGATGCAGCATTTTGGTAGCCTGAAATCTCATCAGCAGGAGGAAGGGAATTGGGACACTGTTTTCAAAGACTCTGCAATCTATTCCAGATGTGTCAAATGCTGCATATTTTCCTTGCTATTTCCTGTGAGCTCGGTTAGGAGCAGCTGGCTCTGTGGTTTGGAGACACCTGGCCAGCTTCGCTTTGTGTCTTTAGTCCAGGGGGAGAAGGGGGGAAGCTCCAGTATTGCAATGAGGTTGACTGTAAACAGATTTTGTATGAATGCAAATAAGGCTTTGAAGTTGGGGGGCAGAAACAGCTGGGAGAGGAGAGGTGGGGAGAGAAAATTCCATTTTATTCAAGCAGCTGGCATGAATGTGTTTTCTTTAGTTTTGTCATCTACCTTTATTGACGTGGACACCATGAGGAGATGGACATCTTGAATACAGCTCAAGGATCCTGTGACTACTAGTGCATTTCAGAAATGATCCATCAGTCGCACTTTCAGTGCAGACGACTGATGGAATTGGACTTCTTTGGCAGAGGAGGTTATCTCTAAGCTTTCACTTTGCCGTTTCACCAAGAGTATGGACACAGTCCTCATCCTGCAACACCTTTTCACCTGGTTTCAACACCCTGCTCTTTCTGGGTCTACTTCCCTCCCCTTGAGTGATGACAACAGGTGAGGAAAAGTGGATTTATTAATGTGCTATCACAGCTATCAAAACATCAGAAAGCTTTTAATCTCTTCCATTTTTGAGTGTTTTCCCACAGTACTCCACATTAGTCCCTCCCATGTGGTTGCTTGCATTCTTGAACAAAAAGTTAATCTCATCAAACTACTGTTGCTTCTTGGACTTCTGAAGAGAAGGTGAATAATCTCTGGTATGGAAATAGGTATTTCTCAGTAAGGAGAAATAAAGCATTTGACACCGTCTCCCACTGCATCCTCACTGTTAAACTCAGTCAGTGTGGACTGTAGATTTGCTGAAGGAAAGAAGCCAGAGAGTTGTGGTCAATGGAGCAGAGTCCAGTTGGATGCCTGTATCTAGTGGAATGCCTCAAGGGTTAGTACTGGGACCTGTAGTATTCAATATATTCATCAATGATTTGGATAAGGGAATAGAGTGCACTATCAGCAAGTTTGCTGATGACACCAAGCTGGGAGGAGTGGCTGACATGCCAGAAGGCTGTGCTGCCATCCAGCGGGACCTGGACAGGCTGGAGAGTTGGGCGGGGAAAAATTTAATGAAATATCACAGTATCACAGTATCACAGTATGTTTGGGATTGGAAGGGACCTCAAAAGATCATCTAGTCCAATCCCCCTGCTGGAGCAGGAACGCCTAGGTGAGGTCGCACAGGAATGTGTCCAGGCGGGCTTTGAATGTCTCCAGGGAAGGAGACTCCACAACCTCCCTGGGTAGCCTGTTCCAGTGCTCTGTTACCCTCACTGAGAAGAAGTTCTTTCTCAAATTTAAGTGGAACCTCTTGTGTTCCAGCTTGATCCCATTGCCCCTTGTCCTATCATTGTTTGCCACTGAGAAGAGCCTGACTCCATCCTCGTGGCACTCACCCTTTATATATTTATAAACATTAATAAGGTCACCCCTCAGTCTCCTCTTCTCCAAACTAAAGAGCCCCAGCTCCCTCAGCCTTTCTTCATAAGGGAGATGCTCCACTCCCTTAATCATCTTTGTTGCCTTACGCTGGACCCTCTCCAGCAGTTCCCTGTCCTTCTTGAACTGAGGGGCCCAGAACTGGACACAATATTCCAGATGGGGTCTCACCAGGGCGGAGTAGAGGGGAAGGAGGACCTCTCTCGACCACCCCCCTTCTAATACACCCCAGGATGCCATTGGCCTTCCTGGCCACAAGGGCACAGTGCTGGCTCATGGTCATCCTGTTGTCCACCAGGACCCCTCCCCTACACTGCTCTCTAATAAGTCATTCCCCAACCTGTACTGGAACTTGGGATTGTTCCTGCCCAGATGCAGGACTCTACACTTTCCCTTGTTAAATTCCATCAGGTTATCCCCCACCCAACTCTCCAGCCTGTCCAGGTCCCGCTGGATGGCAGCACAGCCTTCTGGCGTGTCAGCCACTCCTCCCAGCTTAGTGTCATCAGCAAGCTTGCTGATGGTACACTGAATTCCCTCGTCTAAATCATTAATGAATATATTGAATAATATTGGCCCCAGTACAGACCCCTGAGGCACTCCACTAGATACTGGCCTCCAACTGGACTTCGCACCATTGACCACCACTCTCTGGCTTCTCTCTTTAAGCCAGTTTGCAACCCACCTCACTACTCTATTGTCTAGACCACACCTCCTCAATTTAGCTGTGAGGATGCTGTGAGGGACTGTGTCAAAGGCTTTACTGAAGTCAAGGTAGACCACATCCACCGCTCTGCCATCATCCATCCACCTTGTTACATTCTCATAAAAGGCTATGAGGTTGGTCAAGCATGACTTACCCTTGGTAAAGCCATGCTGACTGCCCCTAATGACCCTCTTATCCCTGATGTGCCTTGAGATGACACCAAGGATAAGCTGTTCCATTACTTTCCCAGGGACAGAGGTGAGGCTGACCGGTCTATAATTACCCGGGTCCTCCTTCTTGCCCTTTTTAAAGACTGGAGTGACATTTGCTTTCCTCCAATCCTCGGGTACCTCTCCCGTTTCCCAAGACTTGGCAAAAATGATGGATAGCGGTCTAGCAATGACTTCAGCCAGCTCCCTCAGCACCCGCGGATGCATCCCATCTGGACCCATGGATTTATGGACGTCCAGACTATTTAATTGTTCCCTAACCCAGTCCTCATTGACTAAAGCAAACTCCTCCATTAACCTGGCTTCATCCGGGGTCTCAGGGGTACAGGGTTCCCCAGGACAGCCTCCAGTAGAGTAGACAGAGACAAAGAAGGCATTCAGCAATTCTGCCTTCTCTGTGTCTTCTGCCACCAGGACACCCACCCCATTCATCAGTGGGCCTACATTGCCTCTGGTATTAGTTTTATCTGCTATGTATTTGAAAAAGTTCTTCTTGCTGTCCTTGACCCCTCTCGCCAGCTGTAATTCTAAGGAGGCCTTGGCTACCCTAGCTGCCTTCCTGCATCCTCTAACAGCAGCCTTATATTCCTCCTAAGTGGCCAGTCCCTGCTTCCATGACCTGTAAACTCGCCTCTTCTGCTTGAGCATACCCAACAGATCCCTATTCAACCACACAGGCCTTCTGGCTCCCTTCCTCGACTTCCTACATGTGGGGATGCTCTGATCCTGAGCATGGAAGAAGCAATCTCTGAATGCAATCCAGCTCTCTTGGGCCCCTTTTCCTTCAAGCAGTCTTGCCCATGGGATTTCCCCCAGCAATTGCTTGAAAAGGCCAAAATTAGCCCTGCCAAAGTCCAGGGTTGCAATTCTACTTGCTATTCTGTTCCTGCCACACGAGATGCTGAACTCCACCATCTCGTGGTCACTGCAACCCAGGCAGCTCTCAACCTTTACTGCTTCGACCAGACCCTCTTTGTTAGTGAGGATGAGATCCAGCAGTGTACCTCTCCTGGTGGGCTCCTCCACCATCTGCATGAGGAAGTTATCATCAATGCACTGGAGGAACCTCCTGGACTGTGGCTGGCTGGCTGAATGGTCCTTCCAGCAAACATCAGGGAAGTTAAAATCACCCACAACAACCAGGGCCTGTGACTGTGAGGCCACTCTCAGCTGCGTATAGAAGGCCTCATCAACTTCCTCTAGTCTGATCTGGTGGCCTGTAATAGACACCTACAACAGTATCACCCCTGCCAGCCTGCCCCTTGATCCTGACCCATACACTCTCAACTCGTTCCTCATCCACTCCTGGGCAGAATTTAGTACATTGCAGTTGCTCTCTCACATAGAGAGCAACTCCACCACCACGCCTGGCTGGCCTGTCTTTCCTGAAAAGGGCGTAGCCATCCATGACCACATTCCAGTCATGTGAACTGTCCCACCATGTTTCTGTAATTGCCACCAGATCATAATCTCCCGACCGAACATAGGATTCTAACTCCTCCTGCTTATTCCCCATGCTGCGCGCATTGGTGTACAGGCATTTCAGGGAGCGAGCAGAGCACACCAATTTCTCCCTAGGGGCACAGGAGGCCACCCGGTCCTCATCTGTTTTAGAATGCTGCCCCACTGGGGCAAGCCCAACTACAACCCCATCCCCCTTCGAGCCTAGTTTAAAGCTCTCCAAATGAGCCCAGCTAATTCCTGCCCCAGCATCCTTTTGCCTCTGCGAGATAAGCCTTTCCTGCATAACACTGTCTGGACTGGAGTCTTATAAAACCAGCTATTATCAAAAAATCCAAAGCCCTGCCTGTAGCACCAGTCTTGGAGCCAACCATTTAGAGATTGAATTTTCCCATTCCACCCCACATCGTCACTTGAAGAGGGAAGGAGTGAAGAGAAGATCACTTGAGCCCCTGAATCTTTCACCATCCTTCCCAAGACCTTGAAGTCATTCTTCATTCCCCAAGGGAAAAGTGTAGAGCATTGCATCTGGGTAGGAACAACCCCGGATTCCACTATAAGTTGAAGACTTGTTAGAGAGCAGTGTAGGCGAAAGGGACCTAGGGGTCCTTGGTGGACAGCACGATAACCATGAGCCAGCATTGGACCCTTGTGGCCAAGAAGACTAATGGCATTCTGGGGTGTATTAGAAGAGGAGTGGTTAGTAGGTCGAGAGAGGTTCTCCTTCCCCTCTACTCTGCCCTGGTGAGACCGCATCTGGAATATTGTGTCCAGTTCTGGGCCCCTCAGTTCAAGAAGGACAGGGAACTGCTGGAGAGAGTCCAGCGCAGGGCAACAAAGATGATTAAGGCAGTGGAGCATCTCCCTTATGAGGAAAGGCTGAGGGAGCTGGGTCTCTTTAGGTTGGAGAAGAGGAGACTGAGGGGTGACCTCATTAAAGTTTATAAATATGTAAAGGGTGAGTGTCATGAGGATGAAGCCAGGCTCTTCTCGGTGACAACCAATGGTAGGACAAGGGGCAATGGATACAAACCGGAACACAGGAGATTCCATTTAAATATGAGAAGAAACTTCTGTGCTTTGAGGATGACAGAACACTGGAACAGGCTGCCCAGGGAGGTTGTGGAGTCTCCTCTGGAGACATTCGAAACCCGCCTGGACACATTCCTGTATAGCCTCATCTAGGTGTTCCTGCTCTGGTGGAGGAAATGGACTAGATGATCTCTTGAGGTCCCTTCCAATCCCTGACATTCTGTGATTCTGTGAAAGGAAAACAAAAAAATTCTAATCATACTAAAACATGATCAGTATATGTGCACAGCTACCCATAAACAGTGGAGTCCAGTGTACTGTTTGTCCTATGTTGTTCTTTTCCACCATCCAAGATCCTTTTTTTTTTTTTTTATGTATATAATTCTGAGGATACTCTTGCCATCAGTATCTTCTCTGCTTGGCATATCCTTTCCACTTCCATGTCCCTTTTTCTTTCTCTGTGCACTTGTTACATACCCAGTGAAGACAGGCAGAAGGCTGCCCTACTGCATGTCTGCTGCAGTTGATAAATAAATCATCTACCGATTTTTAAGGTGGTGTTTTGTTGGTGTGTTTTGATTTTTCTTCCCTGCAATGGTGGTTTCTATTGTCATCTATCCTCCTTCTTACAGGTAAGCCAGCTTTTTAAAATCCATGACTTTCAGACAGACAACTGAAAATGCTTAAAATATGTGACTATCCACCTGTTTCAAGCATTGCCTGTGCAAGTGGACCTGAAACAGCAGCAGAATTTGGTTTAGATGTATTTTCCTTTATCTCCTGAAATGTCTGCATGATCAACTTTAAACTTTTTTTGGATGTGTAATTACTTTCTCTCCTCCGCCCCCAGCCCATGCTTCCCAAATGAAAGAAAAGTCATCTTTCCTGGATTTTTGTCCGTGGTGTATTTTCTAAATGAGGAAACTTGCAAGCAACAAGGCTCAAAAGTATTGCAAACCGTATCAGCTCTCCAACAATTGTTCTTTTTTTTTTGAGTGTAAAACAGGTGTATATTAAAAACCAACCAAACAAAAACCATTTAAAATGTTTAGATTCTTTCATATTGAGGTATGGTTACAGTAATCCTCATGTTTTTCCATCTCTTTTTGCAGTCTTCACGCTTAAATTTTCTTGGGGTCAAAAAACCACTGTGTTTGTGGGGGTGTCCTTGATGTAATGCAAGAAGTTGTTCATTAATTTTGCATTATACGTGACTGCACATATGCCCGACCTTCTTCATTTCCTAGGCTGGTGTAGTCCTGTGACTTTCGTGTAGAATCATAGAATGTCCTGAGTTGGGACGGACCCACAAGGATCATCAAGTCCAACTCCTGTCCCAGCATGTGACAACCCCACAGTTCACACCGTGTGTCTGAGGTGTCTGTCCAGTCTCTTCTTGAACACTGTCAGGCTTGGGGCTGTGACACCTCCCTGGGAGCCTGTTCCAGTGCTGCACCACCCTCTGGGTGAAGAACCTTTTCCTAATATCCAACCTAAACCTCCCCTGGCACATCTTCCTGACATTCCCTTCGGTTCTGTCACCGATCACTAAAGAGAAGAGTTCGGCACCTGCCCCTCTTCCTCCCCTTGCGAAGCTGCAGACCGTGGTGAGTTCTCCTCTTAGTCTCCTCTTCTCCAGGATGAACAAGCCAAGTGACACTCTCCAGTAGCTTTATATCCTTTTTATCCTGTGGTACCCAGAACTGCACACAGTGCTCCAGGTGAGGCCGCACCAGGGCAGAGCAAAGCGGGACAATCACCTCCCTCACCTGGCTGGCAATGCTGTGCTTGATGCACCCGGGACACAGTTGCCCTCTTGGCTGCCAGGGCACACTGTTGGCTCATGTTCAACTTGCTATTGACCAGAACCCCCAGATCCCTCTCTGCAGAGCTGCTCTCCTGCATCTTGTCCCCCAGTCTGCATGTACAGACTGCTGCTGCTGTGAATTGTTTCCTAGTAAAATAACTACAAAGCAAACTTCACTTGCATGTGTTCATTAATTGAGGCTTGTAGTTTAATATAATTGCAGCAGCATTGCTGGTCAGTCAACTTCTGCTGCTGCTGGATGTAGCTGACAAGAGATCGCTCCTGGAGTCTGAAGTCTCAGGTGTATTTTTTTCATTAGTCATCTGCAAGTTTTTCTGATGGAAGTGTTATTGGAATAAAGCCAGTGCTAATTATCTTGTAATTGGTAGCATGAGCACCTGTGGGACCATTAATTAGCTGGTCTGCGCTTCTTTGAGTCTCTAACTCACTTCTAATTAGTGATCTATTTGACCATGTCTCTCTCACCTTTTGTAAGAAGTCTTTACAATGGATTTTCATCTTAAAGGATGTTGAGTTGTTTATGATGGATCAAATTTACATCTGTACCTTTTGGAAGAAGGAACTTCTGAAGACAGCCCTACCAGTTCACTTCTTCGTATACACAGAACAATGGAAATCATTCCTTCAGTTTAAATTGATAACCCAAATACTATTATTTCTACCTGAAATGTGAATCAGATCGCACTTAAAAGCTGTTACTTTGAGGATACTCTGACACTGCAGTTAAGCAAAACCAGGAATTTCCATTGTAAATAATTATCAGCAGCCAGTTGTAGTGTTAGTCTTTTTGTAGTTCTCAGGTGCTGCTATTTTTTTCACCTGAGGAGTCAATGTTTAGGGTGTTGTTGTTGTTTTGGGTTTTTTTTTTGTGATTTGTTGGTTTTGTTTGTTGTTGTGTTTAGTTTTGTTTTGTTTTTCCATAGGATTGCAATACTTACTCCAGTTCTGCTGCTGTTCGTCATAACATGAGCATATGTTAAACACAAGAAACACTCACAGCATAATCCCGTGGTTAAAAAACTTCAAGTGTACATATTCAGGAGACTTAAATATTTCCGAATCCTGACTGAAAGCTGGCGTCAATTGCTGGACGCAGCAGGCTACGTATGGCTTGGCTTGAGTCTCTACCTGAATCCTCTCTCGTGAGGATGGCGAGTGCTGCTGTGCAGCCTGTGCTGGATATGTCACAGGTTCAGGCTGAGGTTGGTGCGTATTAAGCAAAGATTCACTGTGAAAGGAGAGAAACGAGGGGAGGAGGAGTGATTGAATCTTTAACTCTGGGTTTGCAGCAGCTGGTATTTCTGGCAAAACAATGGGACCACATTTGGGTGCAGTCCTCACCCCCTTCCTGACCAACCGCTTTGCGCACCTACATCATCTGTGAAAATGGCCCTTGGGTTTTCTTCCTGGAGACAACTGGAATAGCGAAGTCGCCCCCGGCTGGACAGGGAGAAGGAGGTCCCAGCTGGCTATGATGGTGCTTGGCCAGCGGTTGTTAGCACAGCCAACCCCATGGGAGATGCCTCTAGCTCCTTCCCTGCCCTGGCTGTGCTTATATGGTCTGCGTGGCATGCATGGCCCTGTCAGCTCCTGCGACACCAAGGTTTACATCAACAAAGAAATCAGTGTTGTCAAATTTGTATTTTGTCACAAAACTTGTTGCACTGGCCAGCTTCCATACTGTTTCACTTCCTATAGTAGCTCCACGAGGTTCAATTTAGGGTGGAAAAAGGCATGTTCCCTCCCAATGTGTTTTTTGAAGTCTTTTGGATGTGATACATTCAAGAACACTTGCTCCAGAGCTTGGGTGGACCTCTCTGTAACTACCCAGTATGAAGGGGGCACTGAACGCTGTGACTGGAATTACCATTTTACTCACAAAATCTGCATTTTTTTCAGAGAAACTACTGCTTCCTAGAAATGTTATTTATACAGTTACAGCAACAGCTGTAGGAGGAACATAGCCCAGAACACTAACAGCTCTTTCTCATAGTGTCTAATGTAATACATTATTTCAGGGAATGAAAAATTTCAAGTGTTAAGTTTTTCATTTTGGAGTGTTTTTTTTTTTTTAAACTTGCAGTTAATATTGTTTAATTTTTACTTTTAATGTGTATGAAGTCTTTTTTCCTCTGGTAAAGTGTACAGCTAAAGGTTGAATATTGCACTTCTCAAAGGGTGGGTCACTCAGTGTGGTTGTTCTTAGGACATCATGCTTCTTTGAACTCTGAATGTGAAAATCACTTAGGAAGTTTTCAAGAGCAATGAATTATCAGGAATCAAAAATCAAATTGATCAAGAAGGCATAGCCAATAAACAAAGCAAAAGCTAAAAATAATAATTTAAAAAAAATCAGTCTTTCAGCTTTTTGACTTTCATCATGGCCGGTCATGCAAAACTAATTGCAGTTCTGCAAGGTCTTGCCTTGCAAATCATCAGCATTAATCAAAACTCAGCAGAAGAAAGTGTCCTTCTGATTGCGCTCTTACAATTAAATTTGTATTTTGAGTCTTCCCACACTTAACATACATACAATTCATTACCTGAAAATTCCCTACAAAGGAAATTCATTCTTTTGTAAGTCAAGGAAGGTGTCTGTCCTGGGATAACTACTAACTTAAAAGTTTGTGCACTTGCCATTTTCAGAAAAACAGTAGAGTATTGGGGTTTTCTTTTTACCTCCTTGATCAGACTGTTCAACAGGATGTAGTGAAGTGAATACAGGTCTTAAGACTGGGCATATACGATAACTCTGAGAAGTGTGTGCGATGCAAGATACATAATCCTTGCCTTCCTCAGTTTTCTTGAAGACATATAATCTGAGAGGGTCTTTAGCTTTGTTGACTGTGTAGTGTAAAAATAAATAATTTTAGAATATGGGGAGATATATTTTTCTTCATTTGCTTTTTGCTTTCAAAAATCAGATAACTTAGAAGTAATTCCTAAGTTTACTGACAGTAAATGTTATCACAAAGCTTTTTTTGCTTGTTTGTTGTTATTTCCATGCAGCTTCTGTAAAGTCTTTCCCATCATGGTATTTGTAAGTACTATAATTTTCTCTCTGTGTTCCATACCTATAAAGTGACTTCCTGTATTGTATGTGCATACAGTATACGTTTATGTTATCATATCAAGGGAAAAGATGGTGTGTGGGTTTGTTGTTTGTTGGGTTTTTTTTTGTTTTTTTTTTTTAAACCTAGTGAGATTTTATTTCAGTTTGCTTTAGAAGTTTCACCAGACCATTGATTGCTTTTGCATCTCAGCCTTAAACTCTAAATTGCAGGGATAATGGTGATTTTTGCATCTTTATTTCCTCAGGTTTTTCCTGTTCTGTTTTTTGAGGCCTGTGTTAACACTTGTGCAGTGTTTAGGCCAGTCCTGCTCCCCATCTTTTTTAGAGCTTCTAGTTATACAGCATCTGTGTTACAAAAGCAATTAAACAGCTAGCGTGTGTGATTTAACCCAGATTTGGGGGTTGTGAAATGCGTAAAATGCAATCCAGTAGTACTTATGCTCCTAATTAGTACCAAATTGTTTTGCCCTTCGACTGAGAACTACCCTATACAGTTAACTTGCAGCAATCCAGAGGCAGCTCCTCTGCCTGGTGAATCAGTGGATGCCACGGCTGACACCTGCGCTGGTCGTGTTTGGCTGCCAGCTCTGTGCTCATCTGTGCTCATCTGTACTGCTACGAGCCGTGATTTAGGTTTGAGTTTAGAGAGGTTATCATGGCCACCCTGTGTCCAGTATCACAGAATCATAGAATCGTTTTGGTTGGAAAAGACCTTTAAGATCATCGAGTCCAACCATTAACCTAACACTGCCAAGTCCACCTCTGAACCATGTCCCTAAGCACTAAATCTACACATCTTTTTAACACCTCCCAGGGCAGCCTGTTCCGTGAAGAAGAATCTTCCAAGAAGATCTTGAGCTAGCAAGTCCTTTGCAACTGAGCTCACTGCATACAGAGCCATCTTTGGTTTCCTAGGCTGTTTCTCTAGCATATGGGACTGCTGGGAAATATTGTGCAGAAATTTCGATGTGGAGTCAGCTTGGGTCTGACATGGCTGGTTGCCACTCAGAACAAATTTGGTCAGGCTCAAGCTTATGCCTTTTGGCTGAGTATCAGCATCATGTTCTTCAGCACATCCTGAGTATCCATATTAACTAGATCTTTTTTCATCATAGTGAGAAATGAGTATCAGGCTGATGCGTATGTAACATTTAAGTTCATTTATGAACCTAGCTTTAGGTGTATTGTTTGAGTATACAAGTTGAAGCTGAGTTCATGCTGTCAGGATTATTTCTATGTTTAGCATAAAGAAAAATCTCCTTCCTCAAGTATCCAGCTCCTATCTGAATGTTGTATCTGGGTTAAAGGGTTGGGTAGCCTCTTACTTGCTTTCCTTTGGACCAGTAGTTTCCACACTCACTGCAGAATCAGTTATTTGGGTTAGAAGGGACCACAGGAGGTAATCAGGTGCAAGCTTCTGTTCAAAGCTTGGCAAGTGCTGAATTCAGACCACATTGCTTAAGACTTTGTCAGTTGGGTCTTGAAAACCCCAAAGCTCAGCAATTCCCCGGCCAACTTGTCCCAGTGCTTCATGATCCTCATTCACCACCACCGCTGAGTTTTGATGAGCAATGTGCTCAGTGGCTCCTTCCACAGCACCCTGGAGCTCCAAGCTCCCTCCTGGCAGACAAATTCTGGCATGAGAAGGGATATAACCTGGGTCTCGGAGTTACTGATCGGCCCTGGAAACTGCTCAGCTGCCAAGTGACGAAGGGGAGAAAGGGTTTGGAAAGAGTGTCCAGTCTCTAATGAATTTCCCACATTTCCAACACTGAAAAGAGGTGGTGGATCTTCTGCTATTTCATACCAGCTTGTTTATCTTAGTGCTCAGAGCACTGGATGCTGTCAATTCTCTTAATCATTCCTAAAATTGCCATTTCTGTGAGGTCTCTTCCTCTGGGTACATGGGTGTTCTCCTGTGATTCCTCTTTCAGGCTAAATGTAGATTTAAGTACCTGGATCACTTGCAGCAGGGCTCATGTAATCTGACTTCATTTGCCTAAAAGATTAGTCACCAAATGTAAGCTAGTGACCATGGATTACTCTGCAGTCAGATCAAGAGATATATCGGCAAATTATGCTTTTTTCCATACAAAGCTGTATGTTTGAAATAGAGCCAACTGAATCAGCAATGAAAAGTATTTGGACTGCAAAATGCACATTTCAGTACCTTTCAGAAAATGTGCCGTGCAGGTTCTTAAGAAAACAAAAGCTTTTGGTCACACTGGGGCTTGCTGAAAAGTTTCTCATTTATAGCAAAATTGCTTTTCTTTCTTTGAAATTCAGTTGAGCAATGTGCTCCAGCTTCCAGTGTTCCTGCCCTTCGGGCACATCTGTCCTGTGGCAGAGGATACCACAACTTCCAGGGCTGCCGGTCCCCTGGGTCCCTCCAGGATCCTGCCTCATATTTGGCAATAGACTTCAGTCTGTGGTGTTTTGAATGGAATGGTTTGGGCTTTGTGAAATCCTGTTTTCTTACAGACTTTCTTTCACAAGCAAATAAGGATCAGCTGTTCACTCCATTCTGATCCAAGAATTGAGGGGACATAATGAAGCAAGTATGCGATGTCACATTTTTTTTCACAAAACACGCCATTGAGCTGTGGGACTCCTTTTCCCAGTACTTTGGTATATTGCTGTGGTTAGAGCAGCTAAATTCTTCGCAAAGACCAGAGAAATGAATTTCCATGTCCAGACACTGTTTTGTCATGGCTTGTGGAGACTGTTTTCATGCTAGAGCTGGCAAGGTGTGTTGACTGCTGTGCAGTGAGCTGCTAGTAAAAATTTGTCATGTTCCCGGCTCATTTACCTGGTCTGTGACCAGCATTTGCAGCTGTCATTTGGGGATTTTAATTAATTTTTAGTAATTTTGAGATTTCGAAAGGCTACCCAAGCACTCTGACACCTACAGCCGTGTTTGATTCTGGAATCCTCCCACAGCAAAAGCAAGAGCTCTACCAGTTCTGGGTCTTAATTAGAGGTTTGACGTGAAGAATAACAATGCCTGCTGCAGGACTGCTGCTCGCTGGCTAGACAACACTTTCTAGACAGGGTTTGAGGACTTGCCACTGTCACGATTCAATCAGTTTTCAGAGAGAACCTGGGACATTTAGGACACCATTAAATGTGTCAGCTGCAGAACGGGATCCTTGGCCTCCAGACCAATGATGGAGACCGCCTTACATCTATGCTACCATGACCCAGCACACCTGCAGCAGGCTGGCTGAATCCACACTGCGTGTGTCCACACCGTGTGGCCTTGGCTGTTGCTGGATCCTAAGACAGATGCATCATTTTGTATTTATGTTTTAGTTCAAAGCACCTGAAACGTGACCTGTGTTGCAGCTTTTCAGACTGTCACTTTTCTATTGTGAAGCAGATGGCCTGCGATATCTTGGAGCTCTCAAGGGTTCCAAGGCTGCTAAGTTAGTGTTTGGAGGACCGAGACAGTAGCAGAGGAGAGTCAAACCTGGCTCAGTCTTGGCCATGCTGCCTGTTGGAAGCCTCCTCTGGAATGACTTCTTGCCAGAACTGCATCCAAGTTAAGTCATGGCGAGAGAGCTTCACTGAAGCACTCCAAAGTAGTGCCAGCGAATGACTTAACAGTTTAGCAGTGCAGAAGATCGGGGCTCTGGTGCTTGCATTCGATTTCTGACCCCTTCATTGAGCAACGTGAGCATAACCTTAAAACCTATTTTCATTATGCTACAAATTTACTTAGGTGCAAGCTCGAACAGAAGAAGCCTCTAAACTGGCTGAGAAGTTGCATAGATTCCCTCTCAGCTCTGGGAAACCAATTTAGTTACTCCAAACTGAGCAGGATTTTCTTGTGAGCTCGAAGGTTAAGTCTGAATGTTTCAGTCTGTTGTATGAAATAAGAAGTGATCCAAAACATAGTGCAATAAACTGAAGGATTTGAGGAGCATTTAATTGCAGCCACCGGGGAATGGGAGGATCTACCACCACTTGAGAGCTCAAACCTGCTCTTGCCAATGCTGTACAAGTTAAAATGCTGTGACTGTGTGATTTCCAGGCAGGTAACAGAAGGTGCATGTTAATATTTAATTTCCATCCTGCGCGACGCAGGAGTGCCTCCCTGCTCCCGACTCTGCTCCGCGGCCCATCTTCTGGCGGGCTGGTTTCCGTACAAAGGAAGGGAGTTGCAGCGAGCTCTGAAAATATCCCTGGGTCTGAACAATTATGAAAGGAAGGTGTGTTACCGAATACACTCACCCTGCCCAGCCAGAGAGACCACGTTTTGGATAGTTTCACAAGCTTTTAAGGCCTCAAATCCTGCCAATGTTAGCACATAATCTTTGCTTTGCGTTCGTAAGTGGTCCCCTTGCTTTCGATGAGAGGAGGAGTTAAGAGGAAGAGAGGCCCCTTTTGTAGAACTGGGGTTTAGTCTGATTTTTTTGAAATCTCAATTAGTGTTTTTGGTTAAAAAGAAGACACAGCAGATGTGACTCGTTTAATATTGTAGTTAACTTTTCCTCCTTTGGGCTTTCTGCAAAGAGGTACAGAAGGGACTGCAGAGCTGTTGACACAAGGGCAAATGATAACTGGTCTCTCTCTCAGAGGCTGGATGTGTAACAGTTCACCTGGGCTTTGTGTTCAGACTCAATGGTTGTGCCCTCCCAGAATGTTCAATAAAAACCTTTTCTTTTCTTTTTTTTTTTTTTCTGTCTTTACCATTTTTCTACTGAGTGGAGGCTTCCTGAGTTCAGCTATATAAACTTCTAATGAGTGACCTATTTGCGAGACTCCTTTCCACATTGGCAAACACCGTAAACCGGGAGGGGGCTCCCGGTACTCACCACACCATGGCCACCATCTCTTCTTCATGCCCTCTCCATGGGACCCAAACAAGGCAGCAAGAGCCTGACCTGAGTTTTCCAGATCTGAAATGCAGCAGCTGGATACTCATTTTTGCACCTTTCTCTATCAATACATGGTGGTGCATACCGTCTGCCCCAGCCATGGAGAGACTTCTCACACCTAAAGCAAACAGCTCTTGCTAAATGCTGGGGCCTGCATGGTTGTTGACATAGTGATAAAATAGCATTTGCAGCTTACAGTGTCCTTTCTTTCACTCCTTTTGAAAGGTGTAGTGCGTCTGAGCACCAAAAAAGCGATGGGTTTGGGCCTGGCATGTCATGCTTTGCAAGGAGACATCCCAGGGTCTGTCTGGATGTGGCACAGCAGTGCTCGTTGCTGCTTCCTCCTCCTCCACCTGCCGCTCCAAGGGCTGGGTTTTTTTGTCCAAACTTAGGAAACTTTGGATTAATTTCTCCATGCAAAGACACCTTCTTGAAATAATATTGTTGCATGTTGATATTCTTTAGGCTTAACGTATTCCTGAAAAGGGGATTAAGAACTGGGGGAGAAAACCCCAAACCCAAATCAAAATAATTAATTTTACCTTTTTCAGGCACTTTTGTTAAGATGTAACATTACGTGTTCTTTGAAACCCAGATGACTTCATTCTATGCAAGACAATATGGCAAAATAAGTTTTTAATGAATAATCCAGTTCATCGTATGATATTCCAGTAAATACTGAAAAACAGAATTATTGCTCGAGGTTATGCAGCCAGATGTTTTTTATGAAAAGATTCACAAGCTCACTTCTATGAACAACTCCAGTCAGAATTTGTCTCACGGACAGTTAGCTAAGACTTTTTAAAGAAAATGTCAAAAGTAAAATTTAGTTACTTGATTTTTACTTGAACAGAAAGGAGTTCCTAGGCTGTACTGATGACAGTGTAGTCCTCCATCTCTGACAAACTTGGAAGATATTCGTACTACTACACTGAAGATGAAATGTGTATATTACATATGTTATAAAGAGATGGGATATGTAGAGAGGAGGATAAACAAGAATCAGCTAGCATCTGGTTCCACCTGAGACAGATGTGAATTTCACATCGTCGACCCTGTTCCATTTTTAGCATTCATACACACGCTTTGTGAGACACCAGAGGCACATGTTGATTGCAAGCAGAGCACATCTTTCATGTCTACAGTACCTAAAAATGCATAGTTTAATGCTGTATGCAGGGAGAAGGATGAAAACATCCACATTTTTCTTGTAGTAGTTGTACTCAAAAAGTGAAAGAAAAATGCCCATTTCCAGTCTGCAGCATCATTCACTGTTCCACTCCTTTTCCAGTGTAGGCCCATTTGCAACTCTATAAAAACTGTCATTACAATTTGCTTTCCAATTTTACACCCGCTATTTCTCTACAGTAACTAATAAAAGGTACAAGAGTGATATCCATTTGAAGAAGTGGCCTTAAACCGCCAAATTTTTGTTGCAATGCAGTTTGAGGATTGTGTAAACATCTTCATCCTGAAACCTGGGTTCAAACATTGGTTAATTCAGCGTGTTGGAAAGAGCCCCGTAGTTTGTGTGCATCTCCAAACCGCTGCATAGTTTGGCAGGGGAAGGGAATAGCAGCAAACTGGCAGGTCAGGAGTGAGGTCAGCTGGCGACATGGTGAGGAAGCTTGCACAATACCTGCCCGCCGTGGGTTTGGCTCCAGCTGATGCTCATGTCCCTTGCCGTCTGGAGCTCTGAAGTCACCCACAAGTCAAACAATGTTCAAGAAACACCCGGAGCGTTGTAGGTGTTTGTACAGCACTGCAAACATGAATCAATTTTATTAATGGGAAGTGCTTTATCCATGGAAATGGGAGTCTGGATTTAGTGGAAAGGAGACTGATGAGAGATTTTTTTTGTTTCCTGAGGTGGGGGGAAGAGGAGTCTCTCCTACGCAGTGAGATTCATTCCTCTGGAAGGTCCCCACCAGGTGTTTTGGTGAAGCCCTGTCGAGGAATGTTCAGTAATAAAAAATGGAGATTCAGTGAACAAACCAGGAGGCAGGGATAGATTTATGTCCTTGGCAGCTCAGGCCAGTCTCCATATGTTGTTAACATTAGATGGCGAGAGAAATTAACTGTATCATATGCTATTGCACAGCCTGTATTTTGAGCCTCTCCTGTTTAAAAACAGCTTAAAACAAATGGAAAAGATAAAATGCGAATTTTCCTCAAGTGAGAACAGATGGCAAAGTTTTCAGGCTCTAGAAGGCAGAGAGAAACTTCTCCATGGCCAGGAGGAGTGGGACGAGGAGCTCTCCGTAGTGCACTGTGTCACCTCTTTCTGCAGCAGGAATGTCTAAATCCTTCAATAACATGCATTTTGTCACAATAACTCAGCTTTTGCAGCCAGCCACCTTCCCTTTGCTTAACTGTTGCGGGAAGGTGAAAATATCATGGGTATAAAGTTCTTTGACAGACATGGCCATTACTCCTGATGACACTTGGCTCAATAAGCTGCATTTTCCAGTTGTCCTTCTTTGGCAACACTTGGGGCCTGTAATGTGGTACCATCAGGCATCTCGGTCTTCTTCCTTTCGTGTATATCAGGAAATGTGGGAGTTTATTATTGATTTTTGTGGTATCTAAGTTGCTCTTAGGCAGTCTGTCTGCCCAGCCAGCGCCTCCGGCTCTTCCTGGGTTGTGGCACCAGCAAGCGAAGGCGCCGTACCAGACATGGGCAGGACCCAGAGGTATCCTGCCACCAACATCCAGAGCCTCCAAATTAAGCAAGGAGGATGCTTTTAAAACAATTAGCTCGGAAACTCTGCAGTTCAGCCCTATGTTTAATTAATTTATTAAAGATGTGGGCTGGCTCAAGTAGCTTTAGCTGCAATTATTGTAAGATGTGAGCCTTTTTAAACTTCTGGGAAAAAAAAAAAAACAACAAACAAAAAAACCAAACAAACTTGACTTCCCCCAAATTTTGCTTGGAGAGGCTTTAGTTCTCATTTCACCTAGAGGGGATTTGAACCATGACCTCCCAAAACAGTGCCCCCAAGTGACAGGGTGTCTGCAGGATGTTTTTTGCAAATTTCTGATGATGACTTTTTTTCTGTCAGTAAAAATGTATTGGGTCGCTGAAATAATAACATAATTAATTCATTATTCACTGGTTTGCTTTACCTCCCAGTAAAGTGCCCTAACTGATAGATCTTAAAGTAATTTCCTTCTCTCTTTGTTCAATGTATATTTAAGTAATTACTTTACACAAAGGGGTGGAACAGCTCCAGGAGGAGAGCTTGGCAGAGCAGGTCTGCTTTGTCAAGATGGGCAGGATCTTCTCCCAAGAAATGACTGCTGAGGATCTCACATCCTCGTAGGGAAAAACAGAGATTGAACTCATTTCCCCCGAATCCTGCGTACGG
The DNA here is from genome assembly GCF_037038585.1 of Patagioenas fasciata. NCBI lineage: Eukaryota > Metazoa > Chordata > Aves > Columbiformes > Columbidae > Patagioenas > Patagioenas fasciata. The sequence goes on from NC_092520.1 coordinate 47,290,129, forward strand.
GCTTGAGAAATTCCAGGCCAGGCTGTATGGAACTCTGAGCAACCTGATCTAGTTGAAGATGTCCCTGCTCATTGCAGGGACATTGGACTAGATGCCCTTTGAAGGTCCTTTCCAACCCAGACTATTCTATGATTCTTTGAATAAAAGCGCTACTGCCTTTATTTTGCAAATGATGCCTAAGTGCAGCCATTTAAACGATTAGGAAGGAAACATTTTGTTTGACCTGAAAAAGATCGGTTTGGTTTAATGTCAATGAGGACATCTCTCTTCAAGTCCCATTTTACTTTGGAAAAAAATGTCTTTTATTTTTTTTTCAGTGGTTTACTTCCAAGGTTTAAGTAAAATGAAAAAAAAAAAAACAACAAGAATTTATTGACACATCTATAGCAAGCTGGGCCTTACAGAGAAAAGGCAGTGAGGGAAATGCAGCTGCAGGTTGATCCCTGCAGGGCAAGGAGATAGCTTTTCATTTTCTCTCTACCGCAAGATGATGAATTTCATTGCATCTGGAAAACAGTCATGGCTATAGAATCGAAGCTCAGCTATGACCTTCTGGGAGGTTTGTGTTGCCGTGGAGCCTGGGGGTTTGGTTGGGTTTGTAACTATTGCTGCACCTCCTTAGGCTTAGTACACATACTGAAATCTGACTGCAGCTCTAACAGCTAGAGACTTTATTTTTCGGTATAATCTGAGATCCAGAGCATGTTTTGCAGGAGAGTTGAACTGTGGGCGCTCATGAAATACACTGCAGAGTCTGCCATCGGTCTGGCCTACATTTTTAATTGCTGAGAAGTCTGTTAACAACCAAATCACTTTATAGCCTCTGCAAATGAGAACAACTGAAACACTAGGCCAGCCAAACACCATGGTACGACTACAAATAAACTACAATATCTGGATGAATCTAGGGTGCATTATCTGTCTAATCAAAATTTGCAAGGTGTATTCAACAGTACAGAATCTGAATTTCTCAGCAGCAAGTCATCAAATAATTCAGCGATTGGCCAGGAAGTTCATTGTTTACACTAAAACAGCTTTCTTTCAAGACTTTGGGTGTGGATGAAGCATAATATTTATTTAAAGATAGAGATAAAAATTTACCATGCACACATAATCTTGTATGTACATCCTTGATGTAAACATCTTCTTATCCCTAAAGCCTCTGACTGCTGTAATTATGTACTGCACTATTTATACAACCAGGAAGATATGAATTAAGAAGGAAATCCTGTACATCTTTTATATTAGTGCACACAAAACACCCAAAGCAAGGAATCAGAGCATTTGTTTTCATATGGATTATATGTTTTTTAGTAAACAAATTGACTCCTAAGCACATGTATTTTTCTCTTACTGAGTAGTTTCTGATTGTTATGGTAGAGAATCATAGAGTCATAGAATCATAGAATGTCCTGAGTTGGAAGGGACCCACAAGGGTCACGGAGTCCAGCTCCCATTCCTGCATATGACAACCTCACAGTTCACATCATGTGTCTGAGGGCATTGTCCAGTCTCTTCTTCATATAGGTTATGTCTAGAGAAGATCAATCAGGTTTTTCCCCTCTCTTTGTAGCAACAGTATAGTAGGGGGTTGGGGGTTTGTCTGTCTCCCCTCCACCTCATTTGACAGCAGCAGAGGCTCGGTGTTGCAGCAGCTCCAAGAGTAATTAATGGTGAAGTGATTGCTGCTGCAAGGAAATGCTCAGCAGACCGATCCCAACACACTGCACATCCCCCTTACCATGGATTTTAAACTTGTTGACTGGGAAAACCCTACTTGCCAGAACAAGATCTTTTTACACACAGCGAGAACAATCTCCTATTGTCTCCGGGGGTAAAACGGTGCCAATAAAAGATAAAAACCCCATGCCAACACAGTGATACATAACTATGTTAACTACTTCACCACTGTATTTAACTATGAGGTAAAAGCCTCTGAGAGAGGTGCTTTTTTTTGGTCTTACACATCTGCATAAACTGAATGAAGAAACATTAAATTTTATGTTCAGAACTCCGTAACTATGTGGCTATGAATATTACCATGGTTTTGGTCATTCTTACGCCCTGGCCGAGTGTCTGTATGGTGAAGATTGAAGCCTCTCCCATTGCCTTCCAAGCTTTGTAGGGCTGCAGTCCCAAGTAAAGAGTTCATATTTTAATCCTCTGTTTTAATTCTCTGCATCAAGAGTGGCTCAGACTGGACATTGGGAAGCATTTCTTCATCAAGAGGGTAGTCAAACACGGAAACAGGCTTCCTAGGGAGGTGGTCGATTCCCCAAGCCTGTCAGTATTTAAGAGGCATTTGGACAATGCCCTTAACAACATGTTTAAACTTTCATTCAGCCCTGAAGTGGTCAGGCAGTTGAACTAGACGATCTTTGCAGGTCCTTTCCAATGGAAATAGTGCTATGCTATGCTATTGTATTTCATTTCTGCGAAGAGATGCTCTGACCCACTTAAGTTTTTCATGGGAATATGTGCCGTTTCTTGTGCCTGTCTCACAATGGTTCCTCCACTTCTACAGAAATAAAGGCTGCCTCAGTTTCCCCTCACTAGGGCAGCATAGCCATGTATGAGCAATGGCTGCTTGAGGGTACCTGTTTGGTGTAGCCAGAAATTTTCATGGAGCAGGACGAGACTGCGAATGGGTCTTATTGTAGACAAGCATTGGTTGGAAAGCTGTGGAAGCTGGGTCTGGTATTTTTTATTTCCCCCGCTCAGCTTAATGACCTGGTGATGAACCCATAGGGTTGGGCTCCCTCTGCCTCCAGCTCCTGCTTCTCCTCTGACTCCTGCTCTTGATGGCCTGTCCCCATCAGCAGGCGCTGGCAGCAGGGAAGTCCAGTGGCAAAATGATTCTCTGAACCATGTGGACTTTCTAGGTAGACTTGTGGGCGAGATGAGCCTGAAACACCTTCTCCAGTGACATCATCCATGTAGGGCACCGGAGCAATTCCCAGAAGGGATCCCTGATGCAGCAAGCACCTATGTTAAGAGGAAGAGCATTTAGACATCCTAGGCCTGTTGTATTCAGTAGTGCGGGTAAGGTCTGCAGGACATGAAACGAGAGCTTGCAGAGCCCATGTGGAAGATGAGTGTCTCTTCCTGGAGACAACTGTGCCCAGTACAAGGGGCTCTGAAATCTCTCACACTCTCCAGGGAGGCACTGGGAGACTGTAGGAGCCTCAGGCTTAGGTGCTGCTGGACAGTATGGGCTTTTGGGATGTTTTAACTACTCAGACATAGGTAACCACAAGGAGATTTTAGTCATCTGAATCTTGCTCTGTGCTTTTGCCTGATTTTCTCTACTCAAATTGATGATAGTGCTGATAGTTTTTAAACAAATTTGCTGCTTTTCTTTTGATCTCCCATTGATCTTCCTGTCCTTCTCAAGCTCATTTTGTAATTCAGCTGAAGGAGTGACAGTATTTTTCATGTTCATAGTACTGGCATTGCCTTTGAACACTCCTCAGATGTTTGCTGAGGGGCTCTTTACCTTGAACCATTCCAGCCCTTCCTTCTCTTTTTATTCCCCTCTCCCCTGTTACATCTTCCCTTCACTGAGCTCAAACAATATATTTCCTAAAGATCAGGTAGAGAAGCAATTTATAGTATGTGTAATTTATGTATGTGTAATTTATGTATGTGTGTATATGTGCAATACACATACGCATGCATGTGTAGTGCGTATGCACACACACAGGGTATGTATTTATATATGTATATATATACGTTTATACAGTAGGTGCAGAATAGCTCCAAATGCAGTGTATGCTCTAGATGCTCCTGTGTTACAACCCTTCTTTCAAAAATCTCTTTTTTAAAAGTTCAGATGTGCTCATTGTGGAGAGCTGGCCCCATTATGGGGCTTGCTCTTTTCCACTGATTACATGGCACCAAAGTGTAGAATTGAATGCAAGTCTAGATTCATGCTGAGAAAACCCTGCTAACCTCAGGGAGAAGGAATAAGTTGGTTTTGGAGTTTTAGCTTGGTTCCAATTGTATTTCAATTTTCTTTCAAAAATCTGAAAAGCATAACAATCAGGAAAACCATGCTACATAGATCCATGTCATTGAGTTAAAATGTTTGTTTGGAATAAATAAATGGAAGTGCATACCACTGCAAGCAATCTGGTTGCAGATTGTTGTCAAAATTATATACACATATGTATACATTTTCATTTCCTTCCTCCACAAGATAAATTATCCCTTAAGCTTCTCCTGTGGAACACATGTGTCTCTGGAATTTCAGGAGGCTATAATGTGTGGAAATGCAACATGTGAAATCAGAATTACATCTGGTTATGTACTTTTTGACTCCAGTATGGCTCAGCGTATTGCTTCAACAATGTCTAGATTAAGCCCTCCAAGATGAAAATTGTTTCTCTTTGTGTCTTTGAATTTGCAGCCATAACAATCAGAAAAAAAAAAGGCATGAAAGAGAGACATTTTTTCTTGTGTAGTCTTTTCCTGTATTGCTCTACAGCTTTTCTAATTGGTAAAATTGGCTGTTATGACAGAGGCAGCATCATAAATAATAAGCAGCAAGCTGTCCAACTAAGAGCTTCTTTCTCACGCTATTTCCTGCAGAGTCAGATTGTATGGATGCCTGCAAACATCTAAACTTGGGGCAGTATTTGAACATCCCTATTACCTTTCTGAGCTTTAGATCCAGCTCTTTGATTTGTTCTCTCAAACTCCTTAAAGCTCGTTCTCTGCCAGTTTGGATGATGTGTAGGAGTCTGTGATGAATACACTCATTATCTAATACAAAGTGCATAAAACACTCATGCCATGAACTCCGCCACACAGCTATACCCTGCTGCAATTCTCTGATTCATGCTGTACGAGATTAATAGCATTTATGTTATTCATATATCTTGGTTGACCTTGATCTGTAAGAAACTCCCTCCTTTTTATCTCTGTCCCATACTGGGGAGGTTTTGTCCCACATTAACAATGGATCTTTTGTACTTCAAAGCACATTCCCCCCACGCCCAACATCCTGAGTTTTAATTTTCCTTACATATATAATATCTGTTCCCTTCTCTTTCCCTCTCATATTCTTACCTATGTTTAATGGGCTGATACTATCTCAGGAGCTGTAAGCTTTTATTATTTTTTTTTTTAAAGCATCTTAAATTAACCCTTTGGAAGCTAATTGCAGAAAAAGCATTTAAATTCTACTGGAAGAAATAAAAACATGCTCAAAGCAAAAATAGTATTCATAGCTTTTCTCTGTGGCATTTGTAGGGCAAATGCTGTCATTTCAGCTGGGACAATGCATAAGATGATATGTGCATGTATGGGGAGAAAGATGATGCGGGAGTTCAAATAAGAGAAAACAGGGGTCACATTCATAGTTATAGATGTGATTTTTCAGAAAGTTATGGTTCCTGAGTTTCTCCCTGGGCATATTACATAACTGGAGCATGTTCCTGCCTCTTGTGTTGCTCCTGTGCTCAGAAGGATGAATTGCTTTCTGCAGTCCCCCACTTCTCTTGCTCTCCGCTGCAGCTGCTCCTCATTCCCTGTGATGTGAGAGACCCTTCGTCTTTGAGAAAATTCAGATTGTGTAGGGAAAAGCTTGCTGTTGGAAGCAGGTGTCTGTGGTCTAACCTGTTTTCAGCCAACAGGTCTGCTTTTGCTGGTTGCAGCATCCTGCTGCTGGTGATGCACAAGGAGGTCAACAGGAGAGCAGGAGCTGGGGCAGGGGCTGGGAGGAACCATCCCCTGCAGATGAGAAGCCATCCTTCCCTGGCCCCTGGTGACAACAGTGGTACCTTGGGGACAGTTTGCTGCCATGCTGGTGGAGGAGTGCTGGATGGACCCAGCTTGTCTCAGCTGTGTGGAGCAGGAGCTAACATACCCAGGAGGAGACAGAGCTGGGCAGGGATTGCTGGTGTTGCAGTGGGGCAGAGAAGTGCAGAAGAGCACAGAAATGGGTGCAGAGGGAAGGTGAGAGAGGGAAAAGACCAAAAGTGGGAGGTGGTGACAAGCCTGAACATGAGTCTAGTGAAAATAAGCAAGGGCAGATGCTGCCTGTAGTTCTGGGGCCAACCTTACACCTCGAGGAGTCATGGCTTTGCTGTGGACCAGCCACCCTACATCCTTACTCTCCTTACTGGCCATCTTCCACCATAGCTGGAAGAGGGATCCAGCTCCACCTGCATTCCAGTCTGTCACAATTGCTGTGACACCGAGTAAGCCAGGAACTCCTGTTACCACCTCCTTCCCTTTTCTCTTCCTCAGCACATGCCAATACCAAGAGCTGTCAAAACAGGTATGTGCCTAAGCCCAAATCTTGCAACTGGCAAGGACCATTCTTAGAGTTATAATGGTTTTCCTGTTTATTTATTTAGTTACTTCTCCCTGTGGCTTGTGATCAGTGGCTTCTAAATTTTTAATTTCCCATCAGCTTTCTGAAAGACTGGATTAGAAATGTAATAGCTGAAAATGCTGATCTTGGAAAATATGTGTATCAAGGTTTAACTGCAAGGTGACAATAAACCATGGCAGATACTCTCTGTTAACCCCTTACCCTCCCTGCATAGGAAAGATAAGGAGGAAGGAAGAGAGACTTTGTAAGTTGGAACAGTTTTAAAAGGCTTTACTAATGTTACTAATAAATAGTATTATTTACAATAATATTTACAAATTTACAAATATTTACAAAATTTACAAATATACAAACCCAATCTTGAATTTCCTGGGGTAGAGCAGCTTTCCCCAATTTGGAGTTGGCATCACTCCAGCAGCTGCAGGGCAGGCTCCCAGAAGTCCTCGGCGGGACTTCGCAGCAAACCAGAATTGGATTCAGGGATGCAGGGCCTGAAAGTAGGCCTGGGTTCACAGGCAGACGGGCAAGGTCCTCTTCAGAAGCTGGCCATGGTCAAAGATAGCGAGACCCTCATGATCTCCCTCTTTTATAGGGTGTATGACATGGATGGGATGGAATGCTCAGCTGGTCAGTTTTAATCACCTGTCCTGCTCACCCCTCCTTGCAAATACGCCCCTCTTGCGATGGAACATGTGGAATTTTATCAGAATTCTTAGTTGTTATAGCAATAAATCTGAACATGAGCTTCTTCAGCATTCCATTGGCCACTTTTATCAGTCTGGACATGCAGGCAAAAATTCAGAAAAGTGTAGTTACTTAGAAGGCACTTAGAAGAACTTAGCTGAAAGGAAAATCCACTGAAAGAAAACTGGTCTTGCTTTTAACAAAATCAGGACAATATGGACCAAGAGCTGTGGGGAGAGGCAATGTCTTTTGTTAGACACACTGATACTGCTGAAAAAAAAGACAACTTGCAGATACAGCAGCTCGTCTTCTTTTTTTCCCCTAGTAATATTGGTTAGAACTAATAAGATGTTTCCTTCCAAGAATCTTCCTTGCTTATGTCCCTAGACATCATCGCTCCGACAATGCTTATCAGTAAATATTTGTGGCCAGAGCTGAGCGGTTCCTCCCTCCGACCCCCTCCTGCCCCAGCTGCCGTCCCCTCGCCATCTGTGTGCAGCCCCGGTGCCAAGCGGCAGCAGCCCAGGGACCAAGGGGATGTCTGGCTCTGCTCCACATCCCTAACGCTGCACCCACCTGGAGCTCTCTTTGTAGGGGATTTGCTGAAAAGGAAGTAAAACAATTGTGCTTAATGTAGGGTAAATAGAGCAGAGCCTACCAACCTTTCATTGCAGTGTATGGTGCATTCTGCATATTTTTCCTGTTGTTTTCCGGGCTTTTTTACAGTACATGAATTGCTACAGGTGAGAGCTTTTAAAGGAGACAGTGCTTTAAAATGCTTACGAGTTTTCCTTGTGCTTGTGCTATTGCTGCCCCCCAGGTCTGAAGCACATTAATGTCTTTCTGTGTTATAATCCATTGAATTAGCTAAGGGAGGAAAAAGGAAAGACTGAGATATATTTTTCTAATCTCTGCTTTAATCCCACAAAATAAAACCTGACACTTTCTAAAATAATTCCTAAGTGATAACAACCCTGTTGGTATTAGACCCGCGGTTTAACTGTGCTGTGCCTGCATTAAAGGAAAGCTCTGTTTACTCTGGATTTGCAACAGAGCATATACTACTTTCATGGGATTAGAAACCCATATACTTTGGCCTTGTGAAATTGTTTTGCCTTTTTGGCATGTTCGAACATCTTGAGGAAGTGAAGGACTTCCTCTATGAAGGGCCATGCTTACTTCATTTCATTGTGCTCCAAGTACTGAGACAGCAAGTTCCTTGGGAGATCTGTTCTTTGTTCGCTTTGGGTTTATTTATGACATGCATCTGCCTGCCTTTTCCTCTCTGCATTCAATACTAAGATGAAAAAAGAAAGGAAAAAAAAAAAGAAAGAATGAAAGAAAGAAAGAAAGAAGCTATTGGTGCTTCTACAAAACCGTATCCTCTAATCTTTATTCAGGGACAGACTGACAATTTAAGGCGCAGTTTCACAGTAAATTAAATCGGTACCAAGAAGCGTATCTGAACATCAGCAGGGAAAATGTCCTACCTATCACCATCCTTCTGGACTTTGAGGGAGCTCTTCTGCTTTTTGGTTCATTGGTCTTTTTTTTAAATTATGGAAAACAAGCCATACACCAGTATGGCCAAACATTTTCTAACCTTACAGCCTCCATCAGGCCACACCCAATTAATAGGTTTGTCTTCTGGCTTTTCAAGCCCTATTTTTTATCTAAGTTTTTAATGTAACTCCACATGACAAATTCTTTGTTTCCATGCAGGTCACATGAATTTCCACCAGTGCTACAGTACTCAGTATTCAGGTACTGTTTGCAAAACTGTGCAAAAACATTCCTTAACAGGATGGGGTCCCAACACACTTTGGATAGGATCAGACTGTATTGCTTCTATCCTAGAACACCACACAGCTGTCTTCTGAAAAGTCTGTACTTGGAAATCGCAATTTTTCTTGGTGAATCAGACACATAAATATGCAGTTTGTGATCCCAGAGCTGGTTGCTAGAGTTAAGGTTAAACCCATCCTGTAAGATTACTCTATGGTCAGGAGTGGAGTCATCCCACTCAAGAGGAAAGGTCTGAAATAGGTGGAGTGAATCGGTCTCCAGGGATTCTTCTCTCCCGTCGTTCAAGAGTAATCCAAGTGATGTCCCTACACTAGCTGACTAGATGTTCAACACTTCTATACAAGTTGAATCCCACCATGAACAAAAAAAGGTAGTTCCCAGCTGGAAGTCCAGGTACCCAGAGAATGATCAGGTTAATACAGAGAAGCTTGCAAAGGTTCCTCAAAACATTCCACAACATGAAGCCACACATAGGAATTCTTTAAAAGCTGGATGGTGCTTCTACCTCTAACACATGTGACAGTTTGTAATTACCAGAGCTGTTTGCTGATTCCCAGCATAACATAAGAAGATGCAGTGGAAGAGGGAAGGGTGATGATAACTTTTAAATTTAACCTCCATAAGAAGGTGAATCATCTGCTTTTCAGGTCCATAGGGACAAAAAATAGTTTCATAAAAATGAAGTGAGATTTTGGAAAAAAGTCTTTCTGACATAAAGAGTGACTAAACGATAAGCTAGACTAGGAGGCCATGGAAATCTACCACTAGAGGTTTGACAATCAGAGGTTAAAAAAACTTTGGTTTAGTTTGTATAAAGAAAAAATATCGGTAGAAGAAGGATGGATGTGTTCCAAAGTTAAAGAATGGGCTTCTGAACACTGACCTCTGGGCACTGAAGTCTCCTTCCCACTGTTCCTGTGGCAAGCAGTTGTTCAAAGCAGGAGGTTGTCTTGCATGGTGTTGGAGAATGGCTGAACTGATGACTCTGGATTTGGAGGAAAATTTTGCATCATGCTAAGAATGTGTGAATACAAGGATAATAACAAAAGTCTGAGAGGACAGTACCTTATTCAACAAAGGCTGCTGAAAAACCATTTGCATTAATGAGTTACATGACACAAACTTGGAAGCCAGGCATCCAAGCCCTGCCTGATGTGAATTTACCAACTTGGTAAAATATCTTTCAGAAAGAATGTAAAAAAACCAAATACTTTTAAGAAATTCCAGGAAACGCACTGAATGGAGGTAGCAGGCAGCGTGAGAAAGCAGTGCTGGCACAATGTTGTGTCTCACTGTGCACGTGTTTGTGCATCCCTGCCACTGTATCCTGATAACCATCTGCAGTCACTGCCTGCCTTGTTTGGGAACTGGACAGGGGCTGTATTTTTAGCTTGACTTCAAACATTGTCCGTGCTTGGCTCTGAGTTGCACAGGCTCTTGCCATTTCTGATATTCATTGTTTGGGACTGGAAAGCCTTATATAGCCTTGAGTTGGAAGATAATCCTATATTCAGCTTCTACAGTCGCAGGAACTGACTGACTGATTTATAACCTCTCAGTTTTGAGGATTTAGGTAAAGCCTTCAAAAACCTCCCAGTATTGTGGAGTAGAAACTGGGAAACGTTTCTAACTGGTACTGCATTTCACAATTTCATTTTTCCTTGTTTCTTTTAGAAGTTTCTTTAAAAAGTGGATTCGACCTGGTATTTTAGATGGATCTGTTGTGGTAAGCAATGTGGCACTATCTGGAAATGCCAGTTCCTCTCCACTTACTGTAGAGGGAGCCCAGAGGGCTAGCTTAGATCACACATTCATCTTTCAAACTGCTGACATTACATTAAAGGAATCTGTGCCTTTGCCACTAGTGAAATCAAACCATGAGGTGAGAAGGAGCCAGAAAGCAGATCCACAGGAGTTGGTACAGAGTGGAAAAATTTAGCTGTCTATTAGGAAATACTTACGAGATAGTGTGTGTCACGCACTACTTCTGAAAGTGAGACACCTACTTTGAGGTTTCAAAGAAACGCCTACTGCTAATTGGGGTCACAGCTACGACACAACTCCTGGAGCTGGTTACCTCAGTGCATCTGTTCTCATAAAGGACAGCAGAAGATGTGAGCCAGGGTTCAAATATTGTCTGACAATGTCAGAAATACGAGGCCTTTCTTTCCTCTTTTGGCTGCCACTTGTGGCAAATGGCTGGTTTAACAGCTGACATCCAAGAGAGGGTTCTTGGCCATGAATCCCCCACAGAGGGATGCTGGTCCCTGTGGTTCAGACTTCTCTGACTACTTTGTCTGTAGAGTTGTGGAAAGGTACAGTACAAAACCAGCTCCTAGATTGGCCTTTGGAGGGAGAGGAGTATGTAATCTGTGGATTGTTTGTCTTTAGAAGTGAATTATGTGCCAACTCGCTTGACACCATCAAAACTTATGTTGTTGTGGGTGTGCTGAGGAGAAATATGCTTAGGTATCAAAGAAAATTTACTTTAGAAACCATGAGCTGCATACCTCCAAGGTGACATGGCACCTAAACAGAGAATTTGAAAATCCAAATTTGACCTTAGCAACACAGAACAGCAGTGAGGCAATTCTGCAAGGGGAGTGTCCTGGTAGCTGCTCTGTAAGTCCAGACAGAACTTAGCCCAGGGTCACCTTTTGAGTCCTTACCAGAGTTAACTTGTGCTGCCTGCCATGAAATCAAAGCTGTGGGGGCTAGATGTCTTCCAGTTCCCAAATAACACAACCTCATCTGGTTGAAGATGTCCCTGCTTGTTGCAGAAGGGTTGGACTAGATAACCTTTGAAGGTCCCTTCCAACCTGAACTGTTCTATGATTCTATGAACATGTCCCACCAGGTGGGCCTATGCCACCCTTAGGCAAGTGACTCGATTATGTTTTGCTACTTCAGTTATGAACATTTCTATATAACTTGTAGTGCCAGTTCTAACCATAGAGGAGATTGACCCCATAGCTTTTCTAGACCTTTTGTTTAGTCCCCAAAACTCAAAACCTGAGAGACTCAAAACCTGGAGCCTATATGGACCTGAAATCATCAGAAGTATCTAAGTTTAAGAGCATGGTTGGTTTGCCCATGTAGGCAATGAAAAGAAGGAGAATCACCTGTACAAAGGAGGAACCCCTGCCTTTGGGTTGAGATGTCTGGGACTCCTCAGTAGTGCTTGGTGTGGAAACCTTGTCCTGTACCACTACAATAAATGGGACTTTTGCCACAGACTTGGTGGAAATGAATCATCCTTACAAACATTTATTTGCAGAGATTCCAGCAGTGCTCACCTTTCTTAAAAACTGTTAGTTTAGAGACAGAGTCTGAATTCACACATGCTCTAGGTAAAAATGTTTTTGGAATAAAAGTCTAATCAAGTGTCTTTGCTGAGAGTTGTTTCATAAATCCTGACTTGTTATAACGATGCTACTGGTCCTATGTGTTTACTTTCAATTTACATTGTTAGCTCTGTTTATTGCCTTTTATTAAAGCTCATCAAACAGATTGTTTTTAAGTCCTGTTATGAGAAAGATGAACACCAACATGTGGAATAACCTAGATAAATAAACTGAAAATAGTTGAAAGCTTCTATACTCAGAAGTACCCTATTTGAATTTCTTGTGTGGGAGTATTTACTTGCAAAAGACAGGATATTGATGATCAAACACATAATTAACTGGAAGGGTTCTGTGTTTTTTGTATTAAATGAAATTATATTCCATAAAGGGTCTGGCAGTTTAACTCTTTTTTCACTCACTTCTTTGAATGAATGCGTATGTTGCAATATGCTTCACCATAATCTGACTAAATATAGTCACACATTTGTTAAAGGAAAAAGATCAGCTTTCAGTGATCTAAAATCTCACAGAATTGCTGACACAAATTGCTTCATCTGTGCAAGCTGATCTGCCTATCTGTTCTATTTTGTATTGGTTCATTTTGATATTTTAGTCAGAGGATGATTATGAACATTCTGTTAGATCTCCTATGTAATGCAGTCTGTAGGTCAACTAACAATTTTGAGTCAAACCTATAGTGTCTATAGGAGCTAGAGAGTCTCTCAAAAGCTTCTCGCTAACTTATAAAGCCCAGTGGTAGGATATTTCTGCCTTAATATTTACCAGTTCATCGCATTTCAGAAATGCTTTTAAACACTTTTATGTTATCCTCCCTCTGTGCCAGCCATTCTAGTGCACCTGTTTCTTTTTTCTTTTTTCTTTTTTCTTTTTTTCTTTTTTTCTTTTTTGCCTTTTTTTTTTTTCCTTAGGCTTCTCACAAGTGTGTGTATTCACAGTTTTTGTGTGTCTGTCTGTATTTTACTCCGCCATCTGACACCCTGTTTCTTTGCTGAGATGTACCTCTTCAGTCCCAGTCTTTCCCATTTCCTGTTCAGTTGTCATCTTTATCCTACCCTCTGCTCCCAGACACAGAGTTACCTTTGTGCTCTTGACATCTCTAGCAGATGTCTTTATCTGACCTGAGTGCTCCCCAGCACCTGTCAACTTTTCCCCAATTCCTATTTTAAATAACCCCTTCCCCTCTCAATTCCAGCAGTTTTCATGTTGAATAACTTGGCTCCACCATGCTAAACACTCCTTTTCTTGTATGATCCTTCCCCTCCTTATTCCCATCTTATCCAATATTTAGGAAGAGTAACCAGTCTTTTACATATCTTCTGCAAATACCAGCCGCTGCAAGGCGTAGCAACGAAGGGCAGCTCAGGATAGGATTTGTGTGGCAATTGCAGCCCTAATGACTGTGTATTCATACTTGTATAAAGAGATGTGTTCTGTACAATGTACTTAGCGTGGGATAAACTGCAATAGTACCACACTATTGAAGTTTGGGCATGGCCTAAGATTGTGAGGTCCAACTGGTACGTAGAACTGAAATAGTTCAGGAGAGGATTTAATAACACAGAAGTCCAAAATTCAAACCCTGTCCTTGATAATCAAAGATTTGCTCCCCTGATCTCTTAACTCCTCCTCCTCTAGATGTGCAATACAAGACTGTGGCCATTAGAAAAGTGGATCCATGGTGAGATGCCCTCCAGACTTGTGATGCGTGGAGTTACCCTTGATAACCAAGGCCTGAGAGCAGAAGATACTGGATCACAATTGCTGCACCTGAGAGGAGCAGCTCCTCTTTTGTATGCAACACAAATGACATACAAAACAGGAAAATGACCAGTTGTTTACTTTCCTCAATGTTTCTGAAACCTATATGAGTGTGACCCAACTTTGTGCACCTCCTAGTGACACCCAACTCAAATTGTAACCCCACAAATGGAATCGCCTTTTCTTAAAAATGCTCTCCCCCTTTCCAGTGTCCCTGCCTTCAGCTTTTCATTCATTCCCACCCCCAGGTGAATGACTCTGGACTACTCTGTCGCACGCTGCACGTTTTGGCCTCCATGTAAAACCTGCCTAGATTCAGTTAATTTGCTTAACAGAACTGCAGCCTTCGTATGCTTGAGTCACATCAATGAGGGGTGCTTCCCCGCCTGGGAACTGGTGGTATAGGTGACAGCATGTGGAGCAAAATATTTTCTCTGTTTAAAAGTGAAGAAATATTTACTCTTTGAACTGTGTGGTGTGAACATGTCTTCTAAGAAATGTTTTTTCTTAAGGAAGAACAGAGTACGTCATCTGCAAACCCTTAGACAAATTCTTCGCATGTGGAAAATATGATCTCTGCTAAAATCTAGCAGACCTATTTGAATATAACAGATGTCAAGGTTCTCTTTTTCCTTATTAATCGGTACTGCCAAAGTACAATGAGGTGCAAGATACAACATGGTGGTATCAAATGTTTTCTGGGTTCTTTCTTCCTCTTTTGCTTTTCCTTTTGTTCATTCACAGGTCGCCGTGTCCAGTCCCTGAATTGTCCCATTAAGCAGGGACTATACTTGGCTGTTGATCCTTGATAATACATTGTATGAATAATTTTTGTTGTTGTTTGCTTTATGTAGGGGCTAGGAATGTTAAATAGAGTGAAAAAGTATGTGGGTGAAATGTAGAAAAACACCCAGGCTCTTGCTTAATCTGTGGCTGAACTGTGGCTATTTTATCTGTTTTACATCTGCATGGCCACCTCTCTGTGCAATGGGCAGCCTTCGGCACATCTGTTCAGGACCTGCAACTGCATTAACCTCAGGATTATGACATCAGGAATGGCATTTGTACAATTAAAAATGTTATCTCACAAGGCAGCCCCTGTTGCCCTCGGCCACCTTTGGGTAAATTGTGTTGTAGGAAAGGTTAAAAAAAGCTGCTGGAACTAATCCTTTTGATGAAACCTTTAACAAGTATGTCAGGGCTCCTCTGATCTTGGCCCTGGCAGAGTATAGTTGTAGTTAATGTCCTCGGTTCTAACTCACCGTCTAAGACCCTCTTTCCTGCCGCGTGTTTTCTTCATCAGTTTGTGTTTCTGCCAGTCAGTGTCACAAAGCACTTCCTGCTTCATCCCCGCCTGACGGGGTTAAGCCACGCTGATGGTCTGCAGTTGTGTGCAGCTTCATTTTTCATAGATTCTTTCTGATAACCATAACATGAACTCTGGAGTATGTGTTAGGAACTGAAAACAGGCCAAGTGTTTTGTATTAGAGCCTGTATTCCCACATTCACCAATTCTCCAAGGGTTGAAAATGCATCAGTGACATGTATGAGAAAAAAAAGGCCGGGACTAAAATCAATTTTCTCCCCTCTTGCCTACATGAAACAAAATTAAAAGCACAATGAGCCTTATTCTTTTTTCATTTATTGCTGAAATTCCTCTGCCGTCTGTGAAGCAACTCTTGTTACACCACTGTAACTGGAAGGAGAATCAACCCCGGTTTCTGCTGCAGATGTTTATACCTTGAAAAACAGGAGTACACACAGCTTCTCTATCTAATTGTTTCTGAAAAAGCCAGTAAACATTTTATCTGTATGGATGGATCTAGAGCCCAGAGAACTGCATTAATTGAAACTTCTTACTCACTCTAAATGAACAGTTTAATATTCCCTTATACATGACTGGCTTTCAATATTGTAGTACGTATTGTGACCCTAAGCTGTTGATTCAGTGCCTGTGTTAACACAGATCAAAGGAGAACTGAAACAAAATATACAAATATAGCAATAAATAACCTGGTGTGCTTTCTTATCTCCAGCGAGAATTTTATATTAGACTGGTTTGTTTGCTTGGTGTTACAGAGTCTTCTTTACTTCTGTTGAAAAAAACAACGGTGAAAAGCCACAATAATCCTTCCGTTAAAATGGAAAGAGTTATTTATGCCTGTGCTATTAATAGATGTCTCTTCTTAGAAGCCAGCCATTTGTGGGTTTTTTTGTAGCATCAACTTCTCTCCCCGAGATCTCACAGTTGTTTTTTTTTATTATTTTTTTACTGTAATGCAGACCCATGTTAACAATTCTGCCTTCCTGGCTGTCAAAGAGATTTCCTGTGGTCTGCGTTTGGCTGTGCAGTCAGCCAGTTGCAGTGCATATCAGGCATTTGTTTAAAAAGTAAACAGCTACAGCCATCATCAGCATAAAAATTAACCCATGACGCACAGTATTTTTCACTTTCTTAGCACGTATCCAAGAGCCACCTGAAGACTCGTCAAGAGATGGACAGCCAAGGAGCTGAATGCGTTTGAAGGGTGGTTGTTGCCATGAGAAAGGAAAGCCAAGTGTCATCATCTGAATGCTGAATAGGGGTAACCATGGATTTGCTCATGTGATTCGGTTCCTTTGCGCTGCTCAAACAGAGAAAGGGGCGGATGAAACACTGCAGAGGCCTTTCCAGCGTAGGACAGAAGGGGACAGTCCCTCCCTTCCTGCCAGCACCAGGCTGTGCAGATCCCACACGCACCATTAAAATACGTCAGGTCCATTTTCTAAGAACAGATCAGCTACGAACGTTTTTCTCAGCATCATTTGAAGAATAATTGTGGTTTCACAAGTTATTTCTCACAGTAATAAGGGAAGAAAAGGCTGAATTACTGTACTCTGGTCAGGATTCAGGGGTATGTAGAAATATGTACCAAAAGTAGGTGCCTTCAGGCCTAAGCACTAATGACATTGTTTTGTTTTTTTTTTTTCTCTTTCTCTACTGCAATTTGGAAATAAGGTGCCTAGTCCTGTTTTAAACATCAGATCACTGTCTGGCTCTGTCGCGTAGTTCCTAAGTATTACAAATGTATTTTGAGTCTTGCCAAGAATGCTATATGAGTGAGTAATGCCATTTGACTTACTGAAAGGATTCTAATGTAATGTTAATTCAATGTAACAAACTTCTTGCAGAGGAGTAATACAGCTTCCTTTAAAAGTTGATGAGACACCATATCATATTTCCACAACCATAAAGATTTGCAATGTATTAGTTTTAGGCTGGCTATTTAAATTTGGGCAGTATAGAGACTAATCTACATAATTATTTGCTTTAAGAATGAATCGAAGCATGCATTTCCTGCATTTATATATACTTTAAAAGCAAGTGTCATTGGAGATAAATGCTTCTGTTTGCAGTAGCAATGTATGTTAACACATCTTTCAGAAACCTCCTGTTCTTTATGATACAGAAAAAAAAAAAAAACACTGATAAATTTGTAGAGGTCCATAGGTTTTTATCATCCTTGAAAACTAAACCTAGGGTTATAAAACTAGATTCTATATACACAAACTGATGCACCAAGGCATGGTGCAAGATGATTTGGCATAGATCTCATTTCATCTGTCTTTAGCTCCCAAAACATGGGTCTCCATGCATATGTGCTTCTAGTGGATTGTACACCCCATCTTTAAGTTGGAGTGGAAAAGGTTCTCATCTGAAGTTTTTTCTCTCCATCTAAACACCAAATGAGACAGATCTTCATTTTTTTCTGCCTAAAAATATTGCAAGAAACAGAAAAGTTAATGAGCTTGAAAAAAAAAAATACTGGAAATAAACTTCTCAAAGACACAGAAGAACAGTTTCAGAATAGCACAATGGGCATCTCAAGTACTTTTTAGGTAGAAGTAGGTGCCCGTGTTTGGAAAAGCAAGTCATTTGCACCTCCTGAAGATCTGTGTCACAAAAGGATGGACAGATAGGAAGTGAACTCATGCATCAGTTGATCCTGGCAGCTCTCTCCAGCTCTTTCAGGGACTCTTTCTTCTAACATTTGTTAGCCTTCCTCTTCTTATATCATTACAGTGGTAAGCTCTTAGATTTTATGTTTAATCAAGTGTACAAGGTGGGCAACCTTCCCCAGATAATTGCAGCCTGGGAAGAAGAAAACCCAGGTGGCCAAGGAAACTCAGTGATTTCTACCATGACTTCAGAAAATGTTCGCATGCCATGCTCCAGTGCAAGGCTGGGGAGGTGGGAGACCTTCAAGTCTTCTCTTGAAGCTTGCCAATGTCTACATGACAATAACAGGAGTCCTGGGGCCCGGGGGAGATCAGAAGAGAAGGGATGTGGTTCTTGTGCAGTAGATCAGGAGACTGAGCAAGGGGTTGAGAAGATGGGGGTTTGGGCCTATGTTTGGAGAGTGGTTTCTCTTTTCCATCCCCCGCCCAACATAGAAAATACATGCAATCCAACCTCTGTCACACTGAGGGACCATCCAGAAAAGCAGATTTCAGTGATAATCAGGTCAAAGGAAGAGCAGAAAAGAGAACCCAGGACTTGGAGTTAATGCTCCAAATGCTGCGGGAGTGCCTGGTTCCAGGGGAGCTTGTGAAAGCACTTCATGTTTGGGGGCCCTTTATGGGATGTGACATGAAATCACTTTTGAAGCTGAAAACATGTATTTCTAGTGTTGATGAAGATGCCATTGCAAGTCACTCATTTCACCTATTAAGTGGATCAATTATTTTGGCTCTATGATCTCTCAGTTCCAGAATGCTCTGGGCTTTTTTGTTCCCAAGCTGTATTTCTTTTTGCACAGACCATGAACTAAATTCGTTTCTCTAAGGAACATGAATAAAGTTTGTTTTTCCTAAATTCCTGGCAAACAAGTTGATGAAATCCATATGCATCACAAAAACTGAATGCTTGTGTACAATGTTCTTCATGTGAGCAAACACTTGTCTTTTAAAATAGACGACTTTTAGCTGTGGGGATTATATATATACATATTTGAGATCTGTTCTGTGAGCCATCAGCTACATTTTAAAAGCATAAGACAGGAAGCTGACTGCTTCTGGTGTTTTCCTTCTCTCTCATGTTAAACATATGTACTTTTCAGATAAGGGTTGTTAATTTTAATTTGTCGTCATATCTGATAATTAAAGAAAAAGTGTTAAAAAGTAGTTAGATGCTTTCATTTTAGACCCTAATCCTTCTCAGCCTGAATGTCTTTGGGTTTTAACCTTGTTCTTACCATTGTTAAAATCTCTTCAACATGCACACACACACACTACTGGGATTTTCAATCAATCTCTTTTCAATATGTCATGTACACATCTCTGTGCCCCGGCATGTCTCCAGCCCACACCTTCCTGGCACCAGACTCCCTGAGACATGCTTGAGTGCAGGCCAGGATGGGAAAGCATCTTGGGGGCAAGGGCTTTGAAAGGTTGCAGAAAAGGTGCTTTCTCACACCTCTCAGGCTGCTCAAAGGAAAGCCGTGCCCTTCCCTTCTGTTGGAAAATAAGGGAGGTGACCAGCTTAACTAATTAAAAACTGCTTGCTGTTTGTTAAATGAGTGGCAGCTAAATTAATTATGAGTTAGCAGAGCTCATCTGTACCTACTTAAAGTCTGTATGGTGCTTTCTGTACATGAAACGTAGCAACTTCAGGTGCTAGGCCCTATGGTTGTGTCACCAGCCAGGGACCATGGCTCTCTACTGCTGCCTCCTCCTTGACACCACAACACTCTGCCTGGGGGCTTCCATACCAGCCGGGTACTTCACCAAGCACAACCTTCCCTCTTTAAGGGCAGGAGCAAAAAAGCACGTTTAGTCATATTCTTTACTGTCTTATCTCCTCACCTCCTCAAAAGCCAGGAGAAGTGGTGACAGTTTTAGAGCTCCATGGGAAGTACGTGTGACTGACGGAGCTGAGAGCATCGGTGGGAGAGTGAGCAGCAAAATGATAAAGCAGGATTTGGGTGGCAAGGAGGGTGAGGATGTGGTTGGTGTCTCCCCATAAGGAGGCTGGGCACCTGCCTTTGCACCTGGGGACTGGAGATGGCTCCTGGCCACCTGTGGTTGCCCTACAGAGTAGTGCACAATCACCAGTTTATCTGCAGAAAAAAGCATAAGCTTTTTAGTGTACAGCCTCAGAAACCTTTTAAAATTACTTGAAAGGAGAATAAAAGCAATTAGCAAAATATGTGGTTAGAACGAAGGCAGTTTCCGCTGATATTTTTTTTCTAAATGTTTATTTTGTAAGTGGAGTGAACAGCGTGTAGTAAAAAAAATTAAATAATTGAGAAAAGTTTTCCTTGGCAAAAACAAAGCATTTTAAAAGCAGCAGAAGATGAAATGTCATGGCAGCTGTTGGATTGCAGTCGCTATGGTAATCATAACACAACACTTTGATTAGTTAGACACACAGTGGAGGCTCTGGGTAGGAGTCCGGGGACGGCGGTGATGAAGGGCAGGTTATTGGTTTTTTGAGGAAGTTTTAAAAACTCAAGGCAGAGAAGGGTCTGTCCATTTTAAAGAGCAGTGTGTGCTGAGTTTTCTACTAAAATGTATTTGTACACACATTTTGACACTTTAAAAAAAGCCCATCTTAAATCCAGTAACAGTCAGGCGCTTTTTGTTAGAATAATGCTTGCAGGACAGAAGGACGATTCTCTAAATACAGGATGTAAGCACCTTTTTTCTTTCATGGATTTGTATTCACAACACCCTGTGGAACAAGGAAGTCTCTTATTCCCCTTTTTTTCTTGTGGGGACAAGAAACCAGACAGGCTGTGGTGTGAATTCATGAGAAAACACAGGTGTTTGTGCACTACATCTCCTAATAATGAGCACATCCAAACTACCTGCCTAGTGAGTTTGGGTCACCTGTGTCTCCAGTGGTGCAGATTTTTGACAGTGGCATGAAATGAACATGTTGAAGGCAAGGCAAGGGTTGCTTTCCCTTTCCTCCTGCTCTCCTCCACTTCCCAAAAACCAGAACTGAGCCTTAAATACTGTGTTATCGGATAGAAGTGGGCAGTCCTTCCAGTCCATATTTCAAAGGAAAGAAAGAGGTTTGCTCAGTTTTGAAGAAAAGACCTGGCTTCCTGACTTTGGTATTAGGTTGAGACCTGGGAAAAACTCCTGATGGAGCTGTGCCAGGGTATGTCTGAGTTGAGTTTGCATCAACACGTCTCTTGCTGCTGAGCCTCTGCCTGAAACAAGGACATTTCAACTCTGTATTTGTGGTTTCTCTTCACACCTTTTGTCTATCATGTTTATTTTGACTAGAAACTCCTTCATGGGTTGACGGAGCCGGGGGAGCACTGGCTTCTATGGCATGTGTGCGCAGCACAGTATGTCTCTGAGGTGATTTGGGTGCTGTAAGTACACATCACCAATGCAAGCAGTACAAATAATATTACATATTATTTCGAAGTGTTGAAATGTGTGCATTACTCAGGATGACACATCACTGTTTGTCCTTTCGTCTTTCTAAAAAAAGACAAATCAAAATCAGCTTAGAGATTTTTATTTTTTTTTTCACATAGGGAACCTTGAATACTGAAGACATTCCTGAATCTTGGGACTGGCTTTCCCAGAACAGACTTTCTTACCTCTTCTGGAGCTGCTGCTGATTTTGTGCGGTGCTGTGCTGTACTCTCAGAAGTCAGGGGTGTAAAAATCAATCCCTTCTCCATTCTGCTTGTTGATTACAAAAACCTCCTCTCACCTTTGTGAATTCAGAGGTCAATCCCTTCTTTCAGCTGGCACTTTCCTGGGCAGCAGCTGGTTTCTTCCACTGTCCCCTGTGACCATGGCAGCCTGAAAACACCCTCATCCTGGGAAGCCCCATCCTCAGCACAGCCCTTCACCTGTGCACAAACTTCTCTGGTTTGACTGCACAGATTGCCTTGCAAGACAGAGACCTCACCATACAGTCTGAAAAGTCATTTCAGCCAGAAAAGTGCTGGAGTAATATACTAATGTAAAGTAATACCTCAACAAACCCACAAAACCTAGAAAGGAAAAGATTTAAGTCCTGTGATTGCCCTAAGTTTTGCTAATTGTGAGACCACCAGCTGTGATAAAGGAAATTTATTTCATCAGCTGTCAGTCATCCTCTTCTTATTAATGATCAGAAGTTCACATCTCCTCCAGGCAGGGCAAAGTCCTGCTCTGCTCCTGTCTGTCACGCTGAAGGCTTTGGCTATAGCAAAACCTTGCGTATTACACAGGGAGTTTTCTCTCTTCCCAGTGGTTTCTCTTTCTGGGATCATGCTGAGATGAGTCTTTGTGCTGACATCACTTGAAAGTTTCTTGTCAGGCTTTTTCCTTCATCCCTGTGCTTATTAACTCATATATCTTACATCTGGGGCACTATTTTTCTCTGCTTCTATTGAATACAACTAGACAGCAACATTACCCTGAGAGGGTGTTGCTGAGTATAACGGGTAGTACAGAGGTGCAGGACAAGGCTCACTGTTTCTAAGAAATAAAAAAAAAAGTGAAATTGAATTAAAATTAGCCATATTGCTAGCTAAGTTTTTTTTCATTTGACAATACAGCAGGGAATGTTCCTCATCACTTCTCCTTTACTCCGGTGCAAAACTAACTGTTAAAAAAATCTGTTGAAATATGGAATTTTATCAGAAGGGAACTTGAAATGTTGCTGGTTGTGTGTCCATCAGTTCTTGGGTGTTTGGGTTTCAGTTTCAGATGGATGTGTATTGACAAGCCTTGGTACTTCTCTTGGAAAAATGAGAGAGCTCTTAAAAATAAAAAAGAATGAAAAAGAAAATCAGAACAGGCACATCCTTCTCCATCTTCATTCTAAGCAAATGGTTCTGGCAATGCTTTTCCAGCAGTGCTGACTGGATCTGTACAGAGGAAAAAGCTGTACCAGATTTTCAAACTGTCAGCACTGAACTGTCATCTCAGTAGAAGTGGATAATTTTAAAATTTATTGAAGAAACTTTGTGGGAAAAAAAGTATATTTTGGAGTCAGATGGGAAGTTTTGTTTATATATTGACTTTTGTTATGCCTCATCCTGTCTACTGAATTCAGACTTGTCCATGTAGGTTTTACATACCTGTAATAGGGCACATGAACCCCACCCTGCAACCTGACGGAAGATCTGGTGCTGTGGTATGTAAGTGCTGCATTTAATCAGTGTTCCCATGGAGAAAAGTGGGGTCATGCATCTTTAGTGCTTCAAGCAAAAATACTGTTGACTTTGGCATGGGGGAATGATGGGAGGGAAATGAAAGTATAAAGTGGAGCCTCAGAATCCACACTGACTGTGTGAAATAATACTGTTTGTTAATTTTGTGTGTTAATTAAAGACTTGTGAATGATGACCTGTGGAATTCACTACCTTGTGAAGTATACATCTATGAAAAAATTGTCAAGGTCAAAGTTCCAGTGTCTTGGAGAATCTCAAAATCTTTTAAAGTCTCATTTACATCGTGGCTGTTCAAGTAAAAATTGAACATTTAGGAAAAAAAGGATTAAAGAAAGGGATGTTATGCTTCAGTGATGGTAAACGGAATGGGGAACTAGTAAGCTGAGGTAGAAAAGATGAGGGTTAGTAGGTGGGAAGGAAATTTTGCAGAAAGATAGTAGGAGTGGAAGATGGCACAGAGAAGTGGAATGGGAGGAATTAGAAGGCAGGTAGCTGGGTAAAAAAAACTCATTGGAGCCCAGCCTTGAATGAGAGCTGGGTCTGCAGAAAACCCCTGCACCCTCAGTGAGTGAAGAAGGTTGTGCACAAGCTTGAGTCTAGTGTTTGTTGCAGCAGAAAATGTGTGTCTCAAAGGTACCTACCAAAAATAAGAAAAAGAGGAATTGAGTGCTGTGCTTTATGAAAGCTTCTCCAGAAAGCCCATATAATAACTGCTGCGGTGTCCCAGGAAAAGTGTTGTGGCAAGAAGGAGAACACTGCTTGTTGTACTTTCTCATCACTCAGTGTCATTACTATGTTTTATTATTTTAAACACTTAATTGTGTCATTTAAAACCTCTTACAATTACTCAGTTCTCTAGAGGCATACTTACTGCTTTTGCATAACAGCCCTGGATAGGTCCTAAAACAATTATTGAGGAAATCCTGTGAAACACTATATTGTAGGAGATCTCTATGGGTTAGTTATAGCATAATAACTATGGGAAAGTATATAACTTTCTAGCTTACTGCCTCTTCATACCTGCAGCAGGAAATGGCATTTCCAAACGGACAATACAAGGGACAGAAGTGCTGTCCCTGTCAGAACTGTCTTGGTTCATAGTCACTACCTAAGCATTGCCCTCGACCTGAGGCAATGTCAAGCAGTACTGGAGTCCAACTGGGATGCAGACAGAGGTCAGGGAGCAGAAATGTCAGTTGTAACCATTGGTGATTGACTCTTTGAATTGAATTGATATTTAGTAGCTTTTTAGATAAAACTGAAACAGCTACAGAATGAGTTAGATGTGCTAAAATGCAATAAAGCAAAAATTACAACCATTTCCAGCCTTTTTTTATTTCTATCTCTGCTTTGGGATATGTGGCATAATTTCTCCTCTCTATAAAGTTCTCATGGGACTTCCCTCTGAATTATATATTTTAAAAGTCTTTCTTTGTTCTACTGTAGAAACTTGACGTGATGTGAAGCAGGTAGAGCAGGTGATTGTAGGCAACTTGCTGTGACTCTGCCCCTCGTACAGGCAAGAAACCTGGTGTCCATTTGAAGAACATCTGCAGGGCAAAGCAGATATTTTTAGAGGCACCCTCCAGCAGCAAACTGTCGGTTGCCAGTTTATCTCTGTGTTTAAATGATAATCAAGCTCTTCCTCTCTTGGTTGGTGATTCACAGTAATTTTGTCCTATACAGGCTCTAGATTAGATGAAGGCATCTGCATGCATTTCATCAGGCTCTCACGTCAGCTGAATTCTGACAGGTTGTCACTGTCCTGTTTAGCACTGTCCTTTATGAATACAAATATTCTGTCATGAGGGTTTCCTGACCTACACGGCTGAGACTGACCAGCATGGGAACCCTGCTACTGCAGAGAATGAATAAGCTCCTTACGTATGAGGTTCAGGCTATTTTGTTTCCCATTTCACTTGCTGCACTGGAAATGTGATATGCCCAGTTAAATCTTCAATGGGCGATCTCAGACGTTATAGATCCACTTATACCTTGTGATGAATTACTTCAGTGTTTGGCAAATATTAAATAACATTTTTTTGTTGACATGGAAGTGTGACCCGCAGGCTGCAGCTGGTCCCACTGTTCGGTGCCGTTTGTGTCATGCATTCTGGCTCTTCCTCCCTCTCTTCTCTGGCTATTGAGACGCAGCTGGTTTACGTCCATCACAATCAATGGAAGGACATTTCCGAGCTGGTAATTGCTGAGGGGATCCGGTGCTGATGGCTTCTGAAACTGCCAATCCAGGGAGCAGCTTTTGGCTCCTGCTGTGTACAGTATGTCTGCAGTTTGACTATTTATCTCACTTTACATACTTGAACTGAAAGAAAGGTTTGTGCAAGCACTTGCTGCTCATTCCCTGGCATGTCTTTCTCCCCCTCGTCCCCTCCCTCCCTCTCTTGCGTGTTATCAGCTATTGCAACAGCACTAAAATGTGTCAAATAAGGTGAATGTTGTTGTCTAGTTCTGAAGTAATGTTTCACAGTAACTCTATTCAAAATGTGACTTTGAATAATCGCTGGTTCACGATTATGGGAAAAGGAATATAATTTTACTTGCTACATTTTAACAGGGTGTTGTAGGCCCAAACTATCTAACTTTGGTGTCTATATGCAGCTGTAGAATATTTATTTAGACATTTTCATTGGTGTTTCTAAGCTCAAAAGCTGGTGAAGACTGTTAAGGAGATACAGAAGATGGAAGAACAATGAAATCAGGCCGCTGCTGTAGGTGGTTGAATCATTTTGTTTAAAATATGAGATGATAAATATATTGAGAGAGATCTAATCTGTAAAATTCTGCTTATGCTGTGATTTAGGTTCCTAAAAGCTACTCAATTTCCAGTTTTGGTTAATCCTGTAGGAATCTAAATTCACGAAACCACTAAGCTTCACTACCTAGTTGAAAGCTCCTTTGGTTCCTGGTTTTATTCACCTGCAAATGCTCAGATTGCTGTTGCTAGGAAATGGGTGTCTGTCTGTCATCTAAAGCAGTTTGGGTTCAATCTGAGGAGGACAGACACTCAAATACTGCCCAAGACCCTTGGGAAAAAAAGAAAGGAATAGAAAAATGTGATTTCATCAAACCAATGATTACTTTCATTTGACATAATGACACTGCCCATGTGTTGCTGATTAGCTGAGTGTCTAGCACGTTGACAGAAGAAGGGAGATGCTGGGTGGTTAGCACACTGACAGAAAACTGACAACAGAACAGAAATGCCATTTAGCATCTTTCTTTCATCCAAAGAGTATGTGGAGCCCTTAGAGCTCTTAATGGAGCCTACCTGGACACAGCTAACTGCAGTGTGCACCCCTTCTGCATTAGATTATCAGCTGATAAACAAGAAAAATTGCTTTTGGAGCAGGGGTCAGAGTAGTAGGTGTCGATCCTTTCCCCTCCAGTTTTGCAACGTTTATAAAGCTGCACAGAAAATGTACTGAAGAAAGTTCCCAAAACAGAAATGTTACCTTTTTTCCTTCCCTTCCCTTCTCTTCTCTCTTTCCCTTTTTCTCATTTGCAGTCTTGTTCATTCCCTTTGTTTATTCTTTTTTAACTTTAACCAGTTGCTACTCTCCATCATGACTTTCACAGCCCCCCCTCTCTCCTCTGTTCCTTGGTGTGTGTATATTTGTATAGGGAGGAATGCTGTCTTCCTGCTTTGGCATCTTCTTTGTTTAGCTCACCTGTTGGTCAAGACTGTTCACATCCGTTTGCTTCTCAGGCTCCATGGAGACTGCACATAAATCCACGGTGAGGTGACAAAAACATCATAAAAAGGTGTGTTTGCTTCGAGGCATATTATGAGACGTTTCTGATCTGTAGCCACCAGGTAAGTGGAAGTAAACATCCTCCCAACACTACGGGATAAAGAAAGTTCACAATAATCTCTCTTGTTTCTTATCTCGTGCCTTCAATGAGATGTCACCAGATGGCAAGAACTGTAGCGAACCCTCCATCCTATTTTTCCGTTCACCATTTTCATCGTTGATCTATCATGTCAGATCTGTACTAGGTGCAAGATGGAGAACATCACACTTTTCTTTACGAAAGACTGAGTTTAAATAACTACTACACTGATCTGCAGAAGCCTTAGTCCACATATGCTAGACTTCTCTGTCTGGTTGAGTTTTGGTATGCATATAAATAGTGTGGCACCATGTTTGGAAGAAGGAAAGGGAGGGTGACAAGCTGTTTCCTTCCCTTCTCTTACACTCCATGCCTGGATGTGCACAACTTGGCTTTGCAAGGATAAGCCCCAGAATGAAGGAGATCAGCTCAAGGTTGCATCTGGTCTGGCTGTGGAAATCCATTCCTTATTCAGTTCCTTGGACAAAGACAAAAAAGAAAAAAATTTTGGAATGACTTTCCGGCTCCAAACCACTTAGTTACTGAAATGTGGCAGAACAATATGGAAAGTTATTTGTGATTAATTTGACAACTGACAGAAATACTTCTGTGGAACAATCAATTTCTAATTATTATTAAATTATACATATTAAAAATCTCTTCTAAAGCATATTCTGAAAGGGAAAGCTTTTCAAAACAACAGGGTAAAATGTGTGCAAACACCTTTCATGCCGACTTGTTAGCAGTGTCCAGCAGCTTTGTTAGCAATGTTCGACTACAAATAGAGCATGAGAGAACAAATCATATTTGCCTTTTAACAAATTAATGGAAATGTGCTTTATAGCTATTTTCAATAGGACTGAGAAAACTGGAATTCTTGTATGATCTAGCACAGCTTTGTTCCACAATTTTGTTGAATTTTTATGGGAAATTTATGTTTTCCTAAAGTTTTATAACAGTAGGTGTTTGAGTAGAGAAAACATCACAGGAAGAACAGTTACAGGCTTTCCTACTGTCTATGACTTACCCGATGGAAAATAAATGTTTACCTTTATTTGCGAGATATAAAGAACATTAATATAAATTTTGAAAAAAAAAACCCACTATTCTAGGGTTCATTCACAAGAAAGACGAATAAATACATTTTTAAAAAGTGACAAATATCATTCAAGATTTAAATACTCTCAAACTGCAACACAATTCCATTGAATTTACTGTAGCTGATATCAACAGTAAGATAATCATTGTGCCTGTGTTGTTATCATAAACCAGACAAACCATTAATAAATGTGTGATGTATTTGTGTGTTAAAAGAATAAACCACTTAAATAACAACACATTCACAAAACTTCAACAATGATGAAGGAACTGTAGGAATTGGCCTTTCCATTTGCACCACACAACTGGATTAATCCATTTTATCTCTTTATGAGAAAAAAAAAAAAAAAAAAAAAAAGAAAACAAAACAAACCAAAAACTTAGTCAGAAAATTGTGCATTTCATTAGTATTTCCCAGGGTAAACAGTGGAAATCTACGTCAAACACCAAATGTTGGTCACGATACAGCATTGAGACCTAAACCAAACTGGGATGTGAATGTGACTGAGGCTTCTTTGATATTAGTGGATGAACACATAAAGCAAATTAGAGAATAGGCTGGGCCACTCATCATGCAGGGCTGAAGCCCACAAAGATACTCAAAATGATAAGTGACACCTTCAGAACTGACCCAAACCACTAATTCTGTAGCAGGGAGAGAGGATGAAAGGGAAATAGTCACAGATGAACACAGGCTTCAGGTCTTCCAAATTCAATCACAATATTCCTGGGCAATGACTTTATGTGATAAGGAAATAATGCATTCACTGAAAACTTTAGACATCAACAATTACTTATTTTTAAAATCCATAGTCCTTGTAGTTCTTGTCCTGCATCTAAGATTATAGGACAGAAAATTAAAATACTATGTTAATTAAGAGTTACAAATCCTTGTGTCAAAGAGGGTATAACTAACAATTATATAACACATAATTGCAAAGGTTCATAGGGCAGTTTGGCTACACTTATTTAACATATCCCTTGGTACCTCTGAATCTGTCTTTTGGATCTGTTAGAGACCTTGATGTAATGTTTGGGGCAGAGAGGAGGGGTACACAAAGGGGTGAATACCCCAAAACGGAAATAACATCCAAGGGAAAATACCAGTAAAGAGCAGAAGATTAAAAAAAATAAAATAGCTGCATTGCAAGGTATCAAAGGTCTTTTCCCAGTTTTCTCTTTCCCATGGATATATGAAAATATTTGCTCAATTGATCTCTCTCTCATAAATTAATAGCCACTGTTTCTGATGCTGCTGTATCTGGGGTGAGGATGCGGAAGATTAAGGTCCTTCAGGACTTGATTAGCTCCTCTGCCACCCCCTGCCACATGTCATCCAGTCCTTGCTGGCTTTGTGACCCTACAGCTTCCCTCTTTTCCCAGGAAATACCGTGGCATAGATTAACTGCCTGCCACTGATTTTACCAGCACGTCACAAAATGATTTCGGGGCTAACCTTGTCATCTGATACAGTGAGAGTGGCTGTGCCTCTGTCACTTAAGCAGGCACAGATGGTGGCCCATCCACTCCTCCAGTTACCATCACCCATCATCTTGTTCAGAAGCTAAATGTGCAGTAAATGGATTTCTTGGAGAGTTATCAAGACTTCTCAGAGAATGTTGAGTGACGACATGCTGGGAAGAAAATTGGATTATGTTCCCTTCAACTTCCATTTTTCTTGAATCAGGAAATACCCTTCCTCTTCTAAAACAAATAGGACTAAATTGTAAAGTTCTTGATCAAGTTCCATAAGTCCCTATAGATAGATTTTATATTTTGTTTGACCTGTTCATGAATTTGCAGCTACGACCCAAGTACAAAGTGGCTGCTTCCCTCATACTCCTGTTATACAAGAAACAGAGCTACTGCTGAAGGTGGTTTCTAAGCCTGTACTAAGAATGGTTTACATTATATACATTAATTTTAGCATTAATTCTCATCAATGGTTTTGCAAGCCCCTATATTGTCCTGTGTCAACAACAATGTTAAAGTACAGGGCATGCCATACACTTCACTGTTGTTTATCATAACGCTTTTCATTCCTTCTATACTGTATGTCTGCTTTTCTTATTTAATACGTTAGAAAAAACTGAAAAAAGTGCTTTCCAGCTTACTAAAGCAGTACTTTGAATCCCTACCCCAACCTGAAGTGCTTTGACTCACATTTCTCAACCGTGAGCAAAGAAACAGAAAATGCTACCTGGGAGGTGCATTTAGTTTGCAAAATTCTTTGAAACTCAGTGAGAAAATGCTGACTGTGATTACTGTGTTCACCAGGTATTCTTGCACTGTCTTGCACCAGGTTTTCAGGCACTGTCTGAAAATCAGATAAATTAAGAACGACAAACCCACATTTCATTTGTTTTTATTGTTTAATACAAAAAAACAGAAATGAGCCTTCAAAATTTCCTGTTCAACATTTACTATTCACACAAGACTGTATTCTGATTTTATTATTCATACCAAGAAATGTAATTTCCAACTGTTCCCTTTGCCTTTTTTTTCACTTTGGTTAGTAGGTGCAAAACATATTTTCCTAATCAGAGATGTGAGGAATAATATTTTTACATTAAAAACAAAATAGAGATGGTCATGAGGATTTTTACTTAACTTTCCTTTCATTTTCTTTCTTTACCCCCCAAAAAATTAGACTCACAAATGTAATTCTCAAAAGCAGAATTTAGTATTTCTTAGAGCCAGGCAGCTTTGCTGGAAAGAGAACAAAATGTGTCATAAACTAAGTATTTCGTTTGTTATGCCCTGAAATACAGCATCTCACCTGCCTGACTAAAATAAATCATTAACACCATGAGTTCATAAATAACTTGAATAACATCCTTTCTGAGAGTATTTTTCATATAGTCCAGTCAGGCTGAACTCAAAACATTCCTATAGCTCTAAAAATATACATACTCATGGTTTCTCCTGTTACAGATTGGTTATTACACTTGATACTAAAGTCTACATGCTAGCAGCTCCAACATGGAATTTTCTAACACATTTGTTTATCTTTGACTCAGATTTAGACACAATAACACTGGTTAATAACTACCTAGTTGTGCTTGCTCTCTAAAATACATAGAGCATTTGCTGTCCTATGCTATGATAACTGAAAAAATAAATAGTAGTAGCATTGATTAACTCTGATGCTGATGGGCTAAGACCACGGAATTCAGTGAACTCTTCATGAATATCCTCCGCTATATTTTGGAGGCTTAAATCAGTTTTCTTCTTTGCAACTAAGGTCTGTTTCATCCAACCTAATTGCACGCCTATTTCCAGAAAACTTCCTTCAGAATTATAAGAGCTGTAATTTCCATTATTTCATTTTAAAAACAAAAATCAAAATAGGTGTGAAAGTTTACCTTGATCATTTTTTTTTTTTAATTTCTCTAACCTCTTTGAAATATCAGACTAATTGTCTGCTTACAAGCAGCATGGGCAAATATAATTAGAGATTACTTCTCTTCTTAAGCGTGTTTTCAACTTGCTCAGTGTAATAACTCCACAGTGTGAGTCCTTGACTGGCAAAATAACAGGTATTACCTAGTATTTTCATTAAGATATTTCTATTTTTCTTCTAAGACCACTGAAAACTTTGTGATCTGGAAAAAAGAAGAAAAAAGAAAAAACTGTGTTTGTGAATCTTGGGTCATAAGAAGAAACCTGGGAACTTCCAATTCAGTTCCCATTAAAAAAAAATAGTCAGTATGAAAGCTTTAACTGCATATTTAGTCAGAGATAGTCCATGTTTAAATAGTACAGTGTTCAGCCATATCAATAAAATTCAGAGTCACTAGCTGGAGAGTAATGAACCATTTAAGTTCTGTGAAAGTGAATTGGTCACACCTGAATGAAAACGGTTTGCAAGCTGTTCTGCCAGCAGTGGAAATGATGAACCTACTGTGTTATAAATGCCTATTCCCTCACAGTTGCTATACCTAGTGAAACGCAAAAATAGAAATTGTCACTAAGAGTTCAATAAACTTATATACAACCAGAGTTTCCCTTCTGGATCCCCTCTGGGACAAAATGCCACCTCCTGGATGTCTGATTTTTGACTTTGCACACATTTGCTGGCTGGATGGGAAGCAAAAACCAAATAGCCAGGTTAACAGAGGACTTTCATCATCCTTTATTGGGAAATGCAGATGGAAGACGAGTGGATAAATGGAGTGAAAAGGAGGACTTACAGGTCGGTTTGCTCGTGGACTCTTGATTTCTGAATGTGGAGGGTTTAGCAGATGCTTCTATAGTACAGGTCTCATTGCCTAGCATGGCTTTATCCTCCCATCACCCTCATAGAAAGGAAAGTGTCAGAGACAATCACAAAGTAGGTTATATCTCCCACAGACAGATTTTGCAAGAGAAACCTACCCAAGCAGTGGCAAAGTTACTGTGAGGTCCAGCAGGTCCCATGGCAGGACCAAGAAACATTAGAGCAAACATCCATCTGCCATTTAGATGTGGCTTGATGTGCTGTGTGCTGTAGCATGGTTTTCCCATCAGTCTTAATCTTTCCTAGGTAGTTGTAATTGAGTTAGTTCAAGTTATGTCATGTCTGAGGGAACAGTTGTCTGAACTTGTTGGAGCTGCTTTCTTTAGGTGCCTTGCTGAGCAATTAGCTCACTGACAATTATGTCCCTCCTTTCTTCAGTAAGGAGAAAGGTTATTTGTAAAATTAGTTCACATACATTGCTAAGAAGCAGCACTGAACCCTCTATTGAACCCCTGACTGTCCACACAGCTACCTGCTAGCTCACTCTCTGTCTGGTTTTGGGTCATTTCAAAGTGTCACAGAATCATGGAGTGGTTTAGGTTGGAAGGGACCTCTTGAGATCATCTAGTCAACATCCCCCCCTCTGCTCAAGTAGGTTACCTAGAGCAGGTTGTCCAGGACCATGTCCAGTCAGGTTCTGAATACCTCCAAGGAAACTCCACAACCTCTCTGGCCCACTTGCTCCAGTGTTTGACAGCAAAAAGTTTCATTCTGTTTTGTTTTGTTTTTCTTTCAGATGGAATGTCAAGTGTTTTAAGCTGTACCCATTGTCACTTGTGTTATAACTGGGCACAATTGAGAAGACTCTGCCTCTTCTTTATCAGTATATCAATGTATATTTTTATACACATTGATAATATAGTTCCCCCCTCAACTCCAAGGTTTCTCTTCTCCAGGCTGAAGAATCCCAGCTCTCTCAGAAGGAATTCATATGAAAGAGGCTTCTATTCCTAATCATCTCCATGGCTCTTTGCTGGACTAGCTCAAGCATGTCCATACCTTTCTTGTACTGGTGAGTCCAGAACTGGACACAGTACTGCAGATGCAACCTTACCAGTGCTGAGCAGGGAGGAAGGATCACCTCACTCAACCTTCTGGCAATGCTTTCTGATGCAGCCCAGGAAACTCTTTGTCTCCACTGGTGTTGGCTCCACATGTTGCTGGCTTATAGTCAATTTGATCTCCATGAAGACCCTGAGGTACTCAATAAAGTTTCTTTCCAGACAGTTGTTGTGTACTGTTGCCTGGGATTAATCCTCTCCCAATGTATGACTTACTTGCATCCATGGTGCTCACCTTGTGTCTTGTCAAGTGTCATGGCCATTTCCCTTTATAGAACTTCATAAGATTATTTTCTGAGCAGTTCTTCAGCCTGTCAAAGTCCCTCTGAATGGTAGCATACCCATTTGATGTGTCTTTCACACCATTTTTTCTTTTTTTTTTTAGGCTGTAAACTTTTTGAGGATGAGCTCTGTCTCAATATGAGGTCATTAATGAGGAGACTGAGCGTTATTTGCCCCAGTATTGACAACTGGTCAAGCATGTGAATATTCAGAGATACAGTATAAAAGCCTTACTGAAGTTGAGGTAAACAACATCCACTACTCTTTCTACCAGTCAATTCTCCTACATGTTTTGGGTGATAGTTCTCTCCAGAGGGTGTTCTAAAGATGTTACTGATAAGGCTGCACAATGTCTGGCACCCTCTGCTCTCCACAGATGTGCCATAGTATTCCACCTGGTTTTGTACACAAAGAAACACTCCTGTGTCCTCCTACCACATCCCAGGACATGCACCACATGCCCTTGAAATCATCCTGTAAACACCCCACTTTGGTGATTGTGAGAATGCCCTCAGTAGTTAGACACTTCAATCTACAATAAGCACTCAGAATAGTCATCATGACTCAGGGCTAAAGGAGTAACACAGTGGGCAGAGAAGATCAAGGCCAGCAGCTACTTGATGGCCACGCCATTTGACAAGACACAAGATGAGCATCATGGATACAAGTCCTTGACATGTGGCTTAAAAATCAGAGATCAGTTCCTGTGCTTTTTTTGTCTAGTGGCAGAGGTAGAGCCAATTGCTTTCAGCGGGGCTGCCTCCAACTGTTTTTATTTGAGGTTAGGAAAATATTTTCTTTCTTCTGTTTTTCTCATTTTCTGATTGATAGGTGCATGCTCTGACTGCAAAATCTGGTCTAGTGCAGTTTTGTTCAGTGATGTCTATTGTGCCATTAACATTTTTAAGGTACTAAATTTCTGAATCACACATGTATGACTGAAAAACAATATTTCTGTCTTTATTTGGGGGATTTTTTTTATGTGTCCCTTTAAACTTCCATGGCAGTTTCAGCTACCTGTGGCCTTATCAGGTAAAGTCACATACATTTTTATAACGTAAGACCATAAACAAAACTATTTGTGTCTTCGAGTGCTTAGTATTTAGTAGGACAAGCACAAACTACTGACTTGCACTTTTGTCTGTCTTACTGCCTGGGAACTGCACTCATCACACCCTGTGGAGGCACCTGTGGACAAGTAGGGATTGAGGTTCCTGCACTAGATTTTGTTCCTTTTCAGTAATCTTTTTGTAGTATCTCATTCCCAACTTTGCATTGTAATGGCCACGCTCTTGCATCTATTCATTCTCCGACCAGTCAAGCAGGCCATGATGGTCCTGATCTTCCTGTAGTCCATTTTCTTTCCCCAATGCTGTTCTTATTTGATGGACTATTTTGTTAATTACAAAATGTTAATTATGTTTTAAAGAATATCTCTGTCTCCTTCCAAAACTTGTTACCAAATACAAGCCAGATGGTGGCTTATTTTTCCAAAAAATTATGTTTAATATAGGCAAACATGCTGTTATGTCTCCAAAGGTAGAAAAATATTTGATGTCAAAGGTATCTCTCAAAAAATTACTTTGCAGAGACCCTATTCTCTTTTTCTACATCTATTTGTAATTCTGTGTCTATGTAAGTCAATTTATCTATCTATCTATCTATCTCTCTATCTTTTCTCTCTAAAGTGATTCTTTTTTTTTTTTTTGGTCTCCTTTACTCACTGTCTGATTTGTAGAGAAATTAATCTTCTGATTTTGCACAAAGGGAACTTCACAGTGGCTAGTCTAGAAACTCAGGTTTGACCATATGATGTTTGGCTTTTACTTTATTTTTAACGTTGAACAGGTGAGAGTCTCCTCTCTTAGCATAATGAATGGTGTTGCTTTCCAAATGCAGTATTCACATATACTGTATAAATTCTCTTTATGGATAAAAACCCACCTTCAAAAGATGCATGGGTTTCCTCTGTTTTATTTCTTCATCTTGGACTTTTCTTACAATGCTTGTGTTGTTGTCCCTTTGTATTAGCCTATGCACTTGTCCAGCTTGAAATTAATGATATTCCACTTGCTTTCATGATCTACTCATGTTTTGCTGTGACATAAACAAATACTCCAGATAAGAAAGGTCATTTAAGGTAATGCTTCTGTTGCCCTCTTCCTTGTCTAAGCATTGAATGTTCTGCTGGCATTTGGACAGTTTTGCAAAATAATGCACTGCATTGTAATCCTAGATTTTCTCTTAAGCGCCAGAAATTGTCCTGGCTTATTGGTCAGCATGTGTTTAGCATGATGTGTTTCAGGGACATAGGCAGACTCAAGGGGCTTAGAAGTAACTTAGGGACATATGACAAGTAGACACGGTCTTTTCCAGAAGACTATTTGTACCATGTGGTGGTAGTCATAGGTATCACTCTGTGGGAATAATTTATTTAACAATGTAATTTATTTGCCTACCATATGAGCTGATGAATAGCCAGTAGCCCTTAGGCTCAGCTCTCCAACAATCCGCCTGGTAGCCTATCAGGAAGACAAACAAAATGACAGGAACAAACTCAATTTTTTGGATGGAAACTCTCAGAATCAGCAGATTCTGAAACCCACGTGTGCTTCTTCACAACCTTGTCAGCCTCATCCCATTTCTGAGAATTGTTTCACTTTTGATTAATCACCTGTCTTCATCCAAAAAGAGTTCAGTTGAAAGACTTTTAACAAGTTATATGCATGGCTATAATTTCAAAGAGATCTACACATAAACCATGACTTTTTTAAGGCAAAGGTTTCCAGAAACAGAGGATAAAAGCTCATTTCTATCTCACAGAGATGGTAAAATACGTTGATATGAGATTAAAACAGATAAAATGTAAAGAAGATAAACAATCAGACTATAATAGTTATCATGTTGGACTGTGGTACAAGTCTATCAATCTACCGGGGGACTGCCAATGGATTTTTTAACATATTTAGAATTAATCTTTTTGGCTTTTCATTTTGAAGTGATATTT
Organism: Patagioenas fasciata; assembly: GCF_037038585.1. NCBI lineage: Eukaryota > Metazoa > Chordata > Aves > Columbiformes > Columbidae > Patagioenas > Patagioenas fasciata. Next base: position 47,326,831 of record NC_092520.1, read on the forward strand.
TCATTTAGAATGGTGACCTAAATTAAAAACAAACAAACAAACAAAAAAACACAACAAAAAAACAACACCACCACAAAACAACAAGAAAAAGACAAAAAAGTTAAAAAGCAGATAGGAAGATAATAAATACCTTTCATTGGGAATTGAATTATTTTATATTGATCCAAAAATCTTCTTTCAAAAAAGGCTTGCTTGGCTGTTTTGCAAAAACATCTTAGTTTGATTATTGCATTCTTTTGGAACCATTCTCACTTTCCTATTCTCTGGTCTTTTTTGTTATTCTACTGAACAAAAATATGAATATTCATTCAGTTATTTTCTGAGATGACTGTTATTTCTCTGTGTATGTTCCAGTCCTAACCAGAAAAAGCTGAGATTGCAGCTTTCACTAGGAAAATGCTGGTACAACAAAAGAATAGTAAGAAGCCCTTTTTTTTTTTTTTTAATTATTATGTTAAGGTGTTGAGAAACAATTGGAAGTTATTGGGACAAAATAAAAAAAAATCAGCAATTATGACCACTCCTTCGTCTTTTATCTGATACTAGATTTTCTGTCTTAAGGATGCCTTCCCTTTCATTAAAATTTGTTTTGATAACTCCCTCCTTTGCATACCATAAACTTGTATTAATAGACCTTGGAAATTTTTTAACAAAGGATATACTATTCAATTCCAATTCCACATGTCAAAGATTTTGTTGCTTCTCTTTCTGACCCGAAGAAAGGTTTCTATTCCTAATGGCTCGTTTAATTCTTCCACTTACATCATTTGATCAAATAACAGATACTACCTCTGCCTGCAAATATTGTCCTACCTGTATTTATTTTATTATCATTACAGCAAAATGTTACGTTAGAGAGAGAAGATTTCTAGACCATTTTTGAAGAGCCTCTTTCTCCATTAATTCTAGGAGTGTGCAAGAGACACTGGTCTCACCACTTAAAATAGTCTGAGACTAATCTGTGCAAGATATCTACCCAAATCTTGACACTTCCTTGCTGCCTCACCAGGTAACTAACTTTATTCAAGCAACTCTAAAGATTTCTGTCACATGGTCAGAATGTCAATATAGGAAAATCCACACAAAGTCAGAACACAACATTGATTTAATTTCAGTTTTTATACATACAGCATTTAGATTGCAGAATATCTCTCCACAAAAAGAATTCAAAATGATTGAACTTTATCTAAGGGCTCCTTGTCACCAGAGACAGTACTGGGAGGAGGCCTCAGACTCTGTGGACCTGCAGTCTCACACCACTGTGTTGCAGCTACCAGATGCGCATTCCAATCAAAAGAGGATGAAATGAGGGAGTGCCATCCAGAATGCACCCTGAGTCATTTGTCATAGTCACCAAGAAATCACTTTCTCCTGATGTTGTGGGCAGACTCCCTTGAAGCATGTAAAAAAACCTCACTGATTTTCCATGTCCTGAAATTGCCTATGTGGCAATGCTAGAAAACTGTCTGTGCAATATTTCAGGGGCTCTGTGTAATTCTGTTTTCTCTTGTACTGGTGCCTCTCTGAATGCTCAGTAAAGTCAAAAGAAACTGTAAAAGGAAAGGCTGCAGAACTTAACAGGAAAGGTGAGACAATGGCACAGATAAGAGCTTCAGGTTCGGGGCTTCAAAGAATTTCAGATAACAATGGCTAGGCCATCAAGTGATGGGAAGCATTTGCCTGTCTGGCTCCATCTCTTCTGGGATCAAAAGACATGGGAAAACCTCAAAGACCCTTGAAAAGGGAGGGGATTCAGGAGGGTGCCCAGATTGTGTGAGTGAAAAAACGTTGGTGGGCTCCCTCCTACCACATTAAAGGAAGGAGTAGGCTACTCCTTTTGACACAGAAACTGGCAATAAAACAGGCCTTCTTTTTGATAGGGTGGAGAAAACATGGTAAATAATGCATGTGGATAACATAATTTGAAAAATAATTTTCCCAATATTGCATTCCTTCTGGCAAAAAACCCAAATGCTTTGTTTTCCATTAAAAATGTTTTCGTTAGTACTGTAGAAGATATTCAGGGTCCAGGAAGAGATCTCTTACAATGGCCAAAACTAGTTATATCTGTCCCTTATTCATAGCTAAGAGGATGATTACATGTCAGAGGATGTATTTTGGATACTCCTCTAAGAATGGGCTCAAATGAAGCCTGTCACTTCTAAGGGTTCATTCATAAATGGTTGGTAGTGCCATACACTATATATGTCATCCTGTGCATAGTAGTAAGATCATATAGACCACATTCAGACAGAATGTTTGTTTTACCCTCAGGAGACTCCTCTGAACACAAATACTGTGGTCATCAGATCCACTTGCCCAGCATGCAGAGCATTTACTGCTTTCCCATAAATGTCTGCAGCCCATGTGCTAGCTGACTGCACTAGAACTATTGATCATGAAAGCAAATGAGCAAGAACAAAATTATTCATATTGTCAGGAAGCCATTCAGTTCTGTTTGGGCCTGTGGTAGCTATTAAAGGAACATGTCGCAGGTGTTACAGTTTTCAAGCGTCAGGATTTGCTGACAGACTTCTTGGCAAATGTTCACAAACAACCATGATAGATCACTCTTCCTTCTCCAGCTCTTGTTTTGGCGCTTCTCTGTAAGACATTTCAGTATGAGTTGGTAAACCTTGACTAATTCTATTGTCAGTGGAAGGAAACAGGTATCTTCAGAACATACTCATCGTACCTCTGTTAGCTGGTTCTGGATCAGATGACTCAACCTTGGGAGCTGTGTATATCTTTACATTGACAATAGAGGCGGGAGTCAGTTTACTGACTGAATTTTCTCATACTCTCTTACTTGTCAATGTGTTGACTTAAACGTCTCATATATATATATATATGATCTGCAAACCATGACCCACAAGACACACTCAAATAATTGAGTATTTTTAATCTTAAGAAAAAAAGATTGATACCATTTATTGTCACCCCAAATAATCAAATGGTAGTTGCAAAGAGAAAGGAAAGATATTCTTTCATTAATCCACTGTATTAGGAAATTTATAGCTGTCTAATATTGCTGTAAAGTATATTTAGGTTAGATTTGAAGAAAAACAAGTATGGGTATCAATTAAACGAGCAGCCAACGGATATTATGGGATCTCTATCTCTGGAAGTTTTTGAGAACTGGATGGACAAACATCCATCAGGAGAAATAAGCATTTATCATGCATGATCTACCCCACTGCAAGAAGCACATGATCTTATCAGGCTCCCTGTATCCCTGTTTTCTAAGGCTACACCTATACTGATAGATGACAAGATGCCAGCTAGAACAGAGCAATGTGTTTCCATAGTATTAAACTGCCTTGGCCATCAAAAACAAGGTGACCAACTCCATCCTACTCAGGACAGACACTGATTTGTGCCAGATGCCAAATCATGATCAGAAATTGTTTGAGAAGTTGCCAACTGGTGTTGGGCAAAGTAGTGTGGAGACCCTTCTAGCATTTGAACAGTGCAGATGATCAAGACAAATTGTTCGGTAACATTCCCCTGTCCAGTTTAATTTACTGATATAGCTGTAAGCTATAATTCTCTGGTCAAGTCTGTGCACAGTCTCGTCAGAACTGTTCTCAAACTGAAAAATGAAATAAAGCTCAGTGTTCTGTATGTCTCTAAACAATCAGTCTTCTACTACTTGTACTAGCTAGTGAAGATCCTCTGTAGCTCTTGTATTTAGACTTCTATCCTTTTTTACTCAGTAGAGGGCATCCTTAGTACAGTCACTTCAGCAGTCTGTAGCCATACAGCAATGAGCAGGAGAAAACTTCATATTGCCTCCAAAGTAGATTGAACTTGGTACATGTGCATGTTTATGAGAAACACTAGGTCTTGGAGAACAATTTGGGCCAGTATTCACTCGAACAGGTTTTTTCCTCCTCACCATAATAAGCAAAAAAAGGGGAAATAGGGACTTGAAGACTTGAAAACTTTTGTGAAAAATTCTTGCTTAACCTTTAACCTTTTCTTTTGAGTAGGGAAAAAGAGCCAGCATGAGCATAAAGTTAAAATACATATTTAAGTTCTTTTCAGGAGAAGGAGGGGAGATTTCTTCATTTACTTTAATTAAAGTTCTCCACAAGCCCTTTTTTTTTTTTCCCCCTTTAGGTTTGAGAGCTTGGCAGGCTTTATGTTTTTTAAAAAAATCCAGCTTGCTCACTAGGCAGATTTTCCCATGCTTTCAAAGCTGTACTGTTTAGGCAATCAAATGTTAATCCGACCACAGTCTAGCTTTTGCTTTCTTCCCAACAGCTTGATATCTCTTGCCATTAATGTCATACCCTCAGATGTTGGGTAGACAGTGATGTCGCTGTCCAGCACGTAAGTGGTAACGAACTGCAGCACAAATAACGGATTGATAACACGCATGTGTTCCTCACCCCCAGAGCATGTGCATGGCTAAGCCAGCTGCAAACAATTTATTCTACGTACCAAAGCTATACTAAATCAAGCCAAAAAATATTGCCTCTTTTTTTTTTTTTTTTTAATAAGAGTGAAGTATTTCCCACGAAGCCGGTAACTTCTGTCTATTAGTTTATAATCTGTATAACCCAAATGTTTTGCTTTATAATGCTCTGCCAGTGGTAAGCATCAAAAAAACAGAAGACGGTCTCTAGGGGACTGAGTTAAGTTAATAGCTGGGAGAGTGAGCATGCAACTGAAATGAAGAAGGCACGTCTAAGAAAAAAGGGAGTATAAAAGTGAAAGCCTAAATTGTTAAGAGATCTCAGCCTTTGAAAAGAGGTTTTTCACTGATTCTGATCTGGAGAGAGTTACCACCATGAATATTTTCAAAAGCAGACTAATGTAAACCTTGAATTACAGCCCTTAAATCTACCTGATCTCTATTGCTCATAATTGGTGGCTTTTACTGATATATATATATATATGTAGTGTTCATCTAGGATTTTGGTTATATCCGGCAATAGGGAAAAAAATAGAGAGGAAGTTTTAAAAAATGCATTGTTCCATCTTTTTCTAATGTCTTTATTATAAAGGAGGTTTGCCATCAAATTTATGATAAAAAGTGTAACTTTTCTGTATTAGAAGCTAAATTTGAGTGACAATAATTTTGCTATGATTGTTTTTGATGATAAACTGGAAACAGCATACATTGATCACTACCACATGTATTTAGACTTGGGTTGGCTAGACTTGTATTCTCCCAGGGAAACTGGGTACTTCAACTACATTTCATTTTTTAAAATTTATATCTCACTGAGAAATTTCCAACTTAGTTTCCAATCTATTTATTCACAAGAATTCTTAGGGTTTCCACTAACTGTTGCAGATGTTCTTTGCTAGCCTGGATTCCGCAATCTTGGAACAAGCTCTTGGGAGAGAAAAAGGCCTGTTTTATGGGGTAAGGCTGTTTATTCACGCTGAAGTCAAAAGGACTATCTGTATCATGTTGCAAACATCAGCAAATTATCTGAACAGATAGATTCTTTTCCATACAAGGGATAAGTGTGCATGTACACTTACACACACAGACACACAGGCACATGCACACATATGCATGAAGTGTTCGGGAGTAAATCAGAGAAAGAAAATGAGGGAGGGATGAGGTTAGAAAAAGTTAATGGGAGAAAAATAACCCCCTCAGGCTTAACTCTACTCCTGTCAAAGAGTAATAAAGGGGTTTTGTTTGTTTTGTTTTGTCTTGTTTTTCCTCCAGTGAAAATAGATGAGTGAGGCCTTATCCTTTTCTCAGTAAAATTATTGTCAAAGCTACAGTTGGAAGTTGAGCAAAAAGGGGCTCTTGTTGGTGTTTGCCCAGAGAGAAAAACTTCAAGGTTTAGGGTCTAAAACAACAGTGTGATAGTACTGTCAGAAAGTTTGGACTTCTTTATTTATGAAAAAGTGTCCATGTCTCTTTAGGTGCAGAACTTAGATGGATGCATTGGTAACAGAGGACCCAGTTTCTCAGAGATTCTTAAGAGCTGCCAGATAAAATTAGGGTTTCATGAAAGGCTGAGAGAGTGCAGACGCTCATAAATAACGATGCTGTCCTCCTTCCTTCAACAGCACTGCAGTGGGGCTCTTCTGGCAGCAGGCACTGTGTTAACGCTTTTAATATGTTTTGAAAATGAGTTTTATTTTTTAATGAAACAATCTTGCGTGTTTTGAAAGAGTTTTTTTTGTGTTTTTTTTTTTTTTTGATGGAAACCCAGAAGTTTTTTTTTTTTTTTGTTAAAACAGTATAGCCATCTGTTCTTCCTCACCCAGGATCTGGAATTTCATAATGATCTTGGAGTCAATCTTGGAAATTCATAATGAACTGCATAAACCTCATAGTCACAAACCTCATTGGAGTCTCTCTGCTCCCAGAGGTGCATCTCTGATGTCAATTGTACGCTGGGTTGCACCTTACTCAGTGAGGATGGAAGCAGAGGACGTCCCAGTTTCACTTGTTATATTTACAGCAGAGGCTATGGTGTATCGTGCTTTCTCTGTGTCAGTGGTAAGCAGAAAGCTGAAACCAAAAAAAGGAGATAGAAAGTTTTTTTTCTCTAATCCTTCCTGCCAGCCTATAAATAATCCAAACATTTCTTCTTACGAATGCGAAAGCTTAATTTAAGTCAAAATAATGACAATGCATCTCTGTGTCAGGCTGCAAAGCTAACTGCTATATGGTAATATTTAGTTCCCCAGAAAACAGGTGTTTGCATTGGTCTAGGCATTGTCACAAGTCAGATGATACAAAACAACTCAGTGTAAAGGAGGGTCAGGGAAAAAACCCTCTTCAGGTTTGTTCCTTACTCCCTGTCTGATAGAAGAAAAACTATTCGACCGTCCTTTTTAAAAACAGATATAAAAAATACAAGCATGATGACAAATCACAATAAAAAAAAAAAAAAAGAAAAATCACAAGCCTTAAGCAAGCACATAATATTTGTCTGAAATCACCCTTCTATTTGAAGCAAAAAAAGCCCTCAAACAATTGAAACAACAACAATAGTGAGCCTTCCCTTACTGGCATCCTCCCTGCCTTTTGGTTCAGTTTCAGAAGGAAATCCACCTTCCAGCCATTTAGCCCCAGAAGCTCCTCAGAACAGGTGCTCTCTAAGCTCCAGGGGGAACCAGCAGGCTGAAAGGGAAAAACTCCCAACTGCCTCCTACCAGAGCTGAAGAAAATACTTCATTATTTGTGTTTCTTTATTGAAATACAGTCTCTTTTATAGCTGAGGCGATACAGACAGCTGTTCCATTTATTTCAAATGTTCCCTGTTTCTGGGGTAATCATTTAAAGCTGGTAGCTGAACCTCTGAGCAGAGCCTGTTTGACTTATTAAATAGGGATGAAAACCCAGAGTCTGGAAATTGGCAGGAACTTTTCTGGTAGTTCTGCTTAATTACTTTAAATTTTCTTATTCTTTTCTTCATCTTGCAGGCAGAGAACGGGGAAAAATAATAAAACAATTTGAAAAAGCCTGCTTCAAAACTGAATCTTAATGTACGATGTAGTCTCTCCTTCGGTGAGGAGTTTGCTTTTCCCTTGACCAGGCTTATGTTGCTGCCAGTTTGATGATTCCAGAATCTGTGAGGGACACCTTGATCTGTAGAAGAACTGGGGCATGTGCGTCGTCCTATATTGAACTTGCTTTTCCCATTGCTATATTATCATAGTTGTCTGCACGCTTAACAGACTTGGACACAAAAGATCTGGAGAAGGGTTGTCAAAGAAGTAGGGAAAAGTGGATCAAAATAAGTGAAGTGCCAGAAATAACAGAAAACTAGCAACTGATACTTACCAAAATGCAATATTGAGACAAGAGAATACCGAAGGGAAAAATGTTGATAAAATAAAAGAAGGAATTGAACATGGTCACATTCCTCTGTATTAAAAACCAAACAAACCCCTCCCCCAAAACCTCACCAAAAATCCCCCCAAAACTCCACAAACAATCAAAAATCCCCAACGACAACAAAACAAAAAACCCCCCAATCAACCAGAGAACAATAAACACTAAAAATAGATACATTCAGGCACTCCAGATTGGTGTGGACCCTGCTCTTTGCAAACAGCCCAAGCTGGCTCTTGGGATCTCCAAAAACCACAGTTGAACCCCTCACTTTCCTTGTCACTTGAAAGTCTGGGATTTTGTTCCTATTACATCTAGGCAGTAGCTATGTATAAACAAAAATTGCATATAATGTATACACATTAATGTATTAATGTAGATCATATTGTCAAGACCAAGAATGGAAAGTACCAGATGAATCTTTTACAACACTGATGAAGTAAAGTCACAGGAGGGCCAAGTGTTTCCAGAGGACCCTTGTATGATATTAATCAGAATGTTAGCTCCTAAAAGGGAGAGAGCAAGGGATCGAGCCGTCCACTTAAGACATCAGAAAAACATCAAAAACTGCTGGGCCTTGTCAGTCTCAGAAGAAACCACAAAATTGTAATCTTGGCTTGTGAGATAGGAGCTATGGGGAAAGCTAAAACATTTAAAGATTGATAAATAAGCATATGCGTTTTAAAAATTTGTCTGAAATAAACCCAAATTACAGTCTGTACTGAATTTGTGAATCTGCAGTGCACACTAAAGAAGTGTTAAAGGGAAATTATGTTCTTCATTCACTGGCAAACTGGCAGAAGAAGAGATTAATCACTATCATTTTCTTCAGTAATTTCACAGGGTGTGGAGAAGGCTCTCAGAACAATTCAAATATCTGAATTGCAGAGCATCAAGTGAAAGGAGACAGTTGCAGCTGATTTCTGTGAACTATTGCCCAATGGCAAAATATCTTTTATTTTTGAGGAACGCGTATTCCAGATATCCATTGCTGGCATTTTGTCATCTACTTCGTCGGATGCTGTGCTTCCTGTTTTGGATCATATACTGAGCACATGTGGTAACTAACTTTTATCAAATCTGAGAGCAGACCACTGTGTGATAGACTAGTGTCTGAAAAATGTGTGGAACTTTTTAGACTTATATACAAGGAAGTTCAAACCCAGCTGGCCACCCTCCAGTAGACTTTATGCAAAACTCCTCTGGTTGAAGATTATTAAGAGCATTCTCTTAGAGATATCTCTAAATCAATTTTGAGACATTACAAGTCCATAACTTGTCCTGCTATGTGGAAATTGTCTGGAAAGTTTAATTTCTTGAAGGCAAGTTAAGATGACTTTTCCAAATATCAAGCAGAGGAAGCCTGATTGTGACATCTCCATAAATGCTCAGATCACAGCTGTCAATTTTAAAGCCAAGAAATACTCTATAAAAGAGGGGTGACAAAAACTATCTCTGGAAACTCTGGGTTCAGTGTTTGACTGGGAGAATATGAAACCTAAAAAAACATTACTATTTCTGCACTGTTTCAAGTCATCAGAGGAAAACCATATGGAATTTAAAGACAATATTCACCTTTCAATCAACTCATCAATTTACAAAGCGGAGATGTAATACTGTGTTGAATTTTATTGGATGGATAACATACTTTCAGAAGGGATCTAATTCTAAATTAATTTCTACAGACTATTTCTATACATCTTTATTGACTTAATCTCTGTTCTAGTCCATAGGATTTTCCACATGGATGAGGAAAAGCCCTTCATTACCTGAAACAAGGGAAACCTGCCCTTTTAAAAGCCGATGGGTGAGAGTGTGCTGGCATGGCACAGTTCAGTGTCATGCAGAGATACTGGAAGCTGCCCTGGATAATCTTGCTGGGTCATGGGAAGCATTACAGCTGCATTAACATAGGACTCTACTCAGGCTCGTATCGTTTGCTTCTCATCTGGGTTTATTAGCCTATAGAAGGTGTTGTACTGATGCAAAGAGCTTTTGGTGGTTCCACAGTAACCTATTCAGATTTCACTTGGGCTTTTTGGGGCATCACATCCTGTTAAGCAGACCCTCCAAAAGTGGCTGGAAGGAAGAAAACGTTTGCGTGAGAGATGACTCATCCAACGTTAAGTTAAATTCACTGCATCCCCTGTGGAAGGTGTCAGCAAATGGTAACGCTGAATGCAATTATTTACTGTTGATCCTAATCTTCGAGATTATCTTCCAAGAAATAAGCAGACTAATGCACAGCGAGGAGGAGGAAAGTGTTTTTAGTGTGGTTGAACAGGTTAGCCACAGGCCTACTGATCTGATCTGAAGCACTTCAGCTGAAGTTTTCAAATGCCTCTGCCTTCCCACTTGTGCACTTTAACACAGTGAGAAACGAGTTCTTCCAAAGCACATATGAATCTGATCCCAGACAATGTCTGGGATTTTAAAATAAAAGTTTGTATCTTTGTAGAATGTACCTAGAACAAACACTATGTACCATAATTCACACCATTTTGTGGTGATTTTTATTATTCTGAGGGCAGGCTCCCTATATAATACAGTTTATGATTTCCAGTAATAACAAAAGATTTTTTTTTTTTTTGCAAGTGGACGGCTGTTTTATGATAACTGCACTTTCGATTTAAAAATTCATCCCATTTGCAAGAACCAGGAATTTTGTTTGCCACATGTGTCTGGATTCCTTTACATTATCCTAACACACACACAATTGTCAAGCTAGACTTTGACAATGAAATTAGTGTTGTGGATAAAAAAAATAGAGCTTTAGCCTCTAGGTGCACCTGTTTACAGCAACTAGACAGGCTCAGTCCGGGTGTGTGTATGTGTCAGTCTGCCACTGCAGCTGTTCCATTACCATAAAAACCGTAGTATTTATTCAGTTTTAAGCCTTTCTGAACTCCATAACTTTGGCTTACAAAGAAGGCTGTAATGGTATGTCTGGACTGTGATAATAGTTCAGATAAAGATCCAGCATGTGACTCCTAATGACAGCATTAAGTCTACTGGAAGGAACTATATCAAACTATATGCAGTAAAGCAGACAGCAAATATGAACCATGAAGAATTAATGATTAACTACTCGCTGCGTGCTTCACTGGGAACAGCACTGCCGTTGAAGGAGTCTGCAAACTCTGCGGAAGAAGTTAACTCACAAATTGGTGTAACACAACAACGTAAAAAATCACAAATGTTTTTAACTTTGGGTGTGCGTTTTTCAGGGCAAGAAAGTTATTTCCTTTGCAAATAAATGTCAGATATTGTCCATGTCTCCAGTCCTGCAGCTGATTCTGTATGGACAGGACACCCTTGTACCTTCAACAGGCTCCCACCACACACACTGAATTTAATGGCAGTCCCAAGCATATGCCTAGGCAAGGCATAGGAGCTCCAGTTACGACAAACAACCAAACTCTTAGACGCTATATTACATCTTCATTATTCTTTAAAGGCTGCTTGTAGTTTTTCTATGAAAAGGTTGTGGGGGGTTACATTTGTTAATCTTTGTGCATTATGTAATTTCAGCAATCTGTAACGTTTGAAAGCTGACTTTGGAGGTACTGACTTGTAAATGACTTCTATGCTGACATCTGAGGCTTCAGACTAACAATACTGAGACAAGAAGCTGGAAACCCTGGAGAACTCAATGCCATGGCTACTGACAAGCTGCGAAGATTACTTCTTGTTCCCTCTTTTCCTGGCACTGAGGAACTGCCGCCTTGCGATTGCTCTCCTACTTCTGTGCAAGACACAAGCCTTGGCTCCTGCTGCCCAGGGGTTTAGTGGGAGCCAGGAAAAGTGGGCGGGAGCCCCTGCCTCTCACAGAGACGAAATCCTGCTGTCAGTTGGTGCGTTGTGGGTCACCACTGTGCTCATGAACAAATTGAGAGCCAGCCTGCTCTGCTGCAGGGCAGGGCAGTTGTGGGCTGGGGGCTTGGCTGTGGCCTGGCCTGTGAGATCCCAGGTCTGTACATCCCCAAAAGCTCAGTGAAGCCAAAATCCTGACCTGTCTCCCCATCTTGAGTGCCAGGGATGCACTAGTAAGGAGCGGTGCTGTACGTAGCTCTTTCTGTAATCAATGGAGGAAAGCAGACAACCCCAAAGGTCAGTTCAGCCTACCTCAGACTTAAATTGCCTAACTGTAGAAGACTGCATTGACAGTGTGAAATGATGAGGCTCCAAACTTAAGGCTTGCTGGAAGTGCATGGTTGTTTACCTAAATCAAGTGCCAAGTACAGAAATTATGTTTATGCCAATACAGTTCTATTTATGGCACTTGTATTTGACTTGCAACCATGAATGGGCCTAATGAAAATGAGGATGAGCTCTAGCATATTGAGGAAAGTAGGTTATGATGTTCTCTTCCTAAAACTACAGAAAATTTTCAGTGTTAAACAAGAAGTACTTAATGATTTGGGTCAGTGTTTTGGCCCAGACTGGTGCAACTTTTTATTGCTCCACCTCCTGGCACTGCATCCCATCACTTTATAAACAGTGCAGTGCATGCTGATTCCATTTATATTCTTGCATTGGCTTTCACCTTTGTTTTCTGCTGCTAGATAGATCAGCGAGAATGTGAAGGATTCTGAATTAATTATGTTTTATGACAGGAAAGAACACCTTTATCTCCTGTGATGTGCTGACTTTGGCTGGCTGCCAGAGACCCACCCAGCCACTCTCTCATTCCCCATCCTCGACAGGACAAGGGAGAAAAATTAGGATGGAAAAGCTCCTGGGCTGAGATAAGGACAGAGAGATCACTCACCAGTTACTGTTACAGGCAAAACAGACTGTTCACAGTGAAAATTAATTTAATTTATTGCCAGTTAAAATAGAGTAGGATGGTGATAAACAAAGACTACAACTAATACATCTTCCCTCTCCTCCTCTTCTTCTCGTGCTCAACTTCACTCCTTCATTCCCAAGTCATCGATCTCCTCCGCCGGGAATGGTGCAGGGGGATGAGGAATGGAGGTTGAGGTCAGTCCATAACAGCTCCTCTCTGCCATCCCTTCCTCCTCACACTTTTCTCTTCCTCTGGCATGGATCTTTCCCTTGGGCTGCAGTTCCTGCCAGGACCCTGCTCTGGTGTGATGCAGGGAGATACCTGCTTCACCATGTTCTCTTCCAGGGGCTGGCTGCACGGGAATCTCTGCTCTGGCACCTGGAGCACCTCCTCCCCTCTGACCCTGGTGTTCCCTCTGTTGATCCTCACTCTGTTCACTTCTCCACTCTCTGTCCTGTGGTTTTTTTGCCCTTTCTTAAACACATTTTCCCCAAGTCACCACCACCTTGGCTGAGGGGCCTAGCCGCGCCCTGCGGTGCGTGGGTTTGAGCCAGCTGGAGCCATCTGTGTCCAGCATGGGGCAGCCCCGGCCTCTCCTCACAGAGTCCCCTGCAGCCCTCACTGCTGGCAATTTTGTCAATATGCAAATTTACAGTCACGTGTGGGAACTGTCTGACTATTTGACTAATCCAAAGTCAGGTCTCTAGTCTACAGTTACAGATCAGGGTCCCTCTGTGGTCAACGGAGAGCAACAGGCACCTTCAGCTGCGTGTTCATTCAGTCCTAAACTAGCAAAGGGTGGCTGGGCTAGTTATCCCTTCAACAGGCTTATCCCTCTCCACTGGCTACAGAGGTAGAGGATACAAGATATTATTGCCTTCTTTTTCTTTCCTGGAGGTTGTCTGGTCTCTACTCCAAACCAACATGTTTCTTCAACTTTAAAGAGGAAACAGCCTTTCCTACACAGCAATCTGATTTTAGTGCTCTGTGGGTCAAACAGCTTTGAGAATTCCACTACTGTGGCAGTCCAGCATCTCATTATGGAGATATCACAGCCCAGTACCGCAGCAGGACTTCATAAACGTTCATGCTAGTTTTGGAGTCTTTGGGTCTTGGGTATGTGAATGTGTGTGTGTACATACACTGCTAAAGGGAAGAGGTTAAGGCATGTGCTTGGGTGACAGACTTGTGATCATCCACCCTGGTCAACAAATAGCTCTTTGGCTCTGTTTTGGACCACTCCAACTAGCTGTCTCCAAGACAAATCTTCTCAGGAGCGCCCAAGTCAATCAATAGGAAATAACTTTTGATTTAGCAGCAGAGACACAGTTATTGCCAGTGCAACATTAGATTATTGTGTGTTGAATGGACTCGAGGTACAAATAAAGTACTGGGTTTCAAGGAAGAAGTCAGGAAGTGTTTTTAAAAATAAGGATGTGGAATGATGACTCTATGGGCGAGGTCCAATTTCACAAACAAAGGCATTTGGAGCCATTTGAGATGCCCTAAGGTACCAAACATGTCCATTCTGTGCCGGGAAACACAGGACAGAGTCTATAGGGGATTTGCATCTGGCATGGGAGCCAGGGACCCACTGGGCTTCCCTGTGGTGCCAACACTCACAACAGCCCTATATGTTTAGGCAACCGTACCATTAATTAATCACAGGTTTACACATTTTGTTTCAGGAATTTAGTTCAAAATAGGTTTTGTCTTTTCTTCTTTTTCTGTAAAGCTTTTTAGGGAATTGTGATACCCTTACTGAAAATGAGTAGCACTTTACATTATCAGTAGATATTAGTTTCAGTACTATTTACCTCAGTAACAACTCCGGTGATGAATGTGAGAATCACAAAACCAGACCAAAAATGAATGTATGAGAAAGGGGAACTCGAATTAACTCAAATTATTTTTATTTGTAAATTAATTACTTTTTTTTTTTTTTTTTAAGAATTCAGAATCAGATAAACCTTTCTACAATCTGCTTTTTAACTTATTCATTGCTTTGGATTCTTCGGTTTTCTAAATTAAAAAAAAAAAAAAAAAATCATCCTTGCATTACAAACCCACATTTTCTTTTAATTTAGTGGCTGCTTTCCAAAGCAGGAAGTTAAGAAAATAAAGCAACTTTATGGCCGGAGTAAGACAAATAGTACTGTCCTAAGAGGGAATGCTATTTATATTCCCTTTGTATTTATATTTCCTATTCTGTCCTCTTTCCCATTGCACTGGCTGTAATTAAAATCATAGCTTCTGAAGTAATTTTACGTTTCCTTTCCAGTGCTAATGCTGTTTAACCCCTGCAGAAATTATAATGGTGTGATTGCTAGTGTAAGCAAGCTAAAAAGGACAGCTAACACTTTAATCTGTGCTGCTTAAAACCACCCTTTGTAGGCAGGTCATTATGATGAAATAGGTGATGGTTTCACAAACGTCTTGAGTAGAACCGATGTTGCACGTTTTAACAATTACACTGCTGTGCAAAAATACCCACCTGTCTGAATGTGGGTTGTGTTCTCAGAAGAAGGTGAAGTGACCTGGGTTTCAGCTGTGATAGGGTGACACAGCATTTACATTGGCTCTTTTTTCAGTCTGTATAGAGAAATATAGGCTTAGGGTGTTTGGTTTTTCTTCTGGAGCTCTTCATAGGCACACATGCCTCTTCACTGAGAGTAGAGGGAAACATATTGCATCATTTATCAGGACAGTACTGCTCACTTATGGTGATACATGCCAGGTATAGTCACACATGCCCTAGAGCTGGGTCCTTAAACTAGCCAGCCAAGACCCAGATATCAGCTGTTCCATAAAAGTGGTGCTATTGTCATCATCATCATCACCTTATAATAGCAAAGGAAGATCAGATAAAGGACAAACAAAGGAAACATTTCAGGGACACCCTTGTCCTCGGTGACTGTGTCTACTCAACAAAACATGGTGGTGCTGGGGCAGCAGCCCATGGTGGGACCCATTCCCAGTTTGTATCTGTCTGGGACAACTCAAAAGTCTGGTGTCACAGAGAATCAGTTGCTTCATTTCAAAAAAATTAGAATTAGATTAGGGACATTATCTAATGGGGAGCGTATGGGGGGATGCCAAGGTATTTGGCAGTGTAAAAATAACTAGTATTTTCTAAATTATTTCCCTGTATGAATAATGTGCTGGCTGTGGTGGAGTCCTCCTGAGACACCTGTCCTACACCAACTAACTATGTTAAACCTAAAAGAGGGTCTGGGTTTAACTGTAGGTGCACTTTGGGCACCATAGTCCTTTAATTGATCTAATTATGGGAACATGCATAATGTGGTATTGTTTGTATGTGGTGCTGGGCAGGAACTTGTGGTACTAAAATCCGTTAATACAAAATACACTCATAAAAACCAGTGACAGAATTATCCTGCTATCATAAACTCATATATCTTGGGACTTAATGAGTCACTGTAAGCAACTGGAAAAAGCAAACGAAAACAATGCAGTGTTAATTGGAAAGATTTTTTCAGGATGAAAAAAATTTTCTTTCATACAAATCCAAACAGTGTCAGGCACAGTGGAGGCTGATCCCCATTTAGGATCCACAGGCAGTATAGGCAGTCTGAGGCTGCCCCCTTCACACTCCTTAGAAGGTGGAACAGAAGTAGCAGAGTTAAATCCCTCAGAATACCGGAGCTCCAGTAAGAACAAGCACTGCCCAGTGTTGAACGACATACCGAAATGCTGATATAAAACAGTGAAACATACCTCCATCCATCCCTCCTCTGAAGCCAGTGAGTGGTTTGAGTAAAGCTCAGTCATACCTAGAGCTTTTTCTAAAGTAGTAAAGTGCATAACAGCTGTCTGGCAGATGTGGAATAAATCCAAGACGAATGCAGGACATGCAGAACAGGCTGCACGTGCAACGCAAGGGGCAGTGGTGGGGCTGCCTGCCTACTGCTGCTCTTGGGAGGTGTCAGGTGAAGGTGGGTGGCCAGACAGGGCACCTTGGAGGAGATGGGACCCAGCTGTTGTATGACTGGTGACCCCAGATATAAAGCTTTGACCTGTGCCAGGGCTACCAGACACCCAGAAATCACAAAAAAAAACCCCTATAAATGCATCAAAATACACCTAGAGGGAGCCTCACAGCAGAAAGGGAGGGGGACATGTTCAGAAAAATTTGGAAAAGCCTGCTATGTGCTAGAGTGCCTGCAGACAGTGACATGAAACAGATCTGAACTCCTCTCTGTGTTTTTGAGGATAGAACAGTTCCTTTTAAAACATTGTTAGTTTTTGTGAGCTTATAAATATTAAAACATAATCAAAGTGACACTTTGTTCATTAATAACATGCTCTAGAACTGAACAGTGATTCCCAGTTGCGAAATGGGTAGTACTCAGCGTGGCTGAGTTCTGATTGGCTTTCGAGAGCTTGAATGCATGGCCTTATTTCACTGCAAAGCCCTGGCAGACTTTGCACATTAAAATTCTAAACTGTCTAAGTAGGTGTGAAACTAATTTTGTGTTTATTTTTAAAAAACCACCTATGATCATTTAGGGCCATCCACTTCACTTTGGGAGGCCCTTACCTAGCTGCAGGTGGGCCCTAGGAGACAATAAAGCCCACCTCAGAGAGGATAATTTCTTGAATATCATAACCTGAATATTTATAGCTTCTGGAGTCGTTGTAGCTACTTATCCATGTTTCCAGCCACAACTTTTCCTAATAAGAAGGGCTTTGAAAAACTTGCTAAATCTGGACATAAAAGGAAACAGAAGTTTTCCTAGTGCAGTGGAATTTTTTAAAAGTCACATAGTAACTTTATTGATGAAACAAGGAAGAAAGCACTTTTCCACCAGACTTTGCAGAGCTTATTTACAAAACACAAGATTTTTTCATTAATGTGTAGGCAAGGCAAAGTCATGACGAGGTTTCCTGCAGAGTGAGGACACTTCTGTGGCTAGTCATTTCATCGGTGGGTTATCTTATTCCTTTGCTTGTGGTGTTTTAATATGTTTATGAGAGACAAACCTTGTGGGGGAAAAGCAAACTTTCAGAGAGAAATGAAAGAACTCAGAGACATTCTGGCATTTTAAAGTTTTATTTAACCTGTGAAAATGTGGGCTACATCTTATTTTCACAAATGCAAAAATGTTTGCAAATCACCTTGTGCATCTATAATTCATGTCCTGACTAACTCTGCTTTGCAGTTCACTCAGTCACTGACAGACACATGCTCCAAGTCACTAAAATTGGACAGTGAAGTCCAGAGAGCACTGAAGTCACACTGGCTGACTGGGGTTCACCCTTAGATTCAGACACCTAATTTTGGATAGCTAAATAAAAGTATGTGCACATAAATAAACAAACAAACAAACAACAGCGGAGAGCTAGAGCAGGATTCAATCACTTAAATTTGCATATCTGGCGTCATGTCAGATGCCCACGTCTCCCATCAGGTTCCTTCTGGTGCCTCAGAGAAGAGGTTCACGTCACCTGCAGATGGGTCCTACGCCTGTCTATCAGTCCCATGTGGGTGATTAGGATATCCCAGGCTATCTCAAGTGGCACAGATGTTCAAAGCAGAACTGCATGGTGTTTGAACCTGGAGCTGCATCCTAGCCTCAGTTGTTTTGCATCTGTGCGCTGCAGTACACACATCATACGTGATCTTTGCTGCTGCTATTGTGTACTCTTCTCTGTATTATTTCTCAGTGCTGCTGTTCAATGATTTTTGAGAGGTCAGACCCCTGACTTTGCTATCTTTCCTACCACCAACTGCATAACGGTTGCATGTAGCTCTGGGAAGACAGAAACTATGTCTTTAATAACAGTGTCTCAAGTAGACCAATTGAGAGAACATATTAATGGTTAGCATGTAGTTAGATTAATGTGGAAGCATAAACACACATATACATGTGAAACATCTACGGTATTGAAGGAGCCGTGGCTGATAGCTAATTTTATTCCTAATATTTATTTATTTCTAAGACTCCAAAGACCTGAAGATGAAGGAACAGCCAGGATGTAGGTGCTAAGCAGTTGTGTGTCCCCTCTTGGCATGAATGAAGATAGAACTATACGTAAGAGTGCAGGTAAAAATCAGTGTCACTAACTACTTTTTCAGAAATGGAGACAGATTTTCAAAGATCTTGTGGTAAACAACTTCATTGTACTCTGTAGGGTGAACAGTGATGTTGGAAATGTGGCCCTTCTTAATCAGAGGTACAAAAAAGATCCCGGGCTAGCAATTGGGGTGACTTTAGCTGCTGAATGAGGTTTCAAACTTAGTTCTAGCAGGTTATAAATCATTCGGGGAAGCTGTGATGCCTTATTGTGGATCATGGGAGCTAGAAAGCATTGCAGCTCTGTGGAAACATTATAGCTATGTGTGCTTAATAGGCTACTATGTATGTTTATGTTTATATTACTTGTGTTATTACTACGTTTATAAGTGTAGGGATTAAAACCTAAAGTATAAATTTCCTGCTATGTATTGTCTCTCTAAACCAGGAATAATGACTGTAAATGCGTACAAAGAGTGAGTCAGCAATGCCATTCTCTGTCCTGTGAGTAAACAATTGCTCTGGAGACTGACTACCCTCAGTTCAACTTTTACCATAAGATATTAGAAAACAAGACACTGCTCTTTCCAACTGTGAGGACCTCTCTCCCTTAAGGCAAATCTCACAAATAATAGACTGTGAGCCAGATCCCACTGCTTTTGTACCCAGAAGGAGAAGGCTTTAGTTCTTTAATTAAGTGGTCCGAGTCCTTTTTTTTTTTCCACAGTGTTGGAAAAATAAAATAAAAAGACTGGCTGATTATAACAACAAGCTGAACACCAGATGTTTTATGAATATATGGCTTCCCCAGCCCACACCCATGTGCATGTAAGAGAAAAAGAAAAACAAAGGACTGTTTATAATTGTCAGAATATTAAAACCTTTGCTTATTCAATGTTCTTTCTTCGCTGGCCTGTTCATGCAGCCAAAAAATTGATTTATGACATAGACCATTCATTGCTTGAGTTTTGCTTTCCAAACTTGGTAGAAGTATTTCATGGCCATAGTCAGATGTCTTTCTTTATGTAAATTTTGATAATTTGGAGGCTATCTTTAAACCAGTTCCTGAAACCGCAGGCTGTAATAACTCACTTGGTTTCATGCACTCTGCTCAGTCCCATCAAGACAAATTGCCGGGTTCTGTGTCCTTTGCCAAAAAAGAGGAACATTCCCTTCTCCTGTTACATAACACTGAGACACTTGAGCCGGAGAGACGGGAACCAAGGCTTGCTGACTAGCAGGTATTCTGCAGCTTTGGGGCTTTCTTCCACACTTTAGAGTATCTTTTATGGAAATCTAAATACTGTTCAACCGTATTTGCGAACACAGCTATTACTAGTGCATCAGCCTTCCCCTGAAAGAAAGGTCATGGACCAAAGTTTTTCTGCTGTACTAATACAAACACTTCCGTTTGCTTTTAAATGATTTTTTGTTTTAGCAATGCAAGAGTTGGTCCAAGAACATTAAATTAAAAAAAAAAAAAAAAAAGTTAATCACACTGTTTTACAGTTTCTATAAAAATCTAAGTTTATTTTTCCAGCGTTGTCAAAGTGCAAAACCCTTCTTGGGACTCTTTACTACCTTTAACTCCTTAGATGACAAGGTTAATGAAAGTGATTTTTTTAAATGACATCACTGGTTTCATGGGTTTATTATTTCATATCACTGTGTAGTGTTCCAAAACATACTTCAGACTTCACTGGTTGTTTTGTGTCTGGTGTAGCCATGCTTTAAAAACAGACAGTAAAACTGGAAAGTATGCACTAGGGTGAAACAATAGCTTCCCTGCGTAAGGCTACTGTTAGCTTAAATTAGGATCTTGAATTGCCAAAATCAGTGCTTTGCATGTGCTACATTTTGATGTAACTGAAATGAGAAGTGATGTGACTGTTTTGTTTAAAGTGTAAGATGACTAAAAATCTGTCACATAAAATCACCTGCTTTTCAGTTTGAACTGCTCTTCAGCAGTTTTTATAATCTATATATTTAAATTGAGATAACTCTCTTAGTAATTTCCCTGACTTATACACATATGTGCATGATTTTAGCTTGGTTTCTGAGAGGAATGAGGCTTAGGCCATCACATGGTGAAGAGTATGTCCATATGTTTTGCTCATTCCTCCTCCATAATAACTTTTGAACCAGTTGCTATGTGACAACCAAAACTAACAAGCAGGACTTCCTACACATTTTGTGGAAACTGATGGTTGCAGAGGCAAGAGAGACCCACATAAGGGCTGCTACTGAAGGAAAAGCCATTATAATTTAGCTCTGTAGTGTCTGAAGGGCTTGCAGGTTACCAGTTTGGACACACGGCTGCTTTCCTGACCAAAAAAACAGGGAACATGGGAGACATCCCAGGGGACTGTGGAGGGACACGTGGATTGGGAACACATGGGGAAACAAAACCAGTTCATCCCACTGTTTACTGAACAATTTATCTGTATATCTGTATGTATATAGCATGATTGAAAGTCTGGATAGGACTTATATGTATTACTGGGGGCAGTGAGAGGAAATCTCTCCTGGTATCAAGTTGGCAACGGCCAGCTGAGGATCTTGGGGTTTTCTTAGCCTGTATTTAACCAAAGAAGGAGAAAAAGGGAAAAGAGAAAATTCAGATCATAAGCTAGTTATTTCTGGGGCTTAAATGTTTTGCTAATTTACTAGACTTCCCAGACTAGACTCCAAGTCTTTATTCTAATAGATAGATCAGTTGTTTTTTTTTTCTTCTGGTGCAGATACAGAGACGAGATTCTGTCAGCACGTTCACTCTGAGAAAGACCATCAAATAGACTATAAAGTTCCTCTTTGACCTATAAGCAGAAACGGCTGATAATACATAAATATTTATCACTTTTCCACTTAAAATAGAAGCACAAGGATTGCCTTTTACAAACAAGATTTTAGAATCCCTGATATTAAAATACTAAAAAAGTACATCAGGTTATGCTCTAGCCTAGAGCAAATGTAGTGTATTTTTAGCCCTTTTACTAACAGTTTTGATTTCTTGTTGAAATTTTATTTCCATTCAAGAAAGGCTCACTGGAAGACTGCCAAAACCATACTTAGTGCATTGAATTTTAGTATAAGGTTT
Source organism: Patagioenas fasciata (assembly GCF_037038585.1). Taxonomy (NCBI): domain Eukaryota; kingdom Metazoa; phylum Chordata; class Aves; order Columbiformes; family Columbidae; genus Patagioenas; species Patagioenas fasciata. Next base: position 47,348,577 of record NC_092520.1, read on the forward strand.
GTAAGAATCCTGATTATCCCTAGTAATTAGTGGAAATTAATCTCCTCATTTTTTTCTTCTGTATTTTCCCTCCCGACATGCAGTCATGGACTGAAAAAAATCCTTGTGAACTAAGGTATGGACTAATTTTGAGCACCTGATGGTAGTGTGCATGGCCTTTCTATCTGTAGATATTTATAGTGCTCTGTAACATTGTCACTGAAAATCAGATTGAAAGATTTCAGCAGCTTACATGTCCTAGGTGGTTAGCACAGGCTCAGTTTTTCAGTGTCAACTCTACTGGACATTACCATGTCCTCTGCTCTTGTTTGAACATGCATTTATCTGTGTTCCAAACCAAATCCTTGCAAGTATCTTGCTTTAAATATCTCTATCTATCTATCTATCTATCTATCTATCTATCTATCTATCTATCTCCCTCTCTCTCTCTCTCTCTCTCTCTCTATCTATCTCTCTCTCTCTCTCTCTCTCTATATATATATATATATATATTTATGTATATCTAGGTGGTGGGGACAACAATGAGAAAAAGGCTTAGGCTGGAAACATAATTTCCCTATAGGCTCTCCATATACCCGTTGAAGAAAGTGAGGCACCTGCAAAATGCAGTGAAACATGTTGATAGGTTAAGTCACCTGTTCTGTGTCGAAGAAGGGCTCTTCAGCAGCCATGTCTGTACCACTGGCAGCTCCATGGCTCTGCACAGTCCCAGAGATGCTGCAACCAGCCCCAGGAGTCCCATGGGACACAACACTTTCCTGGGCAGCTCCAGATACCAGGCAGGAGGCTCAGCACATCCCTGCACTGGATACATCCCACCCACGGGTGACATTAAGATGGGTCCCCATCTTACCAGTGACTTACCATGGAGGAGGAGAGAGTGTATTTGGTGAAGGATTAGGTCTGTGGATACTGAGGAGTAGAGCTGATTTTGTGCATTCAGATACTTTTGATTTTGGTTGGAGCTGCTTATGAAGCTGTTTCTAAAATCTCCACAGAACCATTACCTGAATCTTCTCTCTGCTTAAAAAGGTCAAAGCTATTCAGGTATCAAACACTCCGTACTTATAAGAGTCTGTGCCTCATTTTTCCCTGTGTAAATAAACGTGTTAGAGTTCTTGTGTGTTGTGGGAGCTCAGATGCTATCACAATGGAGCTCCCTTAGCTGTAGGGAACAGGTGCTCCCAATGTGCGTTACAGCCTGCATTTTCTGCCTGCATGCTTCAATCTCAGATCAGAAAAACTCCTTTACAAAGGGTTACATTTCCAGATTTTATACCTGATTTCATCCAAATATAGAGTGAAATATAACAAAATTCCTAAATGCTTTGGTTTGCCTATGTAAAATACTGCTCTTGGTAAACAAATGTAGATTTAGAGAGACTACGTTTGTAGAAACATCTCAAAAACTGGAACTGCTGAAGTGACCATGATCTAAAATTATTCCATGTAGCATTTCATCTAATTCAATCAAGACTAAAGAGTGGACAATGTAACTTTGAATAGCTGAGACTTTTTTTTTTGGTAAAGTGAAGAATGGAAAATTCATGAAATATCAGACAGTTTGGCAGTTAAAGCAGACAGAAGACAGAAAGAGGAATTGTGATACAATAAATATATGAGAGGAAGAAATAATTCTTTCTCTACTTTTTCCACACACAGGAACACTTAGATGCAACTTTCTTTTTTAAATGAACCTATGTTAAATGCATGAAGAACCTGATAAAGACATTAATACTAACAAAAGAGGGAATTTGATAGCCTAAAATATTTATACTGTGATCTCTTATTTTACACAAACCGGATAGTATCAGCCAAAGATAATCTCTGTCACAGAACAGAGACAGTGTTTCTCATTCAAATATAGAACTCTGCTATATATAGCCTGCTTTATTATAAACTTTATTCTTCAGAGATTAAATTATTTAGCTCCTTATGAGGTATAATAGTGTAGCTCAAAGCCAAAAGCTGATCACTTTCACTAGGATGCATTTCACTATTCTCAGTTTCTAGCTTGGTAGGGTAACAAGACAACTATTTTGATTCCATTCATTAAAGGAAAAGAAGAAAGAAAAAAAAAAGCAAAGCAGCTGGAAAACCACATTTTTGAGAGCTGGTCTACAATGTTTTGCTTTTGAGAGACACATGGTGCAGAGCAGCTGCATCTCTTTCCATTCAGAAGCACAGACTATGGAGACGCAACAACCTTCTGTGCAACAACCTAGAGCTCAATCTAGCAAGCATGAACAATGTCTGAATGAAGGACATCTCCATTACTTTTGTGGAAACTGGGCTACAACTACTGTCAAATTGGAAAAAAATCCCACAAATCAGAGAGAGAATAGTTTATTTCCCTTTAGATCCAAATTCTAGTGACAAATGTGTTGGCTGATGGTGAAGGAGGACACATGCTTTTGAATCGCTTTGCACCTAGCTCAACAGATCTGGGATCTGAGTTAGGACTTTCCACTAGGGAAATGAATCCCAATGACTAAGTAACAGAATCCTTGAGAGAGGCCTTATTTTTCTGTCCTACTGAAAATGATGCACTTGAAATAAATGTGGCTTGGGTGAAGAAAAAGATTAGAGGTGTATAGTGCAGAAAGTTGGGAGAGAAAGGTCATTCTTTGACACCACGTGTTTGCTAGGCTGATTACATGCTCTGCAACGTCGAAGAACACATTTTCATCTCCTGAATGAGGCAAAGGGAAGATTTGAACTTTGGCTTCCTACGTTGGATATTATCCTAACCAGAAAGATATATGCCTCCTCTGATTTGTGAATTGTTCCAAACCTCCTTCATAAATGTAGCCCCTGTCTTTATCATTTTTTTTTTTTTGTTGCTTTTTGAAAAGATTTAGATGAGTAAACCTGTGATTTTTGAATGTTTTCCTCATTTTTTTGTGCCAACCCAAATTTGCCAAATTTGATTCGTATTGAAGAAACCCTTCCAGTTGAAATTGCTTTTTTTTTTTTTTTCCCAGAAAATAAATTAATTATTGAAAATAATTCACTTGGCCACCCTATAATACAGCATTTCTGGCTATGTTATATGACAGCAACAGATTCTCCTAAGTGCCTGTGCTTCTTGTTCAGTACATTTTCTGAAGCAGGCTTGGCAGATTAATTCCATATTAGCCGAAGAGTGTGATCAGAGGACCCAACACAGAAGAATATTAATTTTCCATCCACATAAGCTCCTGAAGTGAGAGGTGTGAGCAGGCTGGAATTTCTAACCCTACAGGGCAGAAGTGTGAAAGGAGAGGTTTACCAGGCAGCAGCAGAAACTGCCAAGTGTTCGGACAGGAATAAGAGAGGAATCTCACATCACCAGTGCTAATCCTTACCGAGCTACAGTTTGTTGATGGTCCTGCCAATCATTCTTACTTTTTTAGTGCACTGCTTCCCCATATGCATTAATTTATTTATTTTATTTACTTATTTAGGTATTTGTTTATTTCCTGTAGGATTTAAATTATTAGAAATTACTTTTGAAGCTATAGATTTCCTGTTGAAGCATCGCAATGTCAAGCCCTGTGCAAGTGCCATGGGTCGATGTTACTGCATTGCTATAGTTGACACTTACCTAGTGCTAAATAACAGCATTGTTTTTGAGGGAATTTGTTCAAAGACGGAAAATGTGGGAAATTTCACATACCAACAGAATGAATGAGAAAAATGTTGTAACAAGTGTCTTTGTAGAGGTTTTTTCCGCCTGCATTTGAGAGCAGTGCAGAATGTCCGGAACTGTGGAGGTTCCCAGAATTTTGCTTAAAACAAAACAAAACAAGGGCTCCTGTTTCTTTTCAGCTTGAAACCACCTGATCCTCATCTAAACCTGGAAGGCTGACATTTTCTTTGTTCTCTGCTTCAATCAATTAAGTGTACGTGCACAGCTTTTTCGAATCTGCTTGCCGCTTACTTACGACACTAGAAGGATGTTCCAAACTGGTGGTCACTGAATTCTTTTACTTAAATCAAAACGTTCTGTGGAAATCTAAATTTAACCATCTTTTCTTTCCCAAAGACTGATAATAAGCAGACTCATAAACTAAAGAGGTACAGTATCTCTTTCCAATACAGTGTAAAGTCAGAACCGCATCATATATTTAGGCTAGCTGGTAGAGGCCAAATTCAGCCCTTTGCTGCATTCTTTGGGATCATATTGAACTCAATGAGAACCACCTGCAAACAGAATTTGACCCCAAAATGAAAGCCTGGCCACAGATTTGATTTGAATTACTTGACTTAGAAGTGAGGTAGCATTTTTTTTTTGGAGGAGAGCGAGGGGGGAGCAGTATTTTTTAGTAGTTGTAATAGTAATTAAAAATATAGGACATTTCTATATGAAATATGTAAGAAAATATTTAGAAATACTTTTGGTAAACAGCGATGACCTGCTGTGCTATACCATCTTTTAAAATGCGCCACTTTCCTGTGGTATATCGGAGCCATAACGTTTGAGGCAGCAGGGTGTTTCGGTACCAGATCACTCACAAATTCACCTGAGCAACAGTTTATAAGTGATTTGAGTCTCATTTAGAAGCAAAATGTTATCTTGTCTGCTTTGGTTTAAGCAAATCTGTGCATCATCACACACTGTGGCTAACTTATTTTTAATGTCTTCTTAAATGACAGAACGTGCGGGTTAAGAAATTTGTCTTCTACTTTGCTTACAAGCAAGAAGTTAAAAATTATGACATTCCTTTAAGAATAGTAGTCTCAAAAAAAGAAAAAATAAATATTTCTCAATGTCTTAAGCCTCATGTACTTCTGTTGGCTTTACTTCAGCTAAGAGGAGGACTGGAAAGTTTGGTCTAATGTTTCTTGAGTTTTCCATAATGAATTTCCTCAACTGATTATAGTAATAATGAAAAATAAGCATTCCGTTACTTAAGATTCACCTGACTACATGCCTGTCAGTGAAGCAACATGACTTCTGAGGCCAGAATATGTTTGGTTCATATTCCTAAATAATAGTCCAGTGGTGGCAGCAACGTCTACTTGTTAGAAGCTAAAAGAGGTGCTCTTGAAATATTTCAAATACTCTCATCTACTTGAAAGTGAAACACTCATTTAATAAAAGTGTAATCTTAAACAATGGAAAGTGCAAGTGATTAAAACATGTAGCTAATCTTTTGAAATATAGTTTCTATCTCCTTCTCTTTCTTTATCCCTTTTGTAACCAGGAAAAAAACATAAGTGAATTGCATAGGCAGATCAGAGATGTGTACTTCAAATGGAGTGACTGGATGCCAATGGTATTTTCAAGGACATGAGAGACATTGACTTAAACCAAGGACTGAAACCACTAGAACATGTTCTTAGGCATATTCTCACTCCCCTTCTTCTCTTCTGCTCCTTCAGTTCCTCTTCTCTAAAAAAGTGTTTGATTAAATAGAAGAGCTCTCTTGATTTTTGAACAGTTACTCATTTAGGGCCACATCAGATACCTTTTCTTAGAATAAGTAGTACCCTCCTCCACAAGAGTCCTTAAGATTGAAAGAGTACTAAAGGCAGTGTACAGTGTTCCTTCAAAATAACAGTATTTCAGCCATTAAAACACATGCCTGCTATAAGGTCACATATACACGGTGTTTCCATTATGTATTGCAAGTGTACAATTATGAAAGGTAGTTTGGACATCAAAAGCGGTGTCACTGCAGTAGAAAGACCATAGCATGAGCTGACCAGGCTTTCCTAAGGCTCTGACCACAGGTGTGGATAATCAAACTACATATTAACAGAAGTCTGTGGGCCGGAGTGGTACTTTGTACCAAAGGGAGCTCACTTTCATACATGCCAGGAGCAGGGAAATTTGTCCAATCTTTACTATGGTTTAGCCACATACACCTGTTTTCCCCATACAGACATCAAACTAGAATTGCAGTGTGGGCTGGCCTCAGTATGACTTGGCTACACCTGAGGCAACTTGCACCAAACACCTTGTGAGTGAAGGTCACAGGGTCCCAAAGCATTACTTTTGCTTAGTTATCAATAAAATGACAGTTTTGCATCTCTGAATTTGCAATGATCCTCAGGTCTGATACAAAAGGAGTAAGCTTTGAGCAACAGGCTGACAGTATCCCAGGGGAATCCACGCTCTGGGCAGTTTGACTGCCTGGACTCAGGGCCACCATAGAGATGATTTAGATGTCCAGCCATGGCACTCCTCAGTAGGGCTACGTCTGCTTCACTTGGGAGCTGTTTGTAAACTCTGGCTCTCACTCTTGGTCTCTGCCTGAGTTATACCAGAGGTGTGCCTGCTCCTGATCTCCTGTCTCCCCAGTTTGGACCTTGACCCTGATCCACTGACTTGACCTTTTTGCTCGGCCTTACACCTGGTTCACCATGGTGGATTTGCAGAGTGATTAACAAGCTCTCGGTTGATGCTGATCACCGTCCCCAGGCCTGCCCTGCCCTGCGCAGGTGCTGTGGGGCTGAGTCCCTTGTCAGGCAGGCTGTTGCCTTGCCTGCATTGCTGTGACCTGTGGCTCCCAGGCTGCCTTCCCCCTCGGTGCAGCCTGTTCTCATAACTCCCTGGCCCACAGCATGGGGTTCATCACACCCAGCTGTGGGCTTCAGCAGCACCGACATCACGGCTGATCTGCAGGTTTGTATTGCCTTTCTAACAAGTAGAGAAAAACAGATGCTTGTAGTTCATCTGATCTATCCTATAAGGTCATTTTAGATGAAATAAGTTCTACCCTGGAAGGGTCTGATTCTCTCTGTTGATTAAAAAATGAGTCTAGAAAAAGTCCATCAAACATAAGCATGCACTTTGTAGCTTTTGAAATCTGGACAGATGAATCCCAGCTACAATGTTGGTACCTGTCTCTGACTAACTGTTGGTCAGATTGTTTGTTTCCTATATTCTACTCTAAATGTCTAGGTTATAAATACTTCACTGATGCAAAAATTGTCTTTTACTGACTGGCTCTGTAGACCACAAGAAGACACAATGCTCCATAACCTGGGTATTAGGATGCTACTGTAATACAAATAATAGTAATTTCAACACTACATCAAATAAAAACATGCTAGCTCTCTGTGGCTAAAATTACAATGAATTCAAACCCTAACCTCAGAAGAGCAATACAGCTTAGTAAAAATTTAAACTAATACCTCTCCACCTATTTGAGCTAATGAAGCACTTTGTGCATTCCTATCAAATTTGTCAAATCCATATCCAGGGGACTTGGGGTGATAGGGAAGAGCTGATTAGTGAACCAAAAAATTCGTGACTCAAACAGCAATACTTATTATTTTGCATTTTGAAAGTTCTGTGCCTGAATAAATGAGCTAATCTAAATTAGCAGGGAAAATAATTGGCAGAATTGCCCACGTTTTGTTAGCCTGAGAGCTGGGAGCACATGAATGCTCTCAAATCTGCATCTCCCACATGGCATCCTGTTGCTGTGCCCACTTGAGTCAAAGGACAAGAAGCAAGTACTCCTTTGAAGTACTACCTTAAACAAGAGATAAGGAACAGTAAACTTAACTGAAGCCTAACTGATGGCAAACAATTCTGTCTTCTCATGCACAATAAGCAATTGCCGAAACTGTCTTTCAACCCATGTAGTGTAATCATGACAGCAATCAACCAAACCCAGTCTCTTTTTTTGTTCTTCCCGTGTTATTCTGTCACTTCAGCATATCTTCCCTATAAAGCTGAGTGATAAGACTTTGCAATTGCATCCATGTTTCAGAAGAAACAGTGCACAAGGCAATGACAGGTTTTGTCACCATAGCGGTGGCTGTAAACAGTTCCCAGGCTTCCTGTTCCTGAACGATATTGCAGTGGCTTCCTGCAATTACACAGAACATTGTCATGCAGATTAGCTACGGGTCACTGCATGGGGATAGGAAACTTCAGAGGTTTCTGCTGAACCTGTCAGGTTGGCAGACCTAGTATAATGTTGGAATCCCCTCCAGGATTTCTCTTTGTAATCCACACAGCTTATTGCAGGCTCTCTCTGAGAAGGGGGTGTCAAACAGATTGCACTGTTCCCCTGAGGAAATGCCCCTAACGCCTGTTTTAGGAATAAGCATGAAGAGTCTATAATTCCTTGAGGGAAGATGAGGTCTGTAGGCTTTCAGGAAAGCAAGATGAAGGAAACTGTAGGGTTACACAAGTGTCACTTTCAGGAAGACGTGAGAGTCTGAGATCCTTATGGGCTCGGTCTGTCTTTCTCTGAAAAAGGGACACACAAACATGCACATATAACTACTGTTCTGGAAATAAAAGGAGAAAGACTGTGGATGTGTGGTTTTTTCATTAAGGTGCCCAAGACAAACCTGGGGAAGAGATGTGCTTCCTTCTGCTCAGGAGCTGGCATTTAGCAGTGGTCTTGTTTTGTATCCAAAATCAGAGGAAATCTTCAATAAACCCAAGAGCTGAGGATGAGACACCAGGAACAATCTGTGAAGTTAAGTTTAGAAAGGTTAAGATGAGAAAAGAGTCAGGGATAACATAAGCAAGGAAGGAACCAGTCACTGTCTGTCTGCAATTTAGAAAACCTAACACAGCCAAAGTAAAGGACAAGGTATTTGGGGTATAAACCACATGTTGATACAATAATATAAACTGTATAAACTCAGAAGTGCACATGCAGATAGTATTTAGTATGGAAAAAAACATGATTTGGAGATGAGAAAACTGAGCTTAAGAATTAAACCTAGGCTTAGGAACAGCCATGTCATAAGCCCAATCAGAAAGCACAGTGGTGTGCTATGGTAAAATTAGACAGTGTTTCTGGGATCTAGAAAAGCTGCTTGTTCTCACCCCCTGCCACTCACCATGGTATTTTCTGTATGTATATATTTAATTAAATTGTGTAGAAAATGCAAGTGATTCCAAAGGACATTAGGCATCTTTCAAGATTTTTTTTTTTTGAAGGACCTTAAGAAAGTTTTCTCCTTTCTAATGAGATCATCTGTGAGAGGAGTTTACACTTTTCCTACCTTTGCAATAGACAAACTAATTGTCTGTGACAATATCAGCAATTATCTCTATTAATCTTTTCCTTGCCTTTCAGGCATATGATGACTTACAGGTTTGATAGTATTCTGAACATCTGAAAGACTACTAGAAAGGCATGAAAAAACCAAACAGGTCTGGGAATACTTTGATTTCTTTTCACTTAGATCTCTCGCTGAAGGCAAGAGTTCTGGTCCAGGTACCCTAGAAAGCCCACTGCTCCCCAATCTGTGGTGTTACTGTAGTCGAAGAAGGAAACACATAGTTATATTCCTGCCTTGTTTTAAACACTCGGTAAAGTAATTGCTATGAAAATCCCCCCTTTCCCCTCTTTTTCTCCATCAAATGAGTAAACCTCCAGAAACTGTTTTAAAAAAATTATCTCTGCTCTTACTCAACAGACGTCTGTCCCTCCTTTCTGTGTCCCCACTGCTGCAATTATCTTCTTGAAGCCATATGGGGAGGAGCACAGGCCAGACATTCACTGAATTGACTCATTTATTAATCATTCATTATCTTTTGTAAGAATGAACGAATTTACTGGCTTGTGTCTGAACAAGAGTTTTCTGAGCAGATTCTGCAAGTCAGCATTTTCTGAGGCTGAAAAGGGCCTGAAGATGAGAAAAGTGCTGTCTTCCTCCATTAACAGCGCTTCCCTCATCATCTGCTGCTTCCTCTGAGTAGCCAAGATGCAGCTTGTGTTTTGGCACAGGCATCATGCATGCAGAATGTCTTAACTTCTGTCATGGTAGGGGACTGTGTTCTAACAAGCTGGTTGAAGCTTATGCTTCAGCTTGTCATAGTGTGTTTATTTAAAGGCTTAACAGCTTGCCATGGTTTCATTTGATATTATTGTTAATAGGAAGTGTTTTGTTTTGACTCTCTTTCCTCCCTGACTTAGGGTCCTTTTTGCAATGTGGCCATCCCCAGACATCTAAATGCACTTTCCTTCAGGCTCCTTCCACATGTTCTGCAGTCACATCTGTGTGACCACATAGGCAGCACAGGGACCACAATATCTAAAATCAAAGCCAAAATGATCAGAGCCTGGCTCAGTGTAGGGCTGGCCTGATTTGAAATCTTCTATTGGGAAGAAATTTTCACATATAAAAATATCCTTTAATCCTCAGTACCCTTTCTCTCTCTACCCTTCTCCCTGCCCTCCCGCCCTACCCTGAGACAAAGTCTGGTGGAAAATCTTTTGGGGAAGTACCACAGCGAATTCAGGTTTCATCTGTCATTTCAATTACAATAATGTGATATATGACTTTCTTAAAACGAAGCATTTTACAGAAAATATAAATTAAAGGTCTAAATTTCTGTGAATTAGAAACAAACAAACAAAAACAAGCCTAAACCTTTTATATTTAACTGAAATTAAATTTTAGAGTGGAAGAATATGTCTGAACCAAAATCTGCTAAAGTGAATAGCATGACTTCTCTTGACCTTCGTGGCTTCTGGGTCAGGGCCTGTGTGACTTAGTTTACCCCAAAGAGAGCCATTTAGGAGATAGTTGATTGGTGTAACTAAATTCTGAAAACAAGTACAGTAGCTGCAGTGGGCTGATGAATATAGCTAAACTGCTGTTCTCTAAACAGTCAAATAGCTGAATATCACTTAAGTGGCTTGGCTTAAATTACCTTGGAACAAGTTACTGTGAAAGGGAAATGAAAGCATATAAATGAGTCTGAGACACTTGTATTCATTTGCGGAGAAGTGAGGAAACAATTAAGATAAACCAGAAAATGGCAGGCGTGTTGAGCCATATGGCCCTTTCCTGTTTCTAACACTTCTTTTGTTTAACTTTTCCAAAGCAATTTTGTTACTATTATTACTGTGGTTGTTTCAGTTTTAAGCATGTTTTCCTAGCATTCAATCTTTTCCCCAGCTGCCCCTCTCCTAAAAAAAAAAAAAAAAAAAAAAAAAAAAGAGAGAGAAGAAAAGAAAATGTTCCAACCCAATTAAATGCTAGAAAACACTTTAAGATGCTCTTTGGCTCATGTTGCCTTTAAAACTTTGCACTGTGTGCTATTTTCTTTTGTTTTTGCCTTCTGCCTGTTTTGCCCAGCTGTTGGGCACTGCGATGTCCTGTTATAGCAAAACAGATGCAGAATACAGATCACATGGACTGCCCCAGCTGAATGAAAGCAGCTTTGGTCATTAATCCTGTCTGTAGCTACTTTGCCTTTTATTTTTTTTTTAACAATATTTCTTTTATATATATATATTTTTTTTTTAATTCTAGCTTTTATCATGGTTTACAAAAAAATAAGAAATGAGTCTAAAAGAAGTGTGAGAGACAGATCAAGCAGGCTGCTGTGAGCTTTGAAGCATAAAAAGTAAAGGGAAAAAAAGAAGCTTTTATTGTCAGGAAATGGCAAATACCTAGCTCAGTTTAACAATTCTGTCTGGCTGCTAGATAGGGAAGTAATGCTTTTGGCAGTACATAAACTCTTGTTTTCTTGCCCTTTGTCTTCCGGTGTAAAACAGTGTTGAAAAATTCACCTGTCCATTGCAAAGTTAAACTACTGGCTTTAACACAGTTGCATGGGAACTTGGGCTTATTAATGAATACAACATACCCTCTTTGATTTGAATGCTTTCAGAGCGCTGAAAAGATTCAAAAGGCATCGCTTCCTGCACCAGCGGCGTGCCTTTATCCATCTCAGTGGTTCACCCCTACCCAGCTGCTATATCTCATTAACAAGCGTTTGGCCATCGCAGCAAACTCCGCCGTGTTGACACTTGAAAGGCCCAGGCAGGCGCTGGCAGGCTATCAGCTATGGCAACAGGAAACTGCCCCAAGACAACACTGAGAAAACAGCAGCTGCAAAAGCCAAAAGCAAAAGAGGACGGCGAGAGCTAGGTGTTTCCAGCCTGTGCTGTTTTCCATATGGGCTGTTTGTGCAGCAGTGCCATGCCAAGGGAGGGGAGGAGAGGGAGAAAAAGAGAAAAGGAAGGTCTAATAAGGAGGTTGATATAAGCTTGGTACATTCTAGGGCATTAAATACTTTTTTGTTACATTTTAATGGCTTCCTAAAGTCCATTTTCATGCAAATAAAAGCCTGCCTGTCTCATGAGTTCACAAAAGCCAGGCCTGGGGCCCGTCTGCAAGATGGGCTCCTTGAGTCATTTCTGGTCTGGGGTGGCTGCAACCTGCCACCCTTCCCCACAGGGACACACTGCCCTGGTCCCCTTCCTTGCAGCACATCCCTTCTGCAGACATGGTGGACATGACTCCCATGACTTGGTATCATACCCTACGCAACTACATATGCAGCCCTCAGCCCTAAACAGACTCTGTTTTCTAAGTGTCACTGGAGTGGGGAGGACCAAGCCCATTAGCCAAAATGGGAGCTTCACCATGCCAAGAATGTGTGCTCTGCGCTGCACACTGTTTTTCACCAATTTTACATCAGATGGAGAGCTGCTGAGCTCAGAGAGGGAGCAATCATACAGGAGCCTGTGGAATGAAGGTCTTTATCACTGTGCATTGGGATGGGTGAAGCTCGGTGTCAATTGATGACAAGAAGATGAAGCAATAAAGGAATATTGAAATGTGGAACATTCAAACTAGAATTCTTGCTTAAACATATTGTCCTACTATTTTAGATATGTAAGGCAAAAGTAAACCCTGGATGCAATTTATCCTACCTATTCTGTACTCTCACAAGTGCTCCTGGGGACAACCTGTGAGCAGGAACCAGGTTAACTGGTGCAGATCAACTAAAACTCATTCTGTAAACATCTGCAGCAAATCTTTAAGTAACAACGGTCATATTCATACAACAGCAATGAAAGCAGCAGGAACAGAAAGCAAACTGATATGAGCTCAGGACTCACCACCACCTTAACATTCTCAATGGTCTGGAAAAAAACTCTCAAATAGTTTTAAGTTTTTAATAAGGATCAGTCATTATTTTTCCAGTGGTTCAAATGTAACACTAACCATTGCCATGTTTCTTCCTGCGGCTCCTTCAGGGGTTTTGCAGCTGTGAGAGGCTTGCAGGCGGATGTTTAGATAATCCAAGTTTGTATTTTACATTTACAGGTAGATGTTGTATACACTATCACTGTTACAGAAAATGGAAACTATTTTCTCAAGCCTCATGCGCGTCAAGCTCTGTGGTTTATACTAAAAGTGGATTTTATAGCCTGTTGTGTACACTTCGTGTTTCCTGTGCCAATGAACCACAAGACAGAAAACCTGCAACCTGTGAAGTTCTCCTGGCTCAGACCTCAGTGCAGCATCATCACCGATGGTTTCCAGCACGGCAGCACATGCTTCCAGCTTTCTAATATGTGGTTCAGCTACGGGGTGATTCAGGTGATGATTCAGTAGGTGGCAAGCTTCCCTCTGTCAATATTGAACTTACGCCCCACTATCCAGCTACGCAGCACTCTTTGAAGGACTATCCTTCCGATGGGAGAAGAGAGTAATGTGGTGACCGATTACTGTTGTTCTGGATCCCATGGCAGTTAATTTTTGCATGGGTGGGAATATTAACTCCTGGGCACTGGGCAGGTTTCAGTTTGGAGGAATACTTTTTGCTTAAGCTTTACTTTCCCATCCTCATGCTGGTTTGTAAGCTTGTTCTTCCTGGTGGCTTCTTTCCACATGACACAAGGCTTCAGGCTCTAGTGTGGGAGATGATTTCTCTGGATCCAAGGAACAGGGGATGGTGCTTGTATCCTGAGTCATAAAGAGAGAAAGCATAACAGGACTGATGTTAATCCCTGTTATTGAAAGGATTCACTCACTCTGTCCAAAAGTACAGCAACCAAGAGATGTTTGAGATTAGTCCTGGATTCTCACACGGTATCTGTTGGCAAAAGAGCATACACGTGACAGCGTAGAGCAAATGCAAGTTAATGCTGCTTGTTAACGCAATACAGGCCACTTGGAAATATCAGTTAATTCTAAAAAAAGTATCTGGCTAATAGGAGTTGTATGCTGAAAAAAGCACACAAACCTAGCTCGTCTGAGTCTGTGCTGGTGCCATTTTATGTAACCAAGCTATATTATTATTTTATATTTCTGGTCCGATGTTAAGTGTTGATTTTGATATTCCTAAAAGCCTTCCTTACTTCAATTGTTTGCTCGTTGAGAAGGGGCGCTCTTGACAATTCAAATGAGTGATGCTTCCTCGGCGGCTGGCCCATCTCTGTGACAGAGCAGTTAGCTACCACGCTTTCGTGCCAGGAGTGTGTGGGTGTGCTCGCCTCAGTGTGTAACTCTCTCTCTTTTGCTCATTTGTGCAGCCTCATAGTGTCTTTTTATTTCTTTTTCCTCCTAAACAGATACTTTCATGTTTCAGTACGAGTTATCTGTCTGTGCATAGACACAGCCTCTGCTCTCTTCTCTTGCTTGAGGAAGAATTGCAAGATTCCCACTGTGACTTGCAAAACTATATCTAGAATGTATAGGGGTCTTTTGTGGTTGGTTTGTAATTTCTGTCACCCAAATTATGGGTCTGATGGAACCACAAAGAGAGAATCTGGAGATGTAGTGTTATTTTCCCTGGGTGTTACATTAAGACAGTAAAAGATTTACTGATATCAGAGTTGGTTCTCACTGTCATGAAAAGGGAAAACAATATCCAAGCAAAACACATTTATAGAAATAAAAAAGTATTTTCTCAGTCTATATTAAGATGTACTTACTGTTGATTTTGAGAAGCAGCAGCATATATGGCAGAATTGATCCTTGCTCTAGAAACGTAGAAAAAAACTGCATATCAGTCCTGGCAGACAAAACCAGCGCTCTGTCTCACTTATCAGACAAGACTATTTTAAATTAATACACGTAAAGATAGGAATATGAGAAGTAACTACCAGATGAGAATAACACCTAATAGCTTCTTTATTGTATAACTCTGATAGACTATGGCTATATCTGAAAAACCCTCACTGTAAAATGTAGTGCAAGACTGTGCTCTTGTTTCTAAAGTCTTTTTTTTCTGTAACTTGACAAGTTCAGTGTCACTCATTCTATAAAAGTTGATATATCTCAGATAATATGAAACATTATGTATGCTGTTAAGACTAAATCTGTTATTTTAATGTGATGTACTGCAAGCATTTCAGGCCTCATCAGGCCTGAAAAAATACATTTGAGCTTGTATGTTTAAAACAAAAATGTAAATTATTTTTCAATATTATAACTTTGATCCTCAAACTAAAAAAATTTTTTTTTTTCTTTTTTTTTGGGGGGGAGGAGAAGAGGCCACGAGGAAATTAGAATTTTTAATTTTAAATTAAATTGTTTCAATGTAACCAAACTTTCAGGAACATTGACTATACAAAACAAAACTGTACCCATCAAATAAAACTTTCAATAATTTCTGAAATGCAATTTTAAATGTGAAGTTTTGCTTCAAGACAATCTTTCCTAAACCTAGGGTAAGACAAAACTACATAGAAACGTTAACATTTCCTTAATTACAAGAATATTACTGGATATTTTTAAGGAAATCTTTGTCTTACAAATGGGTTTAAAGGAAGCAAGTTTTGAGGTAGTAACTTGACCACATAGGTTGTTTAGGAGTCTTTTGGGTTTGTTCACATGAGCATCTAAAATTATTTCTAGCAAACAAAACAGCTACGCCTGAATGCATAAAGCACACAAGCATGTACACAATTTCCAGTTCATAAACAGTGCCATGAAAAATAATTCATTGTAGGCATATTTATTTAAAAGATTTTTTGGTGTTCTGCTTCAAGAAAGGACAGATGGATGATTTGAAATTGAGAGAAGTGCCATAAAATGGGTTTCTTCAACTCGATCAGGTTCAGCGAAGATCGTAAAGGACTGTAAAAGCCTGGATTCATTCAGTCTCGTGCCTTTGCAAAGCTCCTGTGAATGTTTTGTATCATTGCTGTCAGATGTGATTTTCTCTGCCGGTGCAGATGTGCACAACAGATTTACTGTTACAAGTAATGCACAGTAAATTCCTGACATAGAGGCATTTAGGGCCACTGCCAGATGTCTCATTTCAATAATACATTTGTATATCTTAGTGCTAGAGGGACAATTAAGCTGTGAACAATAAAGATAAAATCAGTGGAGGACAGGTATTACCACTTTATTGTTGCAGTCAGTCTACGGTGCTCAATAAAATGAATGAATTCAGTTTTGGTTTTGGGTTGTTACAACAGGATTACTATCATCTAGGTCTCATTCAACAAACAGTGGATAGGGAGGTGTCTTTATTGCAGCTGTCTGCATAGGAAGAAGGTCGCCTGTTGCTCCATCTCCTCTCTGACAGTTTGGATGCACAATTATCTCTGTCAAGCTCCAGGGTGCATTAGGCAAATGCAGTCTCATTTCCATTCTCAGCAAATCAGTGGTGTTGAGAGATCCATTGACTGGGCACTACCAGTTTGTTATCTGTGCAATCGCCTGGGAAATGTTGCCCAACCTCATGAAGGGCTTATCTGTTTACTACAGTGCAGTGGGGTTTTAACACTTACCATCCTTCTAGCTTTTCCTCAGCCTGAGTTCTTAAATTAGTTTTGTTTATCTGGTACAAACAACAAGGGCCACTTCCACAACTGTCTGGGAGTTACTCTGAACAGAAGCCTCAACCACAAATGGAAAATATAGGTCTTCACTGTACCTTTACTTAAAATCAGTGGGATTGTACAGACACTGTTAAAAGAAACAGCAAAAAGTCTCCAGTGTTTACTGTAGCATTAGGCAAGTCAAGACCTGACCTTTCCAGAAATTCAATATTGCTGGAATTGAATGAGAAATTCTGATATTGGTACTTACTGCTCTGTGTTT
The DNA here is from genome assembly GCF_037038585.1 of Patagioenas fasciata. NCBI lineage: Eukaryota > Metazoa > Chordata > Aves > Columbiformes > Columbidae > Patagioenas > Patagioenas fasciata. Next base: position 47,365,344 of record NC_092520.1, read on the forward strand.
ATCCCTATGGTGCTCTCCAAGATATATCAATACTAGGATTTTGTGCTTAGGTGTTAATATTAAGAGGTGGATGGATTATAACAATCAGAACAAAGAAGAAGTAGAAGGGTTACAGAGAGAAGTCTTCCCTAAGAACTTGCTGGTTTATGTAATGCTCCCTTCTGGTCTTGGATAACCCAGTCTTACCTCACCTAAAGATGTCATAATTTCTTCCATTTAACTCCTACGCTGAAACACACAACCTGTTTTTAGATTAACTATATATTCCAGAAGGACATTCAGTTTTGATTTAAAGGCTTTGAGAGATGAAGGACCCAGCACTTCCCTAGGTAGTTTGTGCCAATGGTTATTCACTGTCATGGTGAAGAAAGAAAAGAGAAAAATCCACCTTGTAGCTTGAAACTGATTGCTTTTGACTCTAAAAGTTCACTTCTCGTAATGCCTAAACAAGCAAATGCAAGGGCCCAAACTGCTCTTGTTCTGGCTTGGAGGAGGTCTGGAAAATGGTTAACAAAAGGTGGCAATAGGCAGTGAGGCATCCAGACTCTTGTTTCCAATGGCTGCAGTTGCCTGAAATTGCCAATAGCAGAATGTGGCTCAGGTCCCGTTTCCATTTCCCATTTTCAGTGCTTTCCTTTGGCTGCCTCAATGGCTCGGTCCTTCCTCTAGGGTTGCCACCTCTCTCCCTGGGTCAGGTGGGCCATGCCCAAACCAAAGGCTAACTAAGCTGGACAGCATGCCCCGTAGTCATGTACCCCAGTAACACTGTGGTGCACATTGGACTTGGAGGTGTCTGCACTCCATCTTCACTTTGGGGAAAAAAACATGTTCAGAGGTGAGGAACGAGCCCTGGCATCTTCCAATACACTTGGTGAACCAGGATGGTGGCCTGTGTCTGCCTTCACTTTAAACATATCCCTTGTGATACAAAGACACAGGGAAGGGGTATAAAGACTATGCTTTAAAAAAAAAAATGTTCCTGAGGCTGGCAGTTGGAGAATCCCTCTCTTTTCAGAGCCATAGTAACATCGCTTAGTATACAGTATAGTTTCCCACCACAGAGTCTCCCTAAACTCTGGTCTGAAGCAAGCATGCTGGACTTCAATCAATCTGGATCCCATGCTATAGTAAATTCAATTTACAAACGTCCCTCTTCAAACTACCCCTCCTTTCCTAGTAAAAATGAGACAGCATGTAGACAGACAGTTTTAAGAATTATCCCCTGGGCCCTGTTAAAGAAACCAATTCATAGATACTCATGTGTTAACCACATGTGTGTCACTTTGCCAGTAAGCACTTAGAAGCTAATGGTGATGGGGTAATGAAAATAGCTGCAGCCATAGAAGGCCACTCAAAAACATGCAGGCTTTTTTAAAAACAATCGATTAACAAGCCACGGGGCTATCAACGTGAAATATCAGAATAAGAATAAAAACTATTAACAGTCCTGCCAGACCATTATTAGCAATTCTCAGCTTTCTTCAGGCACATTCTCCTCTCCTCCTTCCCTCCACCCACCCCCTTGCATTTTCCCTTGCAAATAGTAGAATCTGAGTATCAAATTGCTTCCCTGATTTCAGCAGTCTAGAAAGTCTCCCTGACATAAATCAGTCTGTTCTAGAGCCATCTCCCTGCAGCTGGGTCTGACAGATTGACAATGAAAAGGGAAGAGACAATGGTACAGTCAGACAGCCCTCCAAGAAGCACATTAGTTGAGAGCTAATAGCTGATTAATCAAATTTTCCCATCATTTGAAGATGCATTTTCCTTAGTGATGAAAGCCAAGTCTCTTAGACCTCAAGTCAGTGTCTTGTAGGTCAGTTGGATGGGCATGTGGGCAAGTTGGCTTTTAATGGCACAGCCTGGGCAAGATTCAACGGTGTAGCTGCAGCAAAACCCCAAAAGCACACTCAAACTGCATCGTGTGCTGCTGTTAGGGTCTAGTCAAGCTGACGAACCACATAAGGCCTTGAGTGAAGTTGTAGCAGACCATACACTTCAAAATTACCCTCTACAGTGATTTCAATATTACCTTTGGGTTGTAAGGCAACAAGCATCATCTTCCTCAGTGATGAAGAGTACATTGATATTTTACCTTGTTTTTCCTCTGTAAGGCAAAAAGAGTAGTAGTGTGGAATACAGCATGTGAGCTGAGATTTCTCGAGCCTTGAGAGTAATGTTTGTGCAATTACTGGTAACTACTGTATCCAACCTACTTTAAACTCTACCAAGTGGCTCTGTGAGCTGTGTTCCTTCTTTGTCTGCTGATTTATAGAATCAACTTTTTAAAAAAATGCTGGAATGCAAAGATACATGATTATAAAGAAGTTGCAACTACATGAGTATTCAACATCAAATATATATATATTTAAAGAACATTTAAAAATAATGACTTTCCATTATTTCCATTATTATTTTACTATCAGATTGTAAATTCTCTATAAAGTGCAAAAATTAGCTGTTTTTCCAGAAATACCTTCTAGTTAAAGAGCTCACATGCAAATAACATTTTTTAAAACAGCCATGGCTTTTTGGTCCTGATTAATTTGTTGTTGTTGTTGTTTCAGTAATATAAAAGATACATTATAAATAATATATTTTAGCTCTATCGTAATTTATTAGAAACATGTAGTTGGTGGAAAACGTTTTAATGTTCTTTAGTACATCTAATAAACTGACTGCAATGTGTAAAGATGCACTTTAACCTTTCAGTAGAACATTTCTATCAATATCTGATTTTATATATATATCTATCTATATATAAAAAAGAAAATAGAGGTATACAAGACATATAAACACCCCTCCTTTTCCCAGAAGAACCTATACCAATAACTGCCAGAAAATAATTTCCATAGAAGATGATTACCTTACAACACTAATGTTCTGAAGTCTTTTTAAATGTCTTTTTGCATTTTTTCCAAAAGCTTTCATTGTCAGAGTAAGGTGATTAGGGAGGAACATCAGCTTTCACTAAAAACCTTAATGTTGACTCCTATCTGACAGCTTGTAGAAATGTATTGAATACATCTGTTTGATTTTTGTAGTCACCTGAACCTTTGCAGGCACGCTGCAGAAGCTGAAACAACATCTTCTTGGTGTTTGGGTAACAACATGTCGTCCCTTATTTCTGAGGCATTCTCTGACTGTACGATGACACCAATAAACAAAAGTGATGTCACAATCCCATCAAGAACTAGATCCTTGATTTTCCATCTTATTTAACTACTGTTTCATTCCTTAACTCCATTTTGAACTGTTCCAATTAGCTGTCTCTGTGACTAAGCTCAGGAGTGGCTGAGGAAGATTCATTTCAGAGGACATGACTGTACCAATCTGGCCTGAATCTGTCCTAAGCAATCCTCTAACAGCATCCCAACCCTCAAATACCTATACAGGCCTTCACAGCACCCACTAAAGAAGGCAATAAATAACTTCAGTCCCCCCCGGCAGCAGTGACACAGTTCTCATGTTATTTTGGATATTTTGAACTGGAACAAAACATGCAATGAGTAATAAGAACATCTCAGAGACTCATGGTACTGAAGAAAACTGGACAAGCTGCCTGTTCTGAGTGTCACTAACCCTGGGACCCCAAGGCCAGACAGCCTTGGGATCAGTGCTTGTATGGTGGACTTTGGAAAATGAGGCTTCTGAGTTCGTAAGCAAGTCTAATTAGTATATCTTTTTTTCATTATGTCAATTTTCCCCAGCAGACAAGCCAGATCTCCATTTACCAAGCCATTAATGATTTGCATGATAATCAGAGCTAAGTTGATTTTAACTGTTTGTTTCAAATCCATGGGGATTAGAATACCTGGATGTTTTAATGTTACTGGGAAAATCCCACTGACTAAGTAATGCTTGGTATATTTGTTCAGTCAATCCTAACAGCTCAAGCTTGTTCCAATTAATTTTATACCCAGACAACTGTCTGAACTTTCTAATATATTCTAATAATTTGTGTATAGATCTTTACAAATCACTTAAAAACAGAGCAGTCTGAACTCCGTCCTTGCTGGACAGAAAAGTTTTAAAGCTTATGGTACATCTCGTTGTGGCCTAAAAGACAGAGCCCCGCTTGGCCTTTGCTTCAGCACATGAAGGGTTCTACTACAACTGGTGTATCTATGCTTAAAGCTCAGACTATATTTACAACTAGATTAGCTAGGTCAAGAGCTTAGTTTCCTCACTTAGGGCAGTCCCAATAGCCATTTGTGCTGGGAGACTTAAAATTAAGAAGGAAAAAAATTACCTATAGGACCATTTTTCCTCCAAGTGCAGTTTGTAGCATACAGAAATTGCAGCTTAGAAGGGTTTTGACACAGGCCACCTTGTTCTCTAGGTCTAGCTAAGATTCAGCATGGTTTTACAACAGAAACAGCCCAGCTTCCCCATATATGGGGCCATTTGGAGTCCCTCTTGATCCTCTAAGACTAAATACAGCTGGAGGCCCTTGCTGTGTTAATGGCCTTCATCAGGTTACTAAGGAAAAGACAGAAAATACATTTCTGCAGAAGCTGAGTTAACAAGTTTGGGTGCTACTAGTTTACTTTTCATCCAGCTCAGTAATTCTATTATATATGAGATAAAATTAGGGAAAAGAAAGCACAGATCTCTGAACAGATCACTCTCAAGTATTCTGCCATGCCCTCCTGCAGATTTACATGCCCAAGACTCCTTTCTCATCTGCCACTCTTGGGCCACCTGCCTCAAGACACAGGTGCTAACCATCTATATTACTGTCTACACAGGTGCTCTTTATGGCTTGATCCTTGCAGGCACAGTTCCCTAACTCAGGTCTCTAACCTTGAGGCTGTGGGAACCTACAAAATCAGTGGGTGTTTGGCCAAGTGTAGTCATCTCTTACATACTTAGAGGAAGTAAAGCATGACTGTGGCTAAGGTGGAACAGCTGGATGAGGTGAGGTTATGATATTCCTTTTGCAGTTTGTAGTTTAGTCCATTATTTTAAACTGCTTGTCCACTTTTCTCATACCTCTGGTTTTGCTCCATCTGCATTGCTACCAGCCCTCATTTTGAGCCAAGATTGCGCTCACCTTGTGTTATTGCAAGTTCACAGACTGTTACTGGGTAAGCATAATGTGGTCCTTTAAGCCAACAGGGCATGCTACAACAACTTGTTAGATTGTTAAGCCAAAATTTTGTTTAAGAAAAGGCTGAGATTTTATTTACTGCCAAGTATATCCAATACCTGATCTGTCTTTCTTGCACAGGAAGGAGTCTTCTCCTCCCTGCACACGTCTGCTCTGCCTCTGCAGGTCTAGAGAGCCAGAAATGGACTCAGTAGCACCCTGTTATCAGTGCCTGTGGTCTGGGAGGGAGGAAGCTTCTTTGACAGCATAGTAGCTACTCCTATACTGCACCTTTTTAGGCAAATCACCTATTCAGGCAGGCCTGTTGGATATGTGTGACTTCACTGGATAAGTGGTGGCTTGTTGTCTGCTGATGAAGGATGTGCTGTCTGAAGAACTATGGGTTTAGCAAGCAAGAGGAGGCTGAGAGGAGCTATTGGACAGGACAGTGCCAAATTCTTACGAAAGAGAGGACAGCAGCATGTCATGCCAGAGCCACTGACTTGGAGTGGGATGCTATGTCCAGCAGTATGAGAATCTGAGAATGTGCATGGTGCTTGTGGCCTGCAGAAATGTATCATTAGGTCATTCCCAAGCTACCTGGGAAAGTCCACTGGAGGGCGTTGGGTGAGGCAGGTGCACCTGAGGTACCATCTGCATTCAGAGTGCCTTGAAAAACCATTCTGAAAACGGCGAAGTGTGAACAGGGAGTTCACCACTCACACCAGGAGCTAATAAGTAAGACAATTTGTGCAAATGCTCTCCAGAGCAAGGAAGGGGTCTATAGTCTCTCTCAGAAATACAGGCAACTTATAGATGCTGACTAAAGGAACATGTGACAGTGACCAAAATGACTGGAAGTAAGAAGTTAGCACTGACTGCCAGTCTAAGGTATTCTGGCTAGATATTTCTTGCTTTTTCATCCCCCAGAGCAAGAAAATAAGATGATATTTTATTTTTTTTTATGACAGCTGCAAGAAAAACAAAAGGCTGGGGAAAAGCTTCCTCCAAGCCCTCCTTACCTCCTTCACAGGAGGAGGGCTGGAGTGGGGGGAGCTCACAGCAGGGGCAAGGGGGACGGTTTGGGGAGTGATGGCAGGGCTGGGGGGGAGACGACAGGAAACAAGAAGCGACCATCTCCCTGCCCAGCGCAAACATATACAGACTTAACCTACAGCTGAACTTTTGCCCTTGAGTGACCAGTGCCATTAGGATGCAGGTCAAAAGGTTGCAGGGTGACAGAAAATGGAACTTTATTGAATGAAAGAGAAAATGAAAAAATTCCTTTGTTTGCTTAACTCCGTGTGGTTTGTATAGCCACTGTGATCCCATAATGGAGTCCAGAGTGAAAAAGTAACTTGATTTATCACATGCAAAGAAAAAAACACGAGGGGGGGGATTGGCAGAAAATTTCACTAAGTGAAAAACTAAAACACCAATGAAAGAATAAAATACCCAAATCCCAAAAACATTAGAATAAATGTGACTTTAATCAATAAAAGCCCTATTACATAAATGAGGCAGAGAAAGAATTTTCATTCTTTAGAAACAACTGTATATTAAGAACACCAGTGTATATATCCGTATGCATTAAGGACACCAGCAAGGCATGTTAAAAAAATATTCTTTCTTTTTGAGTCAGGAAAAATGTTCCTGCATATGAGCATCTGACTTAAAAATATTTTGGTTTGACACATATTTGAACACCAAAATTACTGCTTTATATGCTCAATCTATCTGCATTTATATGCAAATGCAAAACCCAGATATTTAAAATCAGTCTGAGGAGAGGAAACATCTCTGGATAGGTAGAGAGAAAAAGGCAAAAGCTAGTAGGGCTGTGGCTGAAATTGGCGATTCCAAATGAATTCAGCTAAATGTAGCCTGAAATCTGAGCATATTTGGCATGCTTAATATGTGTTAGCTTTTTTTTTTTTTTTTCATTTCTTGACAAAATATGGTCCATCAGTGAGGATACAATTGGTTAAAATCAGATGTTTTAAAACACTGGATTTTCAGTAGAGTTGCATATTTTTGAGTCAGATCCAGAGAGTTATAAGGGTTAATGTGCTAATTCTGAGCGCTCTGACTAGTGAGACAGAAATCAGTGAAGCTAGCGCACTAGAAACCTATCGAAGTTCAAAGCTATGCCAAGTAGTCATTTTCAGGACATTTTCAGTAGTCATTTTCAGGTACTCCCAAGAATATTTAAATAACAAATCTGTCAAAGTCAGACCTTTAATAAATTAAAAGCTTCATGATCTGTCTTTCAGAGTGGGCGGGAGCAGATCTTGCCACTTGTGCTCGTATAAAAGTGTTGTGTGATGAGTGGTACCATATCCAGTGTGTGTATAAATAGTACTTAATTGGCAGGAGGCTGAAATGCTACTTGGTATGACAAAGGCATCAGAAGCTGCTTTCCACCTGCAGCTCTTGCATTTCTGTTGCTCTTTCTGCTTCTTTTGCAGCGTCCTCCTCCTCTCTCCCTCCTCTTTTATTCAGTCAGTCCCAGACCTGGGTGGCTGCACCAATCACATCCGCATCCTCAGTGTGCCCCACAGCCTCTCTTGTTTGATCACTGTGAACAACTAAACCATCTGGCTTGCCACTTAGCTCCAGAGAGTGACTTGCTCTACAGGTCATGTCTCCAAGGGACCTCATTTCCAGAATATGCCCACGTCTTGCTAATTGTTTTTGTGTTGTGTCACAAGTGCAGGCCTTTTTTTTTTTTTCTCTTTCATATAGCTAAAACTCTCATCCAGACTCATTTTGGGTGTTGCAGTCATGTATTTCAGTTACTGCTGTGTCCTGTGTTATTCTTTCTGACAAATTGCAGCAGCCATGCCCTCTTCATATCTGTCTGGACTGTTGCTGTCAAGATCTTTATCCCCATCTGTTGCCTCGAGTTTGTCATAACTTTGTCTCTTTGCACTGTCTCCTCCTTCTCTACTCTAACAAAGGCACTACTTTTCCCTATTTCGACTTAAACATCGCTGTAATCAGTACCAAAAGGCCAACTATTACCTCCATTTGGACTGTGGGATCGGTTTCCATCATCTCCTTTTCAATTTTCAGGCATGTATTTCCAATTTTTCATCTTTCTCTCCACTCAGGCTTGGGAGGAAATTCCCATAAATGCGTGCAAACCTGCTTTATTTTCTGACCTCAAAAAGTCTATTCCGTAGACCGGTGCTATTACATAGTTTCCTTCAGCTCTTCCATCAGGCTGTCTGATTCCATCTAGTGTAAGCATTCAAGCTGCTGAAATCTTCCTTTTTTTGTTCTCATTAGTACAATGCCTAAAGCAATGGGGTCCTCATTCCTGACTAGGGTTTCCAGTTTGCTTGGGTAATACAAGTAGTAATCATTAGTAATAACCTTCTAGGTCACACAAAACTAAATCAAGAGTAACTCCTTTACTCCTTTACTCTAAGTACAAATAATCCACATTTATATGGGTATAATGCGGAATAAAATTTTCTCCTTATTTTAGGTTTTCTGTTCACCTACAGAGATTAGGTCATTACTGTATACCTCCCCATACACACCCTGAGATGGTAGGAAATGTGGCTTTAAGAAAAGTACAAAAAACGGAGTGTATAATTAAGTGTATTTCATGAGCACTATCATGAATGAACTTTGAGGCTGTGAATTAAATGCCTAGGAAATTCCTTAAAATGCTATTTAAAAATAGCTTGGTTTCCACACAAAATCTAGATGGCACTTTAGGTTTCTTTCTTCATTCTGTTTCTTTTCACAAGCATACTTAGAAACATCATAGTTTACTGGCTTGCAGCATGCCTCTTTGAAAACAATGAAAGCTGCTTTTAAGGTCATGGAAAGAATCTCAAAGGATTTTAGGTTTTGTAAAGAAAACATACTTCTTGTCTAAAACCCTTTATGCCAAGTTTCAGTGAATTTTTACAGCCAAGTTACACATTTTTTTCTGTCATTTTTTTAATGCTACCAGACAATTTGGCTACATCATATTGTTATCAAAATGCTAAAAGAAATACTAGTTCCTCAACTCATTATGTTGGGGAACTGGTGGCACTAGACAGTTATTATGATTTCTAGTGTTGTTTCTGTTCAGCAGGTTTTAACATGTTTAGAAAAAGGGAAGAAAGGATGGTAATAAATGCTAGAATTATTTGTGGGTGGATGAATGATTAGGTTTCAGCACACTGCCAGAGAAAGTAAGTAATTTGTGGAAAGCATTGTTCAAAGGAGAGATATTTTGGGAATAGAAGTGTTGTGAATTGTATACTGTATGCCAGCCTTTTGGGAGGTCATGTCAGAGTGGTAGGAGAAATTTAGAAAAAAATAAAGAAAAGCAGCCACACTGTATTTCATCATCTTCACCTACTCACCAGGAATCTTGTGCCTGGAAAATATGAATCTAGCAATTAAACTTGTCTTTCTCAACCGTAATGTCTACTAGATGATACAGATGCATCCTTATAAAGAAAGCCAGTATCTTCTGTACAGTGACAGAGGGTTTCTGCAGCTGTTACTGACGGGAATGTAAAAAACATTGGATTCTTCTGTAACCAGCTAATAGCTATCCTTGGTATGGATGAAGCATTTGTGGATGCATCTTTTAATTGAGAGATTTGGAGTACAGTAGCAGACTAGGTGATTCATTTAGACCAGACAGATAACATTAGACATAAGACTTGTAGATAGTTGAAATTAAAGGATATGAATCCCATCCACAGAAACCATCTATGTGTGTTGTTTTTTCCCTCCTTGTTGTATTTGTAAATAACCAACCTCTGATCATTGCTGGCAGCATCACCACTGCAGTCATGATGCTGAATATGACAGAATGTATTTACACAAAAGCAGCAGGATGATCCCATTTAATATTAAAAAAGCCCATGGTGACAAAATAAGAATCGTTAGGAAAAACAAATACTCTCCTTAAAAAGCAACTAAAATAGGTTAATTACTTTTCAGATCTCTGCAAGTGCCGTGTGCAATCAGTCCCTAGCTTCTCTGTGAAAACTGCCAGCTTGTTTTGGTAGTGCTAGAGAGTAGCTACTGCTGGGAAAAAACGAAGATGCTCCCTCATTTAACACAGACCACAGAACAGCTGCCGGATATGAATGCCTTTCAGTCATTATTGATCAGGGATCGATTCAAATTAGTGACCTAGAAATAAAAGGCGGCATATTGAAGAACAAACTTCCTATACCATTCTGTCTCCGGTAATGAGAAATGCAACTGTCTGCACATTTAACTTTTATCTGTCAAATACAACAGAAACAGATAACCTTAAAGTATGACAATATGAAAAAAAATCTCTAAAACTTAAGGTATTTTTTGTTGTGCTTTTTTGTGTTTGTTTGACAGCTTCCTCACTGAGGTTGGTAGTTAAGTGTTTGCAATATTAGGCAAATGTAGGAAACTAATATTTTGTTTTCCACGTTTTCTCATAAAAACTTGTTTTAGAAACAGCATCTCAATCCTGAACTTCTAATATTACATTAAAACCCACAGGGAGGGTGTGCTTTCAAATGCTAGGCTCGAACACTCAGGATTTGGATTCCAATCCCTGGCTTTGCAAAGACTACCTCCATGGCCTTGCCAAGCTGCTTACATTTTCTCCATCTCAGATTCCCATTTACTAACACAGAAAAGTAATAATGTTTCCCTATCCTGGGAACATTTTGAGATGAAAGTCACAGGTAACTGAGAGACTCTGCTACACGTATACCCATGATCAATTTGATGATCTTACTGGGCTCTTTTGACTAGCTAATGTTTCCTTTGAAGGCTGAGTTGGGAATATGAGGCTGAAATGCAAGATTTATGGATATCATTTTCATGCTTATGATCCTTAGAGATAAAAACACACTACACTCCCTTCTCCCCAACCACTGAAGAAAGTGGGTCAATCGAAAATCATCACAGTGACGGGTTTTTCCTTTCATTAGGATTACAAAACACTCAGCGTTAGTAAGAATTGTAGAGATTTTTCTGACAGAATTAATTATTCTGAATGATTAGTTTGTTATGTTCCTTGCAGGCACCAAGTTTGGAAGAGGAAGTGCTTTGTCTTTCGATTAAAAATATCCAAACAGCTCTGCAGAGTCATGATCTGAGAAACCAAAACAAGTCCTTAACTGTAGATAAATGAAGGTTGGCTGATCCCGGTTTGCAGAAAGCCAGAGGAAGCCCTCTGCTCTGACCCCACGCCCTCTGGCATCACAGCTGGTGCACGAGCACAAAGACAACTTGGATGTAGATGCTGCTGTGGGCACTTTACACAGGCTAGATTGTAAATTTGTCCATTTATGAGTGTCCTGCGGGGGTTCCCACCAACTCAGAAGACAAAGTGAGGGTTGAAGCAAACAAAGCATATCCATAAAAGCTCCTCTGATTGCCACTATTAATAAAATGGAGGCCATAAACAAATTTGCTGTGCACTGTTTCTTAAGTGGGAGAGCAGGAAAGCAGGGGATGCCTCCCTTAAACAGAAGGAGGTGTGTGTGCTATACAGGGTGACTGCAGAAGGTATATATTCTCTGTGAAAAATAAATCTGGCTGCTAGAAATGTTTTCCTTTACACTTCTTACTACTGAACTGTGAACATGAATTTCATTCTACCTGAAATCTCAAATTGCCTTTGCAGAAGCTCGTAAGATTTCTTTTACAGCATACATAAACCAGATACATTGAGATTTCTGGAGTGCTTTTGTTTTTTTCTTTATATAAATTCAGAAAGGAAAGAATAGTTTTGAAAATGTTCCAGAATATATTAGCATACTCCAGTGTACTTCAAGGTCTACCTATGACTTAAATAGCTTTCATTTTCATTCACCTTTTCTAGCAATAAGGACAATATGCTTATTTTTGATGCCAACACCTATTGGGAAACATTAGATATGGTCTAAAAATCACAACAGTTTTATACAGGTGACTTTGGAGGCATGATTGACAAAGAAAATTACATTTGTTTCAAGATACCAGGCCTGGTGGTTTCTTCCAGTCTCGTGTACAAGGAGACAAGGTCACACAGCAGTTTCACTCCTAAACTGTATATGTTCACACATTTTCCAGGACTGTCTGCTCTGGTTTCCTACTCGTGCCAAGGAGTTCTACAAAACAATGCAGAGGCTGATAGTATGGGGAATTAAGTTTGGGTGGAGGTGATACTGCAGTAACTTCTTCAGTTGTCTTGATAGAAATAATTTTTGTCTGACTGTGAGTACCTGTTCTGCTGTAGTCCACCTGTGCTGCAGATATCCATCCAGAAAACTTTAGTGCTTCCCAAAGCTACTTCTGTGAAGTTATATCTATCAGTTGCTGACTGGGCAATGAATAACCAAAGCAAAAAAAAGTGGATATTCCCATGGCACCTGTAAGTCAAGCAGGTGGTAAAGACCATCTCTGTAGCCCAACAGTGAGATCTTCAATAAAGAGCAAAGACCTTTGAAACACCTGGGATCAGTCACTGGCCAAATAAGCCGATGAGGTACATAGCAAATGCCCAAGTCAAAGTATTAGAAAAAAAAGATAGTACTTGTACTGTAGCTTTCTGCATTGCACTTGGATCCTCTTTATATAACTTTTTTATGACTTAAGAGAAATTTTTTACTGAAGAAAAACAGGATAAATAGCATGTCACTTAATCTGCTTTCTAGGGGACCGAGCATCAAACATAGCCAAGAGGTCCATGCAGACTGGGTGTTTTTTTTGCTATAATTAGTGACAGGTAAGTTCTGGGTAGAAACCAGACACCTGGCTTTGCTGGAATTCGTGGTCTGGAAACCGCTAAGAAAAACCAATTGCAATGTTTTACATCTCAATACGAAGATCACATGGTCGCACTCTATCACGCAGCCATGTTGACCGCAGCACAGGAAATCGCTTGGAGAAACGCCCTCGCTCTGTTTCATTTGGAGCTCATTTATTCTGAAACTTCCAGTGACAAAATTATTGTGCGGTTTTAATAGGAGTATGTGTCTAAACTCATACCCATGTTTTTTTCTGCAAATCTGGGTTTGAAGATCTCATTTTTCTCCTCCCACACATGCACCCTTTGCCAACTGCACAAACAATGACCTGTATTCATCCACACTGTAACTCTGTTGACATCATCAGGCTACAACAGAGGTAAATTTGGTCCAGTGAGGCAAAGTGCTATGAAAGTTTGATTTTTCTCTTTTACCCAAGCAAAATGCATCTGGAAACATATACTTCTGTGATGACACACAGGAATATCTTCATCATTATTATTGTTATTCTTGCCGATTCATGAGTTTGTTTGTTAGTTTTTTTAAATAGATGGTTAAATTGCAAATTTAGTGTGCGATATTTTATTTTCTATTGCAATAGAAATCCTTGAGTTCCTTCTTATTCTGCTTATACACAACTTGTTTGAATTACCAGCATGAACATTTTTTCAAAACGTTAGTTTTTTCCTGCTTTGTTTTTAAGAACATTTGACTTCACTTCCATGTGACCCATGATCCAAAGACAAAGTATTCAAGAGTGAAGTGTCTCTGGAGACTAATTTGCATTTTCAAAAGTAGCTTAAGTAATGACATCAACAGGATTTAGGAACATAGAATCAGGGAGAACTTGGGAATGATGTCAGTCAGTGCAATAATGTCTTTTTCCTAGTTAGATGAGAATGGTGCATACAACCCTAAATGAGGAAATAAGAAGTCTGGTCCATGAATAGCAAATGGTAGTGCCAAAGACTAGGATTTGCAGCACCTAGCACACTGAGCAGAGGTATGCCTAGAGAACCAAAAAGTAAAAGCTGTGAAAAAGATATATCTGAGATCATGTCTCTTGCCCAGACACAAGAATTAACTACATCCTAGAGACAGGGGCCTCTGAAGTGAAGATCTAGAGCCAGAAGTTGTATTTGGATACATGACTGGATTTCTGCTTTCCTTTAAAATGCAGCTTGGTAAGAGGGAAGTGTCCTTTACTTGAAGGAATGTGAACTCTCTTTTCTATACAGTACGGTGGAACTACAGCAAAATATATTTCCTTAGAATGGGTTTTAGTTTTTAATCTCAGATTTATAACAGAAAAAGATAATCTCAGGTGCTGTTTACAGAATAGAAAGTTCTTACATATTCTAGCTAATATGAGCAATGAAGTGTGTTGTTCATATAGTCAGTTATCAGGTTCTTCACAATGAAATCTGAATAACCAAGTTCTGAACCTGACAGATTTTTTTCAGAAATCTTCAAAATATGGAATGCTGTATCAAAATGTGTTGCAAGACCAACATTTCAGATGCACCTGTAAACTACTTATTACAAGTAGGACTTTGAAATTACTATATCTGAGGTTTTTGAGGTTTTTTTGGCTTTGATATAATCTAATTCAGATTATCCTTCTGCAAAATTGGTATAATAATATTTAAATGCTTGCAAAATACTTAATTAGTTAATTAACATCTATACAGTCATCAGAGATCCTTGTCTGTGAGATATTGTGCTAATTTTACTACAAGAAATTTCATGGAAAAGGTCATTAAAAGTGTAATAAGCGTGCAATAAAGGTTTAAATTCCTTACTGTATCTGAATTTAATGTATTTGAACTATTTTGTATCTTTAAAACAAAAAATTAAAATTAAATTAGTAGCCTCCCTCTCCCCCAAAAAAGAAAAAATCGGGGAATCAAAGTAATGTAAACAAGAGTATTAGAGTATGGAAACAGGAAGATTTTGTAGTAAATAAGAATCATCCAATGAGTTTGGAAGTGAACCACATCTTCCCTCTATGCCCTGTGAATCTGATTTTCATCTCGTTCCCCATTTTGCACACATCACTAATATCCCCATGCAGAAGACAGTTCTGCATGATGGGAGTTCAGCTCCTGGTTCCAGTCCTTCAAAACTGCCTCCTTGTAGTGCCTGGAAAAGTGTCCGGAAGTGAAAACAACTGGCTGATTCAGAGTGAAGCTATAGTCTGGTTTGGGACCACTTGCTCTCATTCCAGATAATTTTTGCAACTACTTACTTTCACTGCATGCACAAAGGCATAGCGTTCTCTGCTAAATAGCATATACAGTTGACTGTGATGTTCTTTTGTGGCAGGGTTGCCCACAGCACTGATTAAGAAATTTGGGCAATAAATGAAGTACAACTGAAGTCCATGACCTCCAGATAAACTTGACTAGCATGGTATATTACAGAAACTGAAACTAAACAGAGGCGAGGAAAAAATACCAGAAAAAGAAATCAAACCCTAGGAGACTAGGGAGACTAGCAGATTGTTGTTGTCTATATCTACTGAAGAAGAGGTTGAAAAAATTCCCTTTGTATCCAGGCAAGTAGAAAATAGTGTCTGGCTGAATCCATGTAATTTGTCACCACATCAGGCTGAGCCAAGATAGCATATTTAATTTAATGATAATTCTTTGCTATGAGGGTGGTGAGGCACTGGGACAGGTTACTCAGAGAAGTTGTGGATGTGTTTGAGGTCAGATTGGATGGTCTTTGAGCAACCTGGTCCAGTGGAAGGTGTCCCTGCCCATGGCAGGGGAGCTGGAAGACCCCTTCCAACCCAAACCGTTCTATAAGAGCACAACAGCTCAGGTCAAAGTGTGGCAGCAGTATCAGATCACAGCAGTACCTGTATTGCTGAGGAGTCACACACAGACTGCCACAGGCCATTTTCATAAATTTCTCAATTGGAAGGAACCATTTATTTCACAGAATCATCTAGAATCAAGATGTTTGAGGCTGTTTTGAGACACTCCAGATCCGTCTTACCAGTGCTGAGTAGAAGGGAAAGATGAGCTCCCTTAAATGGCTGGCAATGCCCTGCTGCAGCCCAGAAGGCTGTTTGCCTTCTTTGCCGCAAGGGCACATTTCTAGGTCATGGTCGAACATGGTGTCCACTAGGACTCCCAGGTCCTTTTCTGGAGAGCTATTTTCCATCTGGTTAGCCCGCAGAGTATACTCATGTGTGGTGCTGTTCCTACCCAGGAGCAGGACATTCCACTTCCCCTTGTGGAACTTCATGAGGTTCTTGACAGCTCATTTCTCCAGCCTATCAAGGTCCCTCTGAGCACACCCATCTGGTATATCATCCACTTCTCCCAATTTTGAGTTGCCTGCAGACTTGCTGAGGGAGAAGTTTGTCCCATCATCCTAATTATTAATGAAGAACCTTCAAAGTTTTCAACTCAGTAGGTGTTGTCTCTAAAATTAGTAGATACTTGCTCGCTCAGGAAGGTGATGTGTGCATTACCATACTGAATGTCTCAAAAGGAACCAGCAGATTCGTACTAGTAATTGTGTGACAAGGACAGGATATGAATTTTTCTTCTCTACTTGGATCGTAAAAGTTTGAATGGCCTTCATTTGAATTGTGTGGCATAAGTAATTAGTGGACTGAGTTCTCACACCACATAGATCATATACTGTTTTTTTTCCATAGCGAGGAAGCCAGTCTCAAGTAACTTGTTGGTATCCCTTTATGTAGAATTAGAATTGCATGTGATATGCAACACTATGCATGTCTAGAAAATACTGGGAAGACCTAAATTACATGCCGTGTTTGCAAATTCAGCCTTAAAATGTACTCTGTTCAAGCACAAAATCTGTTTAGAGAGACCAAGGAATTCTGGGTAGCTGCCAGAAATCCATGCACTTTTCTCAACAAAACAGATACCTCTCCAATGCCTCATGCCTTATGAGATTATCAGAACCCTAGGTTTGATGCTTTGAAACCTCAATAAACCTTTTAGATGGATAAAAAGCCCACTTAGATCTCTGATGCTTCTTCAACAGACTAATTCTTCAGGACTGGGCATGTGAACGAGACTGCCATAAGAAGACAACAGGGAAGAACATCTGGTGCTCTCCATGGCTAGAAGCCATCTCTGACAGACATGAAATTTCAGCACATCAAGAGAGGAACATGCTCTGAAAAAGGCAAGAAGTGTTTTCTGACACTCCTTACATGGAAATCCAGTTTGTTGCAGATGATGTCTTACGAAACTGGTCAAATACTGTGGAAAAGACAAACCTTGAACTTGAGTAATAGCGAGCCTCTTCAGTAATCTTTTTGTTGCACTTTATGGCTGGAAGGAAATGAAGGTGTTTGCACTTCCAGTTCTTTGCATGCCATCTCAAAGGGATGCTGAGTGATGCAATACACAAATCCCATTGCTACAGAGTGAATGAATACTTAGAAGCTAAATCTGCCCATGAATACCTGCAAGAAATGTCAGACTTGGAAGGAAAGCTCCAAAGGGAAAAAAAATTACCTACATGCTGACAGATCAGGCTTTCATTTCCCATCTGCTGATGAGAAATGAGATAAAGGTGATAACTTCTTGAGAGATGGTTGTGTATTGATCCTCTTCCTAAGGAAAGGAAGATGTGACACATGATACTTTTTGCCTTCCCCTTGTACTTCTTACATGCTGGGAGTGGTGAGGAGGGTTTCTACATGAGCTGAACTGTAGCCTTGGAACCCTGTGATTCCCTACGATAAACACCTGCGTGTATACATTGTGTGACCCACCAATCCACCACTGTAACAAATCTCAGAAGCAGTAGGACTTTAATCTTTTCTTCTGAGAGTGAATTGTGATTTTTTTCCCAACCAACCAGACCAACAGCATTCAGTTGTACAAACCGGGCCCTTACCACTGAACCAAGATTTTCTGAAGGTTTCGCCTTTGACCTAATCTCTGAAGAGAACCTCCCTACTGCTTTCACCATCTCTCTCGGCTTGGTCTATCCTCTGTGTTCCTCCAAGCATGGGTTTAGATCACCTTTTTCAGTCCTGCAAGCTCATCCAAACTCACGCTACTGGATGTCGTGTCACAGTCTCATGCATTCACAGTGCAGCTCAACAGCTTCTCTTCCACTCAAGGGACTAGTCAGTGTGCTGTTTTCTGAACTCCAGGGATAAAAGTGTTGGTGTTGCACTGGACTTTTCTGGAAGCTATGTTTCATTGGTAGTAGCCCGACTTCAAGCCTTCTCCACCGTATTCACCCACACGCCCCTTGGCTTATTCCTCAAACCATGCCAAGAACCTGCACCTCCGCTACATGACTTAGATGTGTCACATGGCTGTCCTGTCACCAAACGAGGAGGTTTGTCAAGCATGTAAGTGAATTACATTTTTTCCAGTCTTGGTCATGTAGAACTATTTTCATCTTACGTTCCCTAGCTCAAAATCTGTTCATACAATTTCTTCATTAAAACTACATTCTCATGATTCAGAAAGGAAATATTTATTTAAAAGATATTTCTGATAATGTTCTTAACCTGGAATAGGCCAAAAAGTTAGAATGAAATAGTTAATTAGAGTTTAATTTACTAACACAAATAGTCCCATTGATTTCAATAGAATTACATGAATTAGTGAAATGAGCAAGTTTTCCCTGAGGTAAAACTTTAAATTAAAAGTTGATGGAAATCTTGATATGGGGAACCGTTGACTGAATTTGAAATATATAGCTCTGATTCTGGACTAAATTTTTACTTTAAGACTTGGTATGCTTGCCTGCGTATATTTTACCCAAGCAAAAGAAAGGAGTGTCTCATTAGAAAAATGGAGTGTCAACGTATTTCTCCTCTTTGCTCTTCATTTGAAAAAACTGATTGTTTTAATATGTTAGTGTTTTCAAGAAAATAATTGAAATGAATGTAGAAAGCTAAGTCCAAATGTTTTGGCATGTTCTTTTGAATTAGGTAAAGTTAGATTCTTCTCTGCTTCATGTTATTTATTGTTTGACGTATTTGATTTGTAGAGTCTAAAAGCCTGTATCAAGATGGCAATCCCACTGTGCTATGCATCCTGAATCCTGCTTTCAGTGGAGCAATGAAGAGATTTTGAGGCCCATACCAACATCCGTTATATGCACAAATGTAAAGAGGTACACGTATTCCTACGCACATGGGTACAAGTGTGTGTGGACACACTTGCTCACACACATGTGCACTTTGCCTTCACTTTGAGAGCCTGATGCACAGCGAGAATAAATTTTAATCCCATTTATTGACCTTTCTGAGAAGTGAATGGGAAGAGGGGAGGGGGAAGCATACACACCTGCAGTCTATTTCCATTAAAGAGATGACCTTAAGATGGTAGAGATGAGATGGAGGAAGAATACTGACCAATTCGAGGAGCTTTGTTCACAAAACATACAATACATGGCCTCAGAAGCCAGCAGTGAACTCTTGCCACTGGAATGAAGAAAGGTAATGCCAGGGGGTCACGGAGCAGCAAGTGCAACTGATTAGAGGTCTAAGTCTTAAGATGGCAGCAGGGAAAATGTTCAGTGACCAAATCAATCTGCTAAATGACCTTTCCTCCAGATGCGTACAACGTTATTCTTTTAAAGCTGAATTTGCATTCAGGTGCTTTAGCTTAGCTGGTTTGGAAGGCACTGGAAGCTGAGTGACTGTCTGTGGGAAGATAATTTAGAACAAAGGGTTCACGAGAGCATTTCTTTAGCATGAAATATACCCGCCTGATATTTGAAAATGGAACTACAAGAGAATGCAGAAATAAGGTGCAAGAAGCATAACTTAGCTAGTGTTAGTTGGTTATGGGTAACTAATTACCATTTAAAGGCCATTCCTGGTCTGCTGATGCCAATGGTGGCTTCTCAGATGTTGGGCTGGGCCTTTGGTGAGCATTGTGCCTAGTCTGTAAAGATCATTTAAATAATGTGATTAGATACTATTTAAGGCAGTAGACTCCTAAGTAATTACATTATTTATGACAAGCCATATTTATGCCAATTTAAGTATGATATACTGTATATTTCTCTTAGGAACTTCAGTGAGAGTTTTGGTATGTAAAAATTAAGACTGGGCTATTTTAAACATTTTAGAACTGAGTTCCTCTTTGGCCCTACTTCCTTCTGTTTTTTCTTTGCACAGTAGGGAGAAAAATACATGTTACAATATGCTCAAATTTAACCCATTTTCATATTCTTGCCACGTATTTCTGTGAACTGTCGTTCATTCAATCCTGACCAAAAAAAAAAAAAAAAACAACAAACCCAACAAAAAACAAAACCTAAAAAACAACAACAATGAAACCCATGTAAAAACCAAAACAGGACAACACAACAACAAAACAACAACAACAAAACAAAAGCAACTCTTTTGGTAATAAAATCTTTTTCAACAATAGAATTCTTTCTTCTTCCTCAGATTTTGTATATGCCATACTGTGCCCTGATTCCTACTGATGTGGAGAAAATCATGGCCCTTTTATGATCTAAAGCAGATCTGAGTGTAACATTCCAAAGATGAAAGCTGTACGAGCAGCAGCATGGAGTTCCTGGCAGAAATCCGTGTTCTCAATATCCTCTGTCAGGAGAAATGTTTTCAGCTACGAGACCAATTTATGCTCTTCACAACCGAGCAGTGAAAGTGCCTACTCCCAGATAAACTGCAGTATTCTGCAGGTGTGATTAAACTCTTGTAAGTGGCAGGAGAGTTTCACTGGTCATGTTAGTATCTTGTATGTGCACTATGAAAGTTTCAACCATGAAGACAAGTTACTGTTTTCAGCTTCAGAAGTTTATTGATTGACTGCTGTCTTAATTTTCTCATTATATTGTTAGAGTTTACTCTACTAAAAGCTATTGTTTCAGACTGGACGAAAAAGTATTTTGATATAAAACTGACAATACATTGCTACATCATATTTTTTACATATTTCATGGTTTCAAGATCCTTTTGGAAGACAGCTTTTCATTTAAGTCTGACAGCTGAACATATTCTTTGTTATGACACAGCATTCACGTTCATGTCTAAGAAAGATACTAACGTGATGGAAAATGTCAGAAAATATTTGCATTTCCACATTAGGAAACATAAAGGTTACGCTACTAGAATCTGCTGTGCTCACATGTAAAAATAGTACTTCTACAAAGACCTTGAGCTCCCACACTTGCTTCTTTTTTGTCGTAAGAATTCTTACAGTGGAATAACAGCTAAACTCATCTTTAAATAATATTTGTCGAAAATCTGATTGCGTTGATAACTGTAGATTTCCCTTGTCCTGAGTACATGTATGCAATATGAATTCTGTTGTTCTCACATCCTGTTTTGTTCAGTGTTTTGGTATGCTACAGCTGGTATCTGAGAAACACAGTAAGTATTTGGTATAGGAAACTATCAGCATTGTATTGTCTTTAGCAACTATCCACGGGCACTGCTCTCAGATACAACTCCGGAATCAAAACCAAACCTTCTATTTCAGCTATGATATATAGCATCAAATCTCCCAGTTGCTGTAGCCAGGAGAGAAAAATGTGCTCAAAGCTTGCTTTTTTTTTTTTTTTTTTCCCCAGAGGTAACACACTTCAACAATCAAAGGGAGAAACCAGTTAAAAACTCACACAGAACTATTTAAAATCATTGGTTTGGGAGTATGGGGTGTGTGGGGAGGTGATGTGTGGGAGAAATCCCCTTAACTAAACGCATTAGAAAAATTGAATGAATGTAAATTTCAACAGTTTAATTGGATTCTGAGGAATTATCTTGGAACCTACAAACTGGCTTCCAAGCCCTGCTAACCACCTTACCTTCATCAAATGCTTAAAGGCTTTCCTCACATTGTCAAAAGCATTTTAAGCAAGCACAGCACTCAGCTACATACCATGACAAATTTTGCCTGTAGGCTGTTAAAATGGCTTTAAACTAGTGAGGCGTGCTCCTAAAATATATATATAATTTGTATATACTTCATCCCAAGCTGGCTCCTCCCCCCCTTAGCTGTTTGGGTTTTTTTTAGCCTTTATGTCTTCAGAGTCTAACAGGGTTATTAATTAATGAACTTGTGTATTTTCTGTCTTTAGCTGCTGAAGAGTGAGGAACTGTCAATCAGCGGGGACCCTCCTGAATTAGGTGAATGCTGACATTTGGCAAGTGTCATCACAGTTGCCTGCCCATGCCCTTGTAATGCTCTAAGCCAGTGACCCTTCCCTCTTTGTCACACATTTCAGGTAGCACTCAGAGCTCATTGTGTGCGACTGAGGTCAACCGCCAACCAACCAAGTGCTCTGTCCTGCTCACACAAAGCTTTCCCTGAAGGCAAGAGAAAAGAATAATAAAAGGGGGAAATGGCCTGCTGAGCAAAGGCTCTGAGTCTTTTATAACAGGAGGTCGTTTTTGATTATAGGAAGGAACCTTCAGTGGCCATGGAAACCAAAATGCCACACAAAAGCCAGAGGGTGCTTGGGAGGTAAACAAGATAGATGAAAGGTGATGGTGCTTTTAATCTCCACGATCAATGTGCTTAGGTGGACGACTTCAATTTAATCCGTGTCTGATTAACCCTCTCCTTTTGTTTACACCATTACGGGAGTTTTTCTCCTGTAAAATTTTTAAACAAATGTTAAAAAATTCCAGGGGAGGGCTGGTTGCTGCAGAGTTTTCATCCTATTCACCCCCCTGATGTAATCATGGATGTTCTCATTATCCACATAAATGCCTAATCCTTCTTACTCCTGCTAAGCTTATCCTCAGTGCTATATTTTTGAATGAGAGAGTGAAAGTTCTTATACAAATACAAATTCTTGTGACTTTCTTTTTCAGACACCTAGCAGGATGAAATAACTGGAAACAATGGCACTCCGTGAGGAAACCTTTTCCATCAAGAAGCCTTGGAGCAGTTTGGTGAAAACTGGTTTTGATTTGGTTGAATTATGAGCCCTTGAAAACTGCACATCGTACATGCTTAGACATTTTAAAATAACAGCAGTGGTTTTAATGACAGCTGAATGTTCAGAAGGAAGTTGTGCTGTGCCTGTGTGCGTAGCTAATTTACCTGCTTACTGAAAAATATACTCAGGGGTAGTGCTCTGAATGAACCCTGCCACATTCAGTTTGGGTTGGCTTACATGACTGAAAATTCACTCCGATGGCTGCACAAAGTTTTCCTCATTAATGAGCATTTTATGGATGAGAATTTCAAAAGCCAGTCCCCATTTAGGCAAGCAGATCCCATTCAGACAGGAAGGGGATGGAAATAAAAAAAAAAAGCCCAGGGGAATTTGTGTTCCTACAACCCTTGGGGTTAAGGAGTACATTCAATAAAGACAGGCATTTAAGCACTTAGTGTCATTAGACTACGAACTTTAAAACCTCTCTGAATCTTGTCCTGGCTCCTTAGTGAAAATAAAAAGCACACTTATTCATTTAGGCTTCCTAAACTGTCTGAAGGACGAGAAAGATGTTTCAAAATAGCATTTGCAGAAAGAACTGCCTAAGCTGACTGACTTCAAGTGAAAAATGTCCCTTTGCCATGGCAGCCAACAGGTGCCTCTACCCAGCCATAAACCAGGTCCTTTCCTGAGAGCGGCTGCCTATCTCAATTCTTTGAAAAAGCAAAGCAAGAGCTTAGTGTTTCCTTTGAAAACACAGGCAGAAAAGGCACTGTAACTGATGCTGCTCACTCTCTGTGCAATAACTTAGCAGTAAGAGTGCTTGCCCAGGGAGCAGGAGAGCTGAGCATCATGCCATTGCTCAATGCCAGGATGTTTGAACCTGCTCCCCTGCTGCCCAGCCAAGGAGGTTGAGCCTGGGAAAGAAGGTCTTGTTGGAGCTGGGCTGGGGCTGCTCCTCAGAAACTGAGGTGACTGGAGGCCCAGAAAGAAAAAAGTGCCTGTAACCTATCTCTGTAACCCTGACAAAAAGAGAAGGTCCCTCTGAGAAGATGTCACTTAGGCTTAGCAGGGAGTGATGTGCAGATCACAGTATCACAGTATCACAGTATGTTTGGGATTGGAAGGGACCTCAAAAGATCATCTAGTCCAATCCCCCTGCTGGAGCAGGAACGCCTAGGTGAGGTCGCACAGGAATGTGTCCAGGCGGGCTTTGAATGTCTCCAGGGAAGGAGACTCCACAACCTCCCTGGGTAGCCTGTTCCAGTGCTCTGTTACCCTCACTGAGAAGAAGTTCTTTCTCAAATTTAAGTGGAACCTCTTGTGTTCCAGCTTGATCCCATTGCCCCTTGTCCTATCATTGTTTGCCACTGAGAAGAGCCTGACTCCATCCTCATGGCACTCACCCTTTATATATTTATAAACATTAATAAGGTCACCCCTCAGTCTCCTCTTCTCCAAACTAAAGAGCCCCAGCTCCCTCAGCCTTTCTTCATAAGGGAGATGCTCCACTCCCTTAATCATCTTTGTTGCCCTACGCTGGACCCTCTCCAGCAGTTCCCTGTCCTTCTTGAACTGAGGGGCCCAGAACTGAACACAATATTCCAGATGGGGTCTCACCAGGGCGGAGTAGAGGGGAAGGAGGACCTCTCTCGATCTACTGACCACCCCCCTTGTAATACACCCAAGGATGCCATTGGCCTTCCTGGCCACAAGGGCACAGTGCTGGCTCATGGTCATCCTGTTGTCCACCAGGACCCCCAGGTCCCTTTCCCCTACACTGCTCTCTAATAGGTCATGCCCCAACCTATACTGGAACTTGGGATTGTTCCTGCCCAGATGCAGGACTCTACACTTTCCCTTGTTAAATTCCATCAGATTATCCCCCGCCCAACTCTCCAGCCTGTCCAGGTCCCGCTGGATGGCGGCACAGCCTTCTGGCGTGTCAGCCACTCCTCCCAGCTTAGTGTCATCAGCAAACTTGCTGATAGTACACTCAATTCCCTCGTCTAAATCATTAATGAATATATTGAATAATATTGGCCCCAGTACTGACCCCTGAGGCACTCCACTAGATACTGGCTATGTTAGATATGTTAGGCCAGAGTAGTTCTTTGCTTGAATTGCAGTAAAACTGCAAATACTTCAGAAACTTCAAGGTAAAATAAGAAATCATAAAAGAAAGGCAAAAATCAAAGCACAGCTTTCTGAGCTACAATTTCAGGCTAATCGACCAAGTCTCTCTAAATCCTGGTTTTTATCTTGCCCTAGTTCAATAAGGGCCACAGATGTCACAATGCCTGATTTTTAACCAACTTGCTGCTGTTTGCTTGAGAGGAACATGGGATGCAGAGAGTTAGGATCCTAATCCTGAACTTCCCAGTAGTTACAAAGAGCATGAAGCTGCCTTTGCTTGTCAAAAGGAAGTGTAAAGGAGAAGATCTAGTCACTGGTTCTAGGTAAAGGAGAGACTCTTCTTTCAGTGGGGGCTCGCAGCTGTGAACCCTCCCATAGAGTTAGACATCTCATCCAGGTGACACCCTGTGAGGAAAAATAGGATGTTGTTAGTTGTTTTCTTCTGAGAATAGTGAGCACTCATGTACCATTTAAAATATTCAGATCTTGCTCTTTTGTTACATCTGGGGCTTGACTCTTTCTCCACAGCTCTCCAATTGGGCTTTTATCCACTAAGCTGGAAGATATTTTGGGACAGACACCAGAAAGTGCTCTGCAGCCCAAGACAAACTCCTTTAAACAAGGTGAGAAACATTTTCACTTTTCATTGAATCCATGGCTATTTGTTATTGAAGAGACTGGATCCAAAAACATTGCATGTGCCTAAGCTAAAGTCATTGTCTCTCTCTCTCTCTCTGCATCAACTGACATTTAAATCATTAGTATAAAATAGAGCAGCATAAAGAAGCAGAAGGCAGAAGAGGCCCACACAAACATCTTATGGTAACTTTTACCCTGACAGGAGAACTTTTAAGTTCCAATATCTGTGTGAAATGAACTTGCTCATGGATCAGGGGCAAAATCAATTCCTCTTTATTCTCTTCTGCTTTGATTAGCCACAGTCAGAGATTACCTTTTGGACCTCCTTGTTAGTAAGTCTCCACCTTACAGCTAAGCAGTGTCAGAAGTTTGAATATTACATATAAAATCAGAAGGAGAAATGTCAGTATACAGAGCCTTCTAGATTACAAATCAGCAATTACAGACTGGAGGTACTTCCAGAATTAGTGTTTCTTTCAGGATCTTTGTTATGAATAAATTTTACAGTTCATGAATCTTTCCATAACTGAAGCTTTTCAGCTCTTTCAAAAACCCTAAGCATAAAGTGTTCTATATCTACTGTTTTGAAAAATTTGTGATCACTGACTTGGCACAAAAATTGCCCTTGTGCATGTAACCTATGTGTGGATGCAGTGGGAAGAAAAGAACTTTCTACATCAACATAGAGGTTGCCTACAGCTGCAGCAATCCATGTTGTGAAGATTCAAATTTTAATTAAACTTTCTTCAGATGACACATAAGCTACTAGGCATCTTTCAAGGAATAGTAACCTCTGAGAAATTTATTCTTTTGCTTACTATGATCAGGAGAGGTTTCCTGAGATCTTCTGCAGCAAATAAAATTTGGCTTGCTTCATCTAACAAACCCAAGGATTATTCTCGACAATGTATTGTATCCAACCAAAGCACTCACAGCATGGTCCTCACAAAGGACTAAAGAAAAAACAAATTCTCCAATCCTTCTCTAATTTTGCTCAAGAAAAACTCAGCTTAGTATACTAGTCTATTTAATGAGAACCTCGTGATTGGTAATACTAGTTGGATTTGTAGACTTCTGGCTTTTGACAGGGTACACTGAATCAAAGAGACGGTGAAATATTTTTTAGATAACTATGTCAGGCCAAGATCAGCTCAGTAGGATGGAAAAGGAAAGAGAAAGATTTTTCCAGGATTTTAGCAGGTTTCAAAGGACCTTCCACTCATCTGTCAGAGGGTCACATTCTCACTTTTGCCCTGGAATTTTTGTTGGTCTCTTTAAGATGGCAAAGAATGAACAGAAAAATCAAAGGAAGTCAGTGATGGAAATACGCCACATAATGGAGTCAATATCTTACTCTGTAAAGATGAAAGTAGTATATTGCATCGTTTAGACAGCAGATTATAGAACTACTCAAGAAACAGAAGATAATGACTGAATGGAAGGGAAAAGGCTTTTTACTGACCTGAAGGGAATATCAACAGTACTGACTGAGAATATTGCTATGAAGATGAGGAAACAAAGAGAAAGATGATGAAGTGATATTTTAGACTTTGCTTGTGTCCCTACCATAACTTCTGGGCCATTCACCACTGTTTGTTGTTGTTTCCACTTGTCTTTTACTACTTCAGTAACATTTTGCAGACAAGAAGCAATTTTTATTTTGGTGAATCTTCCAGCATTAAAGTTGCCAACTTTTCTGGTACATTTTAAAATATTTTGCTTAAAAAAAATAAAAAAAAAAACACCTCCACATTTGGTAACTTGAACACATTAGAATGAATGCATTATTTATTACATGATCCACTGTGCTGAAAAAGTCTCTAAGTTGCGGTGGATAAACCTGGGATTCTGAAAAATGAAAATATCTGTTCTTTCTTCACTGTGTGGTCAGACTGTGACAGGCACAGCATCTGAATCCAGACAAATTGCTTGAGTCCTGTGAAGTTCCAAGTGTCCATGCCTGCTGGACAATAACAGAAATGTTATGTGGCCAATTTAGGCAACTCAGTGACCACCATGAAATCTATTGATGTTTTCCTTAGACTTGATGTGGATACTTAGCCAAACCTCTTTGGCTGAGCAATTGAGCTTTATCATACTCTTTTCCTCTTCTCCCTGCTAAAAATATAAATACTCTTATATTTATGCTAGTACAACACCACCTACTAGGAGGCAAGGGTAAGAAAGCTAGCTCTTTTAAAACTTAATGAGCCTTGGAAGGAAATGAAGCTGAGAGAGTATGAAAGCATATGAATTTCTCCTATACAGAAGAACCAGCATTCATTAAACTGTAACTCTACACTGTTCAAAACTCCAGTCCACTTCAGCAGTAGATTAGTATGAGTAAGGACTATAGAGTTCAGGGTATATGTTTTTCTCCTGCCTGGAAAAATATATTACTGCATCTGTGGATAGCAAGATTAGCAAGGCATTTGATTTTTCACGGCAACATGTGCCTACCTGTGCGCTAGATGCAATAAAATTGGGTTTTGCAATAGTTTGAGAAAATGGGAAACTTATATCCAGTGTTAGATTTTAGGTCCTTCGTAATGGTAGCAATTGTAAGCATAATTGTATTTTTAGACTGTCAGATGATGGGATTCACATTAACTGAGCATGTTAAGAATGGCAACCTGGAGTTTTTGGTACTAGTTAATAACAGAACTTAGAAGAGGTGAAAATGAATGTTCTTACAAATAACTCTGTTAAGCAACACGTTTTTTAATTGTTCCTTCGTTGCTCTTTTAACTTAAAAAGATTTTAAAAATTACCCCTTTTAAATTCAAAGAGATGAAAAACTGTTAGAAACCAATAGATTACATTATTCATAGATATATGTTGTCCAGATATCATTATACAACTTGGATTTTTGTATGGGATGGTATTGCTTGTTCTTCCTCATCCATAAAGAAGTAGTCTCAAAGAACTCATGTTCCAGACCAGAATCCTAAACAAGAGCGTATTGACCTGGACTCCTCTTGTTCTGTACATTTCAGACTTTTTCTCAATTCAGTCTTCTGCTGAGGATCCTGTCTACACAGAACAATTCTATCGATATACCTGTATGAAATGAAAGTTGATTGTTATTGATATATTAGTGCAAACATACTGTATTCATAGTTACATAGGTATGTTATTCCTAATACCATCTCAATATAGACTATACACGTGCAACACTGATCATACAGAAATGACTGTACTTATGCTAATGAACCATTTTGCTTGCATCACCAAATGTAAATAAAGAAATACAACCTTACAACTCTGAAAGGAAATTGCTGTCAGATATGATGGATTGCATTGCCTGGCTCTATGGTTGGTAAATTTATATTTAGCCTTCATTTCATTATCAACTATTCATATTGTTCATTGGATCATCGGTCACTAAGAGATAATCAAATAATTTCCAAGAAGACACAGATCCACCATTAGAAATTGAGATTTTTTTTTTGAGGAGACCCAGTTGCTTTATCTTTGAAAGTCCAGCTAGGCAAAGGGTGATTTACCAAAAAGAAGGAAGACTGAGTCTGTATTCTTTCCAGACAGCTACTCATGCCGTTTTTAAACAACATTAATAAATGCAAGTAGAGCTACTGCTAGAATCCAGCATCTGAAACAGTTCTGCTTCTCTCAGAAATATGCAGAATGTGTAGTACCAAAATGAGAATAGTGTTCAGGTGCTAGTCACAAGAGGGAGCTCAGTGCTTCACAGCTATAATAGACACAGATCTGGACTAGGAAGCAATATTTTTAAAGTTTGTAAAAATATATCAAATTAATAAATCAATAACAATTTTTGATGCTTGTACTATGTTAATTCATCTCGGATTTATCATAGAACATCAGCATTTGGCATCAAAGAGAGAAGAATATTTCCTATTCAGCTAATATACAGCTCCCTTTCTCCATCTTTCATCTTCCCAATTACTCATATTTCTATTTCTTTGTCAAAGATAAGGTTAAAATGGAATGGATGCTGAGAGTTCATAACAACAGTTTAAGGCAAAAAAAAAATGCAGTGATACTATATTGGTCTTAGGAGAGGACCAGAATCAAACATCCTATCATGATCAAAAATATTCAGAAATATATGTTTGAAATATCGTGATATTTGAAATGAGATGACAAATAAAATGTAAAAAAAATGGAAATGGGATTTAAAAAAAAAAAAAAATCTGGTGGCACACCTGAGATATCCTGGCTTAATGACTGCACGTTGTAGATAAACTACAGAGCATCACAGCCATAGACACCATACTGATATGCACCCAAATGGTTAGCTACACTAACAGCCCAGGAATCAGACTGGAAAAGCTGCCACAGAGCCAACCTGGTTATTTTTGGAATTAACACCTTTTCTTGGATTATTTTGGTTTAAAAAAACAGGCATTTTTGAACGGAGGAACCATCAAATGATAAAATTGCGTTCAGGTCACCTTGAAAGGGTATTAAAGACAGGAATCATGACAACTAGCATGAAATTTTCAAGAAATCCATGTCTTTGGACATGCATACTACTTAAATTATGTTAAATCCACCTCATAAGTTATATCATGGGAAAAGTATGATTTGGGCATTTCAGTGTTTGTTGTTCCAGATTAAACTAGGCTGATTTTAGAACAATAGTTCTTTTCTTATTTGCCTCACCCACTCCTGGTGTTGCCTGGGTGATCTAGTTGTTCAGATGTTGTGGGCTTCTTTGAGTGTTTGCTTATCAGTAGTGCAAAGCCTGTGGAATGGATTGGCTCGCTGAATTGGATTTACAACTGTTTTGCCTCCCCAGAACAGTGGAAAGTAACTGAAATGCTCATATATTTCTTCCTGCTTCCTGTGGATTCCCTTATCTTCACACATCTCTTAACCCACACTATCTTTGACATTCTCTCCCTTTTTCAGGCTCTTCATTCCCTGGCATCTTTCCCACTCCTTCTTGCAAAACTTATGTTATCCTCATCTTCTCTGGGCCATCTGTTTTGAAAATGTCTGGTGAAATGGGTAATCTAAAAAAATAGAGCCTGTACATGTCTCACCAGAAAAAGATTTATGATGGATGCAAATTAGAAGCTGAAGCAAATAACCTTGGCAACACCTTTCCTAGGCTGTTCAGGATCCTGTGACAGTTTAAGCACTTAAATCAAGTGTACATCTAAAACATACACTTTCAGCCTATAGTCATGGACTGGATGTCAGAAGTACCTGTTGAAATTCTATGCTCTGTGTTATGTAGTTGTGCAAAATAAATAAGCCTAATGATCCCTTCTAGCCTTATGAAGATTCACTCTTTCAATCTAAAATGAACACTACAACCTACCATTTTTGGTAAACATGATGTCAAGCGCTGTTATGTTGCCAAGGCAATTTATCAGGAAAAAACCCCTATGAAATAAAATAGCATATTTCTTAAATCTCCATTTTAAATCAATCAAATTATGAATGAAGATTATTTTCTTTGCAATTTTCAAGAAGCTGTCTTCTAAATTTAAAGAGAAAGCATGATAATTTTGAATAGCATAAGCTTGTAAGTAGCATAATTCTCATGTTAAGAAAAAAGAAAACAGCCTCAGTTACGAACCTAAACAAAGATTCCATGATAGACATACACAGAGTAAAATACAGGATTTACATTTCCATGTATACATACATGATATATAATGTCTAAAGAAAAAAATATTTGATTAGTATTTTCCATTGAAATTGTCTTTGACAAGACAGGATTCCAAGTAGTCTACATTTTTTTGTATCTGAAATACCTTTCTTCTATTATAAATTTTCTTCAAAACTTTTTGGCCAGAATATGTGAACATCTAGCTTTAGGACTATTTCCCCCTCATTTCCCAAAGAAGCAAGTTGTATGTTATTACACCATCTGTGCAACCTTCCATTTTTCTCTCTATTGTCAGCCCCCCTCAAACTGTAAAAATGTGTTGGCCAGTTCTTGATAGAAGCATAGACGTCTCATGAATTTAATCAGCATTAACTGACTTTTTGGAAGAGAGATACCCTGCCAGGTATTTCTGTTCAGAGTCAAGACGTAACTACTATCTGATCAAGAAGGATTTGTATAAATAGCTAGCTAACCACACATACACGGTTCAACCATAACTAACAGTGCCCTTTCCTTTCCAACAGGTCAGAAAGTTGAGGATTTGGGAGGGAAATAGGGATATTCCAGTGCATGGAACAGAAGACACAAATCTGCATGGAATCCAGCTTTATTAGTTACTCTTCTCAGTAACAAAGATAACTCATGTTACAGAGGAGAAGCCTTGTCATATAGCCATGAAATAAGTTCAAAACAGGCTGTGTGTGGCTTACCCTGAAAGAAAAATCAGAAAAACCTGCTTTTAACCATCTAGATGTTCTTGAGATCAAGGCAAGAAACAAAGCTGTAATTTATCACAAGATATTTTAAGTTAATTCCAGTAACCTTTATGGGCAATGTCTTTGCAGCCAGGATCTGATAGCTATGAGAGTCCTCGGCCATTCTGTTCACCTAGAAACATCTCATTCCCAAAGGCTGTGAGCTGCATCCCACTGCTCTTCTCTGAGGCAAACCTGAGGGGGCACAGATGGTCCAACTCTACAGCTGTAAAGGCACTAAGAACATCAAAGTCAAGACTTCATTTCCCTCCAGCACAGCAGGTTTTAAAACAACAACAACAAAAACCTTCTAAACTGTCTATAACTCAGGAAGTAATCTCAGCCCAAATTGGCAAGAACTCAGATAACTTCAAATTGGAAAATGTGCAATTCATTTGCTAAATGCAAGGAGACACGCCTGAGAGGATGGTGTATATTTGAAATCAGGGAAAATTGATTAAAAATAGTGCTCTCTACCAAGAACAAAATAGTCATCCTGAATCTATGATTTAGAGCATGGTTTTATTGTACACTCATTCAAGTGTGCAATGCCTGATTGAAAACGAAGCAAATCTAATTAATGAATTTTGGCCTCCTGCTATCGTGCATCTGCACCGCGCTTCTTGAATGACAATCCTAAACATCAGAAAAATATAGAACTCTCTATAATCAAGGATCTTATAAACAACAAAATAAAACCCCCAACTCCCCGAACCGTATCCTATTGCTAAGAATAATCCAACGGTATTTTAACCGCCCCGCTGAACAGACAGGCCTTACATCGTGCTCTGAATTTCGCCAAACTGGGGCTCTGGCGAGGGGCCAAAGGAAGCAGGTTTCAGCGGCGGGGGCCCTCCACTGCGAACACCCCACCGCCGGTCCCCCTGAGCCGGGGCACTGCACATTCATTTTATGTGTAGTGCTCCTGTGTCTCACAACTGCTATGTCTGATATTTTCTTTATGACTTCAGCTTATTTGCAGATTTGGCTGCAAGATGTATTTTCACACAGTACTCAATACAAAGTCTAAAACTGAAGCTCAGAAATACAGTCTACCAGATTGGACTGAATTAACTTGATCTGTAGAAATAATAACTGTGGACAAGCAGAGGAATCTATTCCTATGCAGTTTTGCCAACTTCTGTTGTGTATGATGACACCAAAAAATGTTATACTAAAAGTATATACAACCTTAGCTGTCAGTCAGGTGAAATTTCTTTACAGATACCTGACAGAAACACAGAGAAGCCAGAAAAGTAACGTTGTCACTAGCAGAAGGTAACAGCTTCAAATACTCACTACCACTGTACTCGATGTCACAGACTGGCATTCTAACCTCTTACCACAAGTTCTCTTTAGAAAGTTACTCACGACCAGGGGTTTGTTTTGTTTAGTTTTGTTTAGCTTTGCTTTGTTTTGGTTGGTTGGTTGGGGTTTTTTGTGTATTATTGTGCTTGAAGGGATAAAGTGGGTTTTAATTTTTTTTTATAGGGAGGAAAAAAATCTAAAACTTTGGAATGTATAAGGCACAGAGTCACAAGTGCACGATCTGAGGGTATGGTGTCTGTGGTCTTTGTAAAGTTATTGGCTGGTGGATGGGAGAAGGGGTACCTGTTAGGTGGGTATAGATTTTCTTTTCCTTCTTTTTTGGGCTTCCACGTGTTTTGTATGGCAATTTAAAGATTAAGTTCCGTCTTTGCGAACATAATATAAAAGTCAGCCTGCTGACAAATAACAGTGTTTCAGATGCTTATCTTCTCAATTGCTTATCAACCCCCTTTCCAACTTGTACATGAACTGCCATTATGAAAAAAATAATTCCGTTTTTCTTTTTGTAAATGTGCGTACCTGTTTCAACAGATCTTCTTTCAGTAGATTTTCAAAAGGCTGAATAATAGTGAATGAATGAAAAGAGAAATACTGTCAGTTTCAGAACAAAATCTCTGAGCAATTAAGAGACTGCTGTGGTTGGCTTCTTCTCTGTCCATGCTATTAGGGCTTAAGAAGAAAAACTGTATTTGGATTTATCCACAGAAAACTATGCCAGTGATCTGACCTCAATCAATGAACTCTTAAGAGAACAGGACAGGTGCTAGAGATGGCTAAGAAAAGAAGGCCAGAGAAGCAGATTGATTATTTTTATTGTACACCTCACACTGACACTTGACTGATTAATACAGAACATCCAACTTTTTCCAGCAGCTGGAAAAAAGTTTGGTTTTTTTATCTCATCATTAACATTCCCATCCAGTGATGAACTATAAGACTTCTCCCTGCAAATCCAAATTGAAAAAAAAGAGCAGACAGAATAAAAATGTTTTCATGCAGTAAAAGCTTAAAAAACTGTCCAACTGGATATCTTCAGGTCTATGGTTAATACCTGGAATGAGTTCCATGGACAACATTATGATTTGCCAAAGCACTTAAACACATGCTCGATTTTAAGCCCTGAATAATCCCATTTGACTGCAACAGAATTTAAACAGGCATGACAAAATGAAGATGAGTTGGAGCTAGAGAGCAGTCCTTTCGCACCTCTCAATCAGCACCTCTAGCAGTTCTGCTATCTTGATGCAGGTGACCCAATTATTTTGAATGAATTCAGACTTAGGAAACATTTACTTGGATGACAGGATACAAATGCAGGGAAAACATTTTCTGAAGGTTATCATATTGATTCCAAAGCAGTATGACATAATATTTCCAATACATGCAGAAAGAAATTAATGTTTCTTATGATATTTCCAATTCATGCTGTGATAATAATTTTATATATGACCAAGTGCTTAGAAATCTCTGACTGCATGCAAAATGAGCAGTCAAAGACCAAATAGTTATCTGAACATACAATCATATCAGTGAGAAATTCTACTCAATTCCTTTTTTATATGTGGAGCAGAAAGAGCAGGTCTCAAGACAGATGTGGGTGAGACTGCTTCATTTCTCTAGTGCAGCCATTCTAGCATTATAACAATTTTTAAAATTCTTAATATTGCTGTTGTCATGAAAAAACGATACCTTTTTAAATATATATATGTATTTTTATAATTGACCACTTAAAGTATTCAAACATGAAGTTCCATGTTTAGCTTGTATGGATGAAATGCTGCGATAATGGAAAGTAGCAATACATCAAGAATAGGTGTAATAAGAGTCTCAGTCTTGTAAGGTGTTTTATACACAAAATGAAGGGACACTTAAAACAAGTACTCAAAAGCACTTTTGAGTAAATACACAAAAGAACAATTAGTTTTGTTCTAATGTCTTAAATTCTGAAGTTTTAAAATTCTGTAATCGCAATTGTTGGTGAGTCTGTCACCAAGGTTTCCCTGTAACCAAGAGTTTTCATCCTACCTTCACAAGGCCAGAAAAAGTCTCATCAGTCTGGATTCATCATCCTAAATGGTTTTGTTGGAAACTCGTCACATGTGGTCAGTGTGGGTTGGTGAGTGCCGATTTTGCTAGCAGATTTCATACGCTAACCTTACCAACAAAGTTGAACCTGCCAGAGACCACTTTCCCTGATAGTACTACTGACAAAATCTTTGTCAAATCTGGAATGGGCAAACCAGTCTGAACAAAAGAAGAACTGACTTAAACAACTGTTCGAAACTCAAAGTGTGTTTCCAATGATTCAGTACTTCGGTTTTAAAAAAACGGCTGACATCACCTTTCTAGTTTTGTTCTATAGTTGCTTTTCTAATTCCTGGTTCCAGCCAGGCCATCAAGTAGAAACAGAAAATGCTACAGAGCTACCTTTGCTTGTAGAGCTGTCTTACCAAAAAAAAAAAAAAGAAAAAAAAAAGAAAAAAAGAGTTGGAAATATCTCTTAATTTCTCAAGGAGATCTCTCTTTGTAACTTTTATCACCCAGCTTTACAAATTCAAGATTAAGACAAATTAAACTTCCCACCCGCCCTGCCCCGAAGATGTAGATTTTATGTCAGAATTCTGATGTGACTCCAGACCGGATTTAGACATAGATACAACTTTCCTTAGTGGTTTAAGGGATAGAAATATTGCCAGAATTGTGCTATTATGGGAAACTTAATTTCATGTAAATAGTATGAAAAATATTTGTACTCTATATTGATAGCATCCTGATATAGCTGGATTTGAGGGCTGGAACATTTCTTGATTTACAAACAGGATGTAATGCTTTTATCAGTTTTGTTTTGGCACATCGTGGAGAGATAATGGTAGTTCTAATTATAGCAGATAGCTTTGAATCTTGAGCTGATTTAGTTTAAATTAAATATAAACCCAAATACAGGCTAGAGAGCAATGGTGAGTCTTTATTTCAAAAACACAGACCTAAAGAACTTTATGAAAACTATTCCCTGAGATCTAAGAGAAAGAAGAACTAGATGTGAGGTGTCTCAGCATTGAGAATGGGGTTCAGATTAAACACAAAATTAATATGTTATAAAGAGCAAAGTGAGTATTTCGTGTCATCCAGAAGAGATGACATAAGCATTAGAACCAAGAAATTAAGATAAAGTAGGGAAATTAAGATAAACTAGGTAAATTAAGAACTACAGGTAGCAATTCAGATACTTGCAGACAACATACAGGTAAAACGCAGCACGTTCAACATAGGTGTTCAGATAAATGTAATTTCATGTTGCTGAACTCATTAGCCTATGTGTCTGCAATATCTTGTAGCAAGGACTTAAGATAATTTATCAAGTTGGATTCGTTTATTCATCAGGCGATGCAGCAGCTCAGTAAACTTAAGGAATAAGCATGTCTCCAAACTACTGCACTACAAAGAACTATGAAGCCACTTTAAACTCCCCAGACTTAGGACAGAGAAAACAGCCAGGAGGAGATGACTCTATAGACTTCTGACGAGAATAGTTGGACTGTCTGAAGTTCGGACTCTGCCTTTGTGTTTTGTTCAGTAATACCTTAACGAATACAGAATACATAGTTCATTATGCAGATAAAGACAACCTGAAACCTCTTCCTTCTCTTAAAGGACTGTACTCATCACTGAAGAAGAGAAACATTTCTTCTTGCTTATTTTCCCAGTGGCCCCATTTTGCTCTGCACAGTGGAAGACCTTTGGCTCAAGGCTCTGTGGTGGCAAAGGTGATTTCTGTACAGGTGATTGCTGTGGGACTGTGCTTTCTGAAAGTGAGGGAAAAGGTTTTACACATTTTGTGCTCTAACTACAGAGAAACTGTGCAAAAATCCGAGCACAAATGATTCTCCTGCCCCTGTGTTTAAAAATAAACTTTCCAGATATGTAATGAGGGGAACCTAATTCTTACCTCCAAGTATGGGAGAAGATTTCAAGCTATGAAACCAAATTGCATATAGGTTTTTATCTTCAGTTGTGAAAAGATGCTTCTACATATGCTGGAGAGACAAGATTTCAAACATGCTTCATTTCTAAATATTGCAGTACTGGGTCCAGTCTTGTTCAACCTGTTAATCAATGACCTGGCTGAAGAAACTGAGTGCACCCTTGACAAATTTGCTGATGATACCTAACTGGGAGGAGTAGCTCATACACCAAAAGGCTGTGCTGCCATCCAGCGAGATCTGGACAGGCTGGAGGAGCGGGCAGAGAAGAACCTGATGAAATTCAACAAGAGCAAGTGTAGGGTCCTTCTCCTGGGGCGAATAACCCCAGGCACCAGTACAGGTTAGGGGTGGACCTGCTGGAAAGCAGCACTGTAGAGAAGGACTTGAGAGTTCTGGTTGACAACAGGTTGGTGATGAGCCAGCAACGTTCCCTTG
The DNA here is from genome assembly GCF_037038585.1 of Patagioenas fasciata. Classification (NCBI taxonomy): domain Eukaryota; kingdom Metazoa; phylum Chordata; class Aves; order Columbiformes; family Columbidae; genus Patagioenas; species Patagioenas fasciata. Next base: position 47,402,939 of record NC_092520.1, read on the forward strand.
TGGCCAAGAAGGCCGATGATATCCTGGGGTGCATTAGGAAGAGTGTGACCCCCTCTACTCTGCCCTAATAAGGCCACATCTTGAGTACTGCGTCTAGTTCTGGACTCCCCATTTTAAGAAGGACAAGGAATTACTGAAGGGAATCCAGTGGTGGGCTATGAAGATGATCAAGAGTCTGGAGCACCTTTCTTATGAGGAGACTGAGAGAACTGGGTCTGTTCAGCCTGGAGAAGAGAAGGCTGAGAGAGGATCTTATAAATATCTCAAGGGTGAGTGTCAGGAAGATGGGAGCAGACTCTTCAGTGGTGCCCAATGATAGCGTGAAGGGCAAAGACTGAAGCACAGGAGGTTCCATCCGACTATGAGGAGAGATTTCTTTACGGTGAGGGTGCCAGAGCACTGGAATAGGCTGCCCAGAGAGGTTGTGGAGTCTTCTCGGGAGACATTCAAAACCAACCTGGACACAATCCTATGCAATCTGCTCTGGGTGAACCTGCTTTAGCAGATGGGTTGGACTAGATGATCTGCAGAGGCCACTTCCAACACCAACCATTCTGTGATTCTGTCATTCCTATCTCCTACTTTAGGTACAGGTATCTCTCAAGTCCAGAGTTTAATGCAGTTGAGCACTAACTCAAAACTGTGAATGCCATTGTTTGCCTTCATACTGATGTCATGCTTAGCTGGGCAATGTCTATATCCCTTTGGAAAGCGTTTATAAAAAAATAACATCAACAAAACAAACAAAACACTCCATTGTTTCATGCTTGTCACTCTGCCTTCTCTGTGAGCAAGCTGCCTTTCTTACCTTTGCTCATGTCTTCTAGATAACTGAGAATGAAAATAACCCATTAGATCTCACTTTACCTTGGTCAGCTCAGATGGTTCTTCTCCAGAAAGTGATAGCATCTTTTCTGGAGGCAGGACTGCCAGGGTCACCCCAGTCAGAGTGATCTCTTTCTCAATGTGTGTTAAACTGTCAGCAGTATTCCTGGACATATTCAGGACATTAAGGATTTAATTCCTCAAAACTGAACACTCCTAAGTGGTCTTGTGAGGGAAAACACAAAGAGCTATCCAATTTTGTATGTATAGTTTATGTTAAGCTTAACTGAAAAGGGGTATTATGATTTCAATGAGAAAAAACTGAAAGAAAAAAAATAAGACAAAACAAGAATCCCACTTATGTGGTTGGTGCAAAGTTTCCTTTTCCTACCTTTTTTCTTGCTGTGTTGTTATACCGTCAAACATCGTATTTTTGCCTCATTCTTTAATGATCCTTCTTTCAAAAAAATCTTATTAATGGAACAACACAACCTAAGTTTTCAGGACATCTTGAAGGAATGCCATTAACAGCAGGTGTTTGTCTGACACTTCTAAAAGTCAAGAACAAGCAACTCATCTAACTTCGTATCCTTGGGAAGTAAAGATTTTTATATATACAAGTACAGGCTTGTGGCTGTGGCTTCTTTTCTTTTTATTTTTTTTTTAATTTTTCTTCCATTTGAATTTCGAGGATTTTAACAGATTTACAGAGACGTGAATTTGAACTAACGCAGTGCTACGTCCGGCACATTAGAAAAATAAAAAGTACTTCCAGTGCTGCATTGATCCAAATAAATCTACAGTCACACTTCCCTACCCTTTGCCAGATACTCTTCGTCTGTCTTTAATTTTCAAACTTTGGGGAAATAAAATGTTACTGTTTCTTTTTGTGAGATTACATAAACTTCACTATTTAGCGCAAGATAAACAATACATAAAATCTATTCATGCTGTTTCAACAAGTTTGAGGAGACTTACAAGAAGAGAACTGACAGTGCAAACTTAATAGTTTGATCAGTCAAAGTACAGATTCCCAATAGCTGAATCAGGTTGATTCCCAGCAATCACCAGCCACTGAACACATTGTGATTTCACATTAGCAGTTGGAAATTGGCTTCTTCTCAGCCCTAATATTTTTCCTAATTGCTTGTCATGTATTTTTCAGGAAAGTGCACAGCTTAAGAAAGGTTTGAGCTGCTCTTTTAAAATACCTGTTTTCTAATCTAGTGGCATATACTGACTGGGAATCCAGGGATACTGATCTTTTGTGTAACTTCCAGTCAGATTTAATTATTAGCAATTAAGGAGCAAAACAAAGACTTTTCTGTTTTGCTTTTCTTCATGTTTCGGTCCCAGAACAAAATTCAAGTCTATGATTCGGAGAGAAAGAGAGAGGCTGAGAAGGAATGAAGTCCTAACTCTATGCAGTAAAACTTGCTGCACTCCACGGTCTAGCTCCCATGGAGGAAAACACCTGATCTATGGTGGGCATCTACATTTGAACTAGTTGCCTGAATTCTCTTGAGCAGTGGGGAAAGAAAGGTGCTTTTAAAGAATAATTCATCTCATCCTAATTCAGGCAGTTAAATTACGTGAAATTAATTTTTCTTTAAGAGTATTTACTTCACTCTTTGGCTTCTAAAACAACTTAGTGTGATTAGCTGAGGTGAAGGCATCTACACCGAAGACTTGTGCAGTTACATTAGGTGAAGCATTCCTTGAGGTTTTTCTTTCCATTGGTAAATTAAGCAATGCCAGGGACTGTTCCTGGGCACTGGAATTCAATCATCAATAATAACCAGTTATTTAAACAGCTCATGGTGTGGTTTTCATCTATTCCATTTAGGACTCCACAAAACAACTCTTTGACCTGGTTTGGGAGCAAACAGAGGCCACAGGCCAGCAGCCATTCCTACCTGGGGATATGCATGTAGCCACCCTGTTTTTAAAGGTGAAAGAGATACTACAGATACACCCTGGTCCTTATGAGCTGACCTCAGTGTCAGAAAACTGTTCAAGTGATGTTTAATTTTATACTACAGATGTATCCTGAACATCTAAGTTTGAGAGTAATGGTAAGGGACAATAAACCTTCATAACGAAATATGTTATGTATATTCATCAATCTGTTAGCTACAGTGTCTTAGTGGCAAATCTGTACGCAAATGAAACCAGGATGAGAAGATTTTGAGTATTTACACAGTATGCAGTGCAAACCACAGTGAAACTTGCTCCTGAATAATGTGACACATTGGAAAAACATCACATGGCCTAAGTATTTGTGACTGCTCTAATTACTTCAGTACAGCTTGTGCCTGAGGATCCTGATAAAAGCAAAATGGTAAGACCAACCAACCCATCTTTTGGTGCCGTCCGTTTGCTCTATTCTGCCTACCTCCTTTTCTAGTCTAAATATTAAAATAGGAAAGTTCATGAGCCTCATAAGACATATTTTAATTAATCATCTACTCTAATATCATTCCATTACTACTATATGAAAAGGTGTACAGCCTTTGTACAGATTAATGACAACTTTTTATTCCCATTTCAGCAAAACAGTATTTTAGACTAGAAGTAGGTTTTTCTGGTGTAACCAATACTTTTACATGTAACATGGTATTACCTGCTTGCAAGCTAGACACATGAGTAGGCTTTGATTAGACACCAGGATGGAGCAATTATACAGCTTTCCTCGCTAAGTTTTTATTTGTGTGTTATTACCAATAACATGAACATAATGCTGAATGTCTTTTGAAAAACAGGAAGTCTAAGAGTTGATCCAAATTCTGGGCTGAATTATTCCATGATAATGACATCTGCAAAGTGTATAGTTTAATGTGAAACATATATCAAGTAAGTAAATTATTCCTTTTTAAAGATATTAAATTCCTTATACGGAATAGATACTATTCTCTCCGATTTAAAAGAAAAATGACAAAGCCAATGAGAAATGAGAACAGACTGTTTACAATTTTCTGAGATCATGAGAAACTGCTGAGGCAATTGGTAATTTCAACCCACTTGCTTATTTCTCAATTAACGCTCCTGTAAAATAAAGAATAAACAAGCTTTGCTCTGCCTGTTGCTTAATTAACCATAACAAAACTTTCTGAAGTGTGGTACCTCAGCAATTGAAGATATCATGGTTGTAGGCAGGACCCTGCCAACAACAATATGAAAAACTTCTGAACCTTGCCAAGACTGCTACTCAGCAAGGCTGAGGCTTCTCCAAGTGCTGTGAACCATTTCCTGCAGCTGGATTGGACTTTTTCCTTTAGCACTGTTTTAAAAGTTATTTATTATATTCTGGGTATCTTCTCTTAACAATACTGTCTTGGGGTTCTTTCTGGAAAAGCTTAGACAATTGGGCCCAAGTTCCACGTAGTAAGTTTTACTTCAGGACCTCATGTTTCAGTAAATTCCTACAGTTAGTTACACTGTATATTATTAACCATATTCCACTGATTTTCCACAAACACCTGAGATGAAGGAAAACTTTTCCATAACATTCTTCATGGACTTACTCCTGGGGGGTGCTTTCACCCAAGTGAAAGAGTGCGGAAGATCAGTGATCTGCCCTGGGCAAGTGGGCCAAGAGCAGGTGGGATATGGTGGACTGAGAAGGAAGGGATGAACATGGCCTTCTTTATTGACAAGCTAGAGCATCTGAGCTAGCACTGACAGGGAAGTAGTTCAGTGCTGATGTAAGCCTGCAGAGAATTAGCAGCATTTGGGGGCAAATAGAAAACAGGAAGGAAATTGTGCCTCAGCATCTCTGAAATGCACTACCTCCCAAGATTCCTCTTGGGTAAGTGCCACTGAAGATGCCATTCTTTGCTCTGGAGAGGAGGTATGTTAAAAGCTGGCTCTTGCTGAGCACTCGCCAGACCCAGGTAGGCAGGAGCTACAGGGAGACCTGGCCAAAGGCATGCACGTGTGCCCGTGGTTTTCATGGAGGCTTTTCTTGACTAGGTCCTCCTTTGCTGTAAATATTTCCTTTGACAGTCACGTTATTCTAAACACACATTTGCCTTCAACCAAAGAAGCAATAACTGTAATACAAACTTGGCTTAGAAGTGTTCCTTGTTCTCTTAGATTAAGTTCCTTTCTCCAGCTGCATCTATTTTAAGAGTCTGATAAACTTTATAGTTGGCTCTTATGATTCCTAAGGGTAATGAAAACTTGTGGAGATCTCATAGTTTGTGCAGCAATGTAAAAGAGCAGAAACTCTCTTGAATAAGAAATTCAGTTACTGTGGCATGCACAGTGACACCTCTAAGGACACTTGGATGAAAATTATAGACTCCCTCTTAACAAAAACAGGAAATTTTGGTGAGAAAATGTGCAAATCAAGCTATGAAAAAACAGTGTGAGACCTCTCCAGACAAACACTGACCATCTATAATTGTTTGCTGAGCCACCTCAGTACAGTTTCTAAGCACTTTATATATTTCTAGCACTTGTTCTTCATTTGATTAGGCCTATTTTCTCACTTACAGGAGTGGCTGAGTCACAATCCTTGGAGGTGTTTAGAAGATGTGTAGATGAGGCTCTTAGGGACATGGTTTAGTGCTAGATTTAGGTTATGGTTGGACTTGATGATCTTAAGGGCCTCTTCCAACCAAAATGATTCTGTGATTCTACACTACATGATGGAAAACATGTCCAAGAAGCCCACCATCTACTTTGTCAACCAACAGTGTTGACCACAACTTCCAAAACAACTATCTAAATGCAGTTCATTCTCAGCTGGCAAGCTTCTTTGTCATTGCAGTGTGATAAAAATGAGGATGTGAGATGCTTTCATCATCTGTCTTTTATAGCTAATGGTCTTTGGGGAGAGTGCCACTTATGGAGGCTGCCCTTTGGCTAGAGTTATTCACTGGAAGAACAGGAGACCTCAGTACAGAGGCTCTTAAAGATTAAATAGGAGTCAGCTTGCACACAAAAACATTTCACAGCCCCACCTTCTGTACTTTACATCTGTGGTGGCCTCACAGGTGGTCTGGTTTGTGAGTCTGTGGCAGGAGCATCTTGGGGACTGGGATATGTTCACTCATGGCCATAAGAGGGTTATACGGAAGGGCAGATGCCAGACTGGTAATGAGTGGTAGGGAGGGTCTGGGAGAGAGTAATGTTTGTGAGGGAAACACTTGCGAAGTTATGCCTTTATTTTTGCAGATCTACAGTTCTTTACTCCTTTGGAAAGGTGGGTGCAAACAGAATGCCAAATGGAAACCTGAAGTGGTAGTATTTGGTGTTCATCTTGCAATTCCTCTGGATAATTTTAAGTGAGCATGTACGTGAGCAAACCAATGGATAATCAGGCTTCTCATGTAGACAGGCATGTATCTTCCACTTCAGAAGTCAAGGTAACAAATCGTGTGATGTGGTTGCTTTGAAGGTGTTTTATTTTGCTTTTTAGCTGGTTCTCTGAAAAATGGGAGTAGTGCCAAGCCTTCTTAAATGCAGAATGAAGGTACACAGTTCTTATTTTGGGATACTTTTCCTTGGTGGAAGTGACAGAAAGAAAGGATTTTAGAGAGGTTCAAAAAAGAACGAGCGGGTTAAAAAAAAATTTTGTGTTTTTCTGGTTAAGCATTTCAGTCAAGATTTTTTTTTTTAATAAAAAGGAATAATTATTTAAATTTCTGGGTGTAATATTGCAATGTGAGCTTTCTGCTGTCTACCTGAGAAGAAAATTAATCTGAAGGTTTATTTTTGATAGCTTAGCATTTGAGATAGTAAATTTATTTGAATTTTTAAATAATTTTTTAGCATTCTTAAATCAAAATTTATATTTTAGTCTCCACCATAAAGCTACTGCTTACCTCCCTTAAAAAAAAAAAAAAAAAAAGAAAAGAAAACTTTAGTTCACATATTTTAATGTCATTTTCAAAAGAGCTTTACTGGGTTAATACCAGCTCCCTTCTCTGTTCTCCTTTCCTTCCTTTGAGATTTCAATCTCCACTTTTTTCGTTGTTGTTGTGTGGTTTTTTAAATTTTTGTTGTTGTTATTGTTGTTTTAATTATTTTTGTGAGACATACATCAAAACTTTTTATCATTATCTCTCTCCATGTTACCATTGCAACAACATTACCAGTGCTTGTTTAATTTGATTTTCATGATTCTCTTTACTGAGATTCTGGATATATAGCATGTGAACTTTTTAATATTCTTTGTTTACTACATTCCTTTCTAATCATACTAGTCCCCAAAACATTAGCAACACTGGCATACCAGGTAAGTCAAATCAGCATCGGTGAGTCTGGGTGATTATTTCTGCTAATACTTCCCAACACACACAGGCTTTTGTGAAGAACAGCAACCTGGGTTGTTTGTGCCTTCAAAGGAATTACATGAGTAAACCTGGGCGGTACGCAACAAAGGCTTCATTTCAAAAACACAGGAGCAGGAAGTGGAGAATCAGGATCCCACCTCCAGGCAAAAGAATGTCTCTTGGCCTGGGAATTAAAGATGCTGTTGGTAGGATGTTGATTCCTGAATTCAGCTACCAAAATGGTCCTTCTTTGTGTTTGGGACCCAGGCAAGATCCCGGCCTGATACACCTTATTCTTTTGCTCTGGAGTTTCTGACCAAGTTTGGCATCATCTCTGCCAGCAATTAACAAGAGCTTTGGCCTAAAGCTTGAATATGACTACCATAAGCATCTACTGCAGAAAATATTTCATTAACCTGACTGTTTCCTTTTCAATCTAGGTCCCATGTATTTTATTTCTCATCTTAATACAATAATTTTGTGTCATTTACTGCAACTTTGAACCAGTGATCTCGAAGTAATTTGCAGACTTCATAAAATGCATACCAATGCCCTCAGCCCTTTGACTGTATCCATTCAGTGAAATCTCGTAATGAATTCAGTTGGATTTTCCTTGAGAAAGGACTGAGTAGAAGTTGGGTCAGTCTGAACTGAGATGGCTACAGCTGAAGCTAAAAGTGAGGAAAGGGCCTTTGAGGAAAGGGCCAGGGCTGTAAGCACAGCAGCAAGGATGAGAGTGGCGAGCAGAGCCTCTATAAACATCTCTCAGGTATGGTACAGTAGCCATCACTGGAGACATTCAAGGCCAGGCTGGACAGGGCTCTAAGCAACCTGATCTAGTTGAAGATGTTCCCACCCATTGCAGGGGGGTTGGAACTAGATGAGTTTTGAAGGTCACTTCCAACACAGACTGTTCTGTGACTTTATGATTCTAACAGCTGAGGGCTCAGTGTGGAGAAGAGGATGCCTGTCTTAAGTGGAGGGGGGCCTTCTGTCCATCTATAGGGACACCATCCGGGATTCCCTCTGGCCAAAAGCAATCAGCAGTTTGGGTCCGTGACTGCCTGGAAGTCTGTCCTCACAACAGGCTGTCATTTCCTGAGCACATCATGTGCGAAATGACTATTCTTCACTCGGTACGAATTATGTTCCCGTGGTATGTGAGACTTAGTACAAATTCTCTAAATCCCGAGTAGAAGGGAACTGAGGCAATTATATGAAGTTCCACATGTTGTAGAAATAGTACTGCTTAAAAGCATTTAGTGTTATTAGATTGGATTTCCTAGAAGAAGAAATACCGCTCTGAATGTAAGATCACTTTATATTTTTAGCCTTTTAAATCCATCCTCTTGTTACAAATTTCCTGATTATTTTTTTTAGCCTTTGTTTCTACAATGGAGTTGAACAGTCTGTTGTGGACATTTCTGCTAATGCTAGTAGGCATATTTCCTGTTGAAGGCAGTCAGTACCTATCTAATTGCATATCTTTAACCAGCTCACTAAAAATGGAAATTTAGAAGTCTGTAAAAAAGGATATTTTTGTGTGTACAGGGACGTGAGTGAGAATGTAGCTCTTTCCTTGAGCCCTGGTAATTTACATGCAGTAATATAATAAACCTGTCTCAGTGTGGGAGGCTCCATGAATGTAGCATGAATCTGTCAAATTCCAGTCTCTTTGGTATATTTGGCACTAGTTCAAAATGTTCTAGACACTGAAAAAAGAATCCTAAACCCAACATCTGCCAGATATATAAATTAGACACCACAGAATACAGTGATAAGCACTTCATGAGGATATTAATGGAGATTTGTTTTCTTCTTTGACTGTCTTTCACTTGCTACAAGTTTTTCCCTGATTATAAACCTGTCTGCTTTGGTTGCAATGGGCTCTGCATCAGTATTGTCACCTGCAGACTGGTGACTCCTCATAAGTCTGTCTCCACCGGAAAGAAACAATAAATTGCAATAAAACTTTTATCTATGTGCTTGGTCAAATACCATCTGCTGAAACTTTGAAAATCTACGTCTGTTCTGTATACAATTTGTATTGCCATTTGTTACACAGATGTGTAACAAGACAAATACCTGTCCAGGCTTACATGTGATTCTGAAATGCATATGTTAATCATGCTGGTGGAAGGAGGTGAAGGAAAAGACAATAAATCAGCCTACAAATGGTTTCACTTGGAAAGGTCTAACAGAACAGGGTTATTTTTATCCTAGGATGCTTTTAATTTGAATCAAAAATGCTTTACCACATGTTCTGCCAGCAGTTCAAAAGGATTGGTAACAAACATTTAATCTTTTTTATTCTGGGATTGGCACTAAGCCCTCATCAAAAAGCATATGCAGTCAAACAGCTTATCTCCACTGAGCTGTTTCCCTTAATGTGTTCCTAATTATAATCCTATATATTGCTCACTGTGGCCGATTGAACAATATGGCAGTAATTTCTTTACAGGCCTCACTGTTCTTTGAACTGCGAGTACAGAGGGCTAGAACGAAACCAGATCAATGGGATTTGAGTGCAGGGGAAGCCAGCCAGATGCAATCTCTGGAGAATGCATTTCCAGCTGTTCTCCGGAAAGGGACTGGGGGAGACAGCTGGTAACTGTGCAGCCCCTTTCATGCAACACCATGGATCTGTGGTGCAAGGTGTAGTCCTTCTTATCTTTATTGCATTCTGTACCTCTGGGGAGAGACTCACCCAAATTTCACACCAAGGATGTTTTTTTAACAGCAGGGATTGGAGTAAAAGCCTGCCTACCCCCTCCCCTTACGATTAAATTAGACTACTAAAATGTTTCTGAAGGAATCAGACTTGGACAAATGTGTCCATAAGCTACATGCTATAATAGAAAGTTGGGAGGAAGTAAAAGTATTTGTTCTACAGTTTTAGCTGTGTTTGTTTGTGGAGGGTTTTGGAATACCTGATGTCTGAAAAGCCAAGTCTATTATTCTACAGTGCCTGTAACCTTAGGAATTGCAACCCTCTCTGCCTCCTTTTCCCTGTTTGAACACCTGGTTCATGAAGAACCCTTATAGCTGTAGCATCACAGATACCAAGTAAATAAAAATGGTATATTTATGCCCAAACTTTTTTTTTTTTTTGCCAGGTTCCACTTAGCTCTGATGAAGTGACAGATAACAAGGAGAAAAAAAGCATCTGACTAACGATTTGGTACTCCCGTGCTTTCACTAAAGTTTCCCCTTGTGGTTCATGTTCATTCATTCCTGATCAGTGTGTTCACTCTTTTAATGTGATGTTTTTTGATTACCCTCATATGCTTCATGTACAGAGACCCCAAGCAAAACAGAGTATAGCACTTCATCTTTAAAACAAAGCTGATCAGGGAAGCTATCTCTGCATAATTTGCAAGCGGGGTAGTGTGGGGCCACGGACCAACTTCAAGGAAAAAAGGGAGCACTGTACAAAGTGCTTCTAGTGACGTCCCCATTTCTACTGGAAGGATTTTGGGCAGGTACTGCCTGCCACAGTAGCCTTGAGCCTGGAAATTGGGAAGTGGTGTGTTTCATATGTGTACGTTGCTGGTGTTAGAGGGATTGAAATGCAAATGAACTCATTTTGACAACCCCCACAAGATCCAAACAGAAATATTATATTTTTAACCTCTCTCGCATGTTTGCAGGTTTACTTACAGAGGCTGTGTAGGGTTATGTGGAAATGCCATGAGAGACGCAGCTGCCAGAGCTGCTGGTGCTCCAGCTGTATGCTGTGAAATGGAGCTACGTACCCACCAGCATCAATAGCTGCAACTAGGAGTAGGCACTGGGCAGGACCGAGGAGGATGGTGGTGGATGCAGGTCCATGAAGGAAGTCCTTCTGATTCAAAGCCCAGCAGAGTCACTAGGAAGACATCTTATGACTGCGACAGGCTTTTGGACCTCCTCATGCGTGTATAAGGTCTTCTTCGTCACACGGTGAATTGTTCAGAGATTGTTCTGAACTTCTGTCTTGAAGGTTTCAGAAAGTCAATTATTCTGTACCTGGGTGTACCTGTATTCTGTACCTGGCTTTTGCCAAACAATGCTGAGATCTTCACAGTACCCCGCTGGCACTGTTTTAAAAGTCTGGTGTCTGTTAAGTCAAGGTGTGGAATAATATCATTTGGAAAACATCATTACTTAACACACAATTGCACATACTAGTAATCAGTCAGATAATTAAACTTAATGAGGATGTTCAATTGGTCTGTGAGGCAGTCTAGGTTCACTGAGGCTCCTCAAGAAAAAAAGACTGTTGCTTTCAAAAGGTGACACTAGTTTTGTTTTTTGCTTTTATTTCTTGTGTCTTTAATCCCTCAACTTTTGACATCATTCCCTGCTACTAACCTTAGTTTTCGCTCTTCAGACAGGTGGAAAATGTGTCACTGTTCACGCATAGTTCATGTCTGTCTAAGCTGTCAACTTCTTGAGACTGCAAGACATCTCACTGGTCAGTATTATATTTCTGTTCATGTTCATTTTTTGCCCCAGTTACAGAACGCAAAGTTTGTCCAAATAACAAATTGTATTTTATGATATGGAATATGTGTCTTCTGCCATAATTGCCTTCTGTGTGCTGTCAGGTCACTGGTGACCTTGTTTCAATTGCACATAGACACTACACACTTTCAAAAAAGAGACGGATAAAAAATTTCTTGGTGAATGTTGATCCCATCACCTCTAGAAAGTGTGTCTGTGAGTGTCATATCTAAAACTCAGTGATTTGTAACTGAAAGAGTATTTCTTGTGGGCTGTGTATTTTTGAGGCACTTTTTAGCCCTGAGAACAACTTTATGGGCATTTTTAGTTACTAACATCCTCACGTAAACAAAAGCATGAAACTTTTTATACCATTGACCAGGACCAAAACCCCTCTATTTGAGCAGATGAATAATTGTTCTCTGCTAGAAAGTGAGATGAATAAAACACTGGTTGCTAGTTTCAGCTGTGCTGTTGTATGAAGACCAAGACAATAGCCTACTTGCAGGATCTTCTGAGAACTTAGTGTTGCTCCTCATGTAATTATATTTCAGGATCAGGGCCTCATTGCCTCAGTTTCCCATGCCTGTTGAATAGCTTTCCACTGAAGCATTCCAAAGTAGTCACTTTTGGTTGTTAGACTAGGCATATTTACATAAATCTTAATTTCAAAGAATTTTGTACCGGTTTCACATCTATTAAGACTTGCTTGCTATTCATGACCTCAACTTTGATGTGACCTACCTGAACACTTTCTCACGTTACTGTCACACCCACATATTTTATTGTCTTCACAGAGAAGTTACATTCCTACTTGTTTAGATTTATCCCAGTTGCTCCATCTTTCTTCAAAGCTTCTGGTTATGCCATACAACTTTTTCTTCCCATACTTAAACATCATCTTTATAGTCTTTCGTATGCTCCATACTAACAAAAAATGCTATATTTTGCAGTGAAACCCCTGAGGGGCTGGAAGCAACCCAAATGGTAGTCTGCAGAAACAATATTTCTCAAAGCCACTGTTAAGTGTGAACAAAAAATCTTCTGTTTTTGTTAGGGCACCCTGTTGAAAGCTATTTGGCATTACCCATGTTCCCCAGTATGTCTACTCTCATAGGTAGCAGAAAATTGTCCCATTTTGTATATCTGATTCTTCAGATAGGCAGAGATTTGTCTCTTTTTTAGTCTATAGTGCTAGAAAATGTATACACTCCAGTGGTTCTTTTTTGTTGCATGTGTCCCAGAGCAATAAACAACATAGTCTGTCTTAGTGTAAGAGGATCTTTCCTCTGTGTATGAGTTGCTGAATTTTTGCCTATTTCAGCTCTATTCCCAGTTCTTCTGGGACTTTTCCTATTCCTACTTCCCTTTCTTACAGTGATTTGAAACAACCCACTGAAGTGTCAGAGCAATGTCCATCTTCAGTAAGTTTCATTGTGAACTTAGAGCCTTTGCCTCCTGTCAAACTCAAACAGTTTTGTTAATAATCATTTCTAGATTCATCAAACAGAGTTTTTCGTCTCCCCACCTCCCCCTTTCTTCCAGGATCGTGTAAACCTGTTTTCTATCAGGGAGTTGCTTGCTAATATTGCAAGCTTTTGAGCCTGAGATCAGTCACAAATTGCTATGCTGGTTTTGCCCTCCTCCTGCATCATCTCTTAGATAAGATTCATGTTTCTGTGAATAAGGTTTCTTATCACCTTTTCATGATTAGCCTTAGCTGACTGAAAACTATTAAAACCGCCAAGTGCTTCAGAACCACCTGTTGTAAAAATAAGCTATTTTCTGAATTTCATTGTCTTGACTGTCACTCATGTCTCAGAGACAAAGTTTGTCTGTTTCAACTTGATCCAGCTACATCACAATTTTCCAGAGAGCTGCAGGTTTGACACATGTTCTGACTGCTGAACTGTTCCAAATTTCACATGGTGCATTTTGCTAATTTATTGTTGCTTTAACATGTGATAACCATATGATAATCGGTGACCAGATTTACAAGGGATGTAGCATTTAACTCAGATCCCAGTCAAATATAAAAATTTTCATTTGCAGGTTATGTGACTTTTATTTTCATAATTTTGCATGTAGGCAGTTAAGTCATGTTATGTACGAACCCTTTTGTTATCTGTTACCATTAAAAAAATGTACAACATACGAGCAACAAGTGGATTGAATTAAGAATTCAGGGCATCAGTACTTCCATCCCTATTAGAGAGGGACTATGATAATTTTCCTTGAAAGACTCATTAAATCTTTAAAAGCATAATGAACATGGCCAGCAAGGATAAGAACTCACAATTCCCCATATAGAGGACTGTTCTAATCACAGAACAGCACAATAACAAGATGTTTCTTTATTTTCTCTTTGACCTATAAATACTGAATTCTTCCTTGAACAATGGCATAGCTTCGTGAGGAAAAATGTATTGTGGCCTTATCCTGGTTTATTGTAGCCTGTACTGCAGTGACTAAGACTGTCTCCTGGGAAATAAAAGGCAAGGAAGTTTAGAATCCCCTCAGGTAGAATTTTATTCCCATTTTCTCATTTCCTAGATAAAAATGCTTTAGCTGTTGGTGACTGCCTCCTGCTTCTGCTGTTTTCATATTTGTTAGGTGATTTCATGCCATACTGCAGACTTTGTCTTTCTTCTCCTACATCTCCTAATGAGGTGGCTTGAAAGCAATAGGGCCATTCATTTAGATTAAATTCAGTTCAGGATGAGGCTGGATTCATCCCACTGAACCTAAGAATTTAACTGAGGCTAGTTAACCCTGAACTCCACCTATATTCAATAAAGAGAGAGAGAGAGTAGGATGACAAGGCTCTTGTTTTAGGTTTGTCTCAACTAAGTGGTTGGAGGTACCTGGGTAAATCCAGACCTGAGGGCTGTCCTCTTAGACCTTTAAGGCTCTAGTTCAATACCAAACTGAAGCATTTGCTTAAATACACTTCTACTTGGAAAAGCACGTAAGCACATACTCGTCGTTAAGCACCTACAACTTGGGCATAGAATCCTGCAATAAATCACCTTTTTCATGACTACTGACTGTGACATATTTTTTAAAAGAGAAATGACTCCTGCACTTCTATTTTTCTGAAGTGATTTTAAACCTCCCTATGGTAATAAAATATTTCCTACTAAGCTAAAACTTATTAACTTTCTCAGATTTCGATGTTGTATTTCCATCCTGTCTTTCTGGTTTGGAAAATTCCTGAAGTTTACAATTCCATTCACTTTAGTTTGGAAATATGACATTATATACTGTATTCAGATTACTGGTTATATTTGAAAAGATAATCTGGCTGTACTTGAAAAGATATACTATAACCGAATTATTATAGGAATTGCAGCAATATGAAAAACTGTTTCACTTTCTGTTATTACAGATTGGGAAACTCAGCATATTAATAGAAGCGTATTAAGTATTTGGTTTTGTTTGATCTTTCAGTGGAACTACTCAGTCATCTTACTAGTTAGCACCTAGTAAAACCCATGTTCTTTAACTAACGAAAGTCTAGCGGTCACATTTCAGATTCTCAGAAATAGTCGATCTGATTTTTCTAAGCATAAAATGTGTACAAGATACAATAAATGCAGAGATTACAATACATTTATGAAATCTAACCTGAGATAATACCTAGTCTCTGAATATAGGGATTGCACCAGCTAACCACCTCAGGTGTTGGAAAAGCAAGTGAGGTCACTGGGCAGTCTTAGCCCTCTTGACTCCAAAGGTCAGAATTTCAACCTCTGTCACACTCACAAAGGATAACTTGCAGCAAGACAAAACTGTGTGCTTTATTTCCCACCCTTCCAGGCCAGAAATTTGAGGAGCCTCTCCCCTCTCCAGGGCTCCAGCTGCACTTTCTTTTCCAGGCGTGCTTCTTGTTTCACAGAACTATAGAATCATAGAATAGTTTGGATTGGAAGGGACCTTCAAAGGTCATCTAGTCCAAACTCCCTGCAATGAACAGGGACATCTAAAACTAGAGTCCCTTTCACTGTCTTCCCCTGTGCTAAAAATGTGGCTTGTCTTCTCCTTTTCTTTCCCCAGTCCACGGTGAGCTTCCTTCTACCCTGTGTTAGCATCTCTGCAAAGAGCTCCTCCAGGACCTTTTTCCAAGCCATCTTAGGCATTTTTGTTTGTGAAGAGACCAATGTATTTCCTTAAGGAGGGAAATGTTTAAGTGAATGTCTATTTTGGCAGTATGATTGTTATTTGTATTGTGGTAGAAACCACACAAAGTTAGATACCTACCTGACAGACAACCATTGAGCCTAAGATCATTTTGTGTATAAGGACAGTTACTTTTTAATCTGTATTGTATCCAGAGATGGCCCACTGAAGTTGTCCTGTTCATCTTGATGAAAATGTAACTAAATAAGATCAAAATGAAACAGCTGAGGCACAGGACTTTGTAAACTGGCGCCAAAACAAATCTGTGGGACCAGATTTTTTCCACCTAGATTGTTTCAGTCTAAACAGACTGAAAAGTTTTCCCCCTACTAAGAGAGAAGCCATTAAATAAGCGATTTTAATAGCTCAGTCACCCCCAATTTATTTGGTGTCCCTTTGAGATTATCGAGTGAAACAAAAATAGTACCTATAGAAAGTAATGAATACAGAACATTCTTTCACACTTTCCAGAGTTTCTCTCCATGCTGCCCAGCTCCATTTCCTTATTTTTAATGATAAATAAATTAACATTAATTTTCAGTGTTCACAGCACACCATATGCATCACCTAAAAAAAGAAAAAGAAAAATGGTTAGTAAATTCTTTTTAATGGAATGCAACATGTGCTGCCCCTTCTGTGAACTCAACACTCATTCAGGAAATTGATTTGTCAAGATGTAAAATAAAAATGCATCATTTCATCACATTTTTAGAAAATATGGGTCCAATCTTATAAGACGCGGGGAAGGCTCGGCTCCCTTAAAGCTTTTCAATGGAAGCACTTAGCACCTCACAGTAACAGGCTGATTTTACATGTCGTTTTAATGATCCCTTTAATAGTTCATTCTGGAACTAGCAACGTTGAGCATTGCAGTGCCTAATGCCCTTGTTGGGCCTGGCTCCCAGCCAGCTTTATACTTTGCAGCTTATTTGTATCCAACAACCTCACCTTAAAAAATATTTGTTTTCCCCAGGATGCAGGTGTTGATATAGCTGCATTGTAGGTAGGATTCCTGGACCAGGTTGTAAATCAGGGCATGGTGCTGACTGGAGAACAGAGTCCAGGCCTTGGGGCGGATCTGGACGGTTGCTCCCCTCCTCCTCTGCAGTGATCCTGTGCTGCCCAAGAGTTGTCCAAGAAAAGCAGTTGCACAGGCACTGCAACGCCTGGAAAACCTTGCTAATATTGATTTTCATACAAGAGGGCTAGATATATCAGACATGGCTTTCAACACCTTGCACAAGCTTTGTACCATTGCAACTGGACTTTATTGAAACTTTACTGGCATAAAACTGATGCTACACAACAGACAGTATGGTTCATTGCTACTGCTACTCTTTTTTTGCAACATGAGAAGCAAAAATTATCTTTGCCATATTTTAGAATATGATCAGTCATGACAGAATCATTCATTGACCCCTGATTCCTCTGGTTCTGTAACCTCCAAGGATACTGGGTGTATTATCGCATTATTATTCTCCCATATTAATAATCAATCGTCTCTGAAAATGTATCGTAGAGAGTTAGTCTCTTGTCATTTGATCATATCTTTGATTTGTATTCAATATTTTGCACCTTGAACTTTGACTTTCCTCCATGTTGATGATTCTCCAATGACTTCCATCCATCCCTTCTGCTAAATGTAAAGCTTTTGAGTTCATAATTTTCTTCTGGAGTACTAGGACAAAAACTCTTCTCTTTTTAAAAATCTTTGTCACCTTCATCCTCATCTGTTTTTACATCTTTCTCACATGACACCTGGACACGTACCAGGGACTGGATTCCTGCCCACTACTTCATTTATTCATTCAACAATTCATTATTATTCTGGAATTGATATTAGCAAAGTCTGCAAGTGAGCAATTACATAGGATATCATCTTCAGGAAAATGTAAGATCAAATACACTGTCACTGGAAGAAACCCTAAGAGTTTCAGAACAAATGGCTGCCTGATCCCTTTCTTTGGTCATTATTCAGATAGGACAACAGATCTTGTCTTGGCATGATGAAGAAAACATCAGATAGTTTGTTGTGTCCACCAAATCCTGAAGTTGGTAACTGGTAGCTGCTGTTCTCTCTAGCTGCAGATCTCAAACAGTTGCCTGAAGCCCTCTGGGTTCCAGGTACACACACACCTGCCACAAGGTCAAGAAAACTCCAATTTCAGAAACCCTGAGAGACTGAGAAGAATTTTTGAGCTTACTTTCTCAGTGTTTTTCATCAAAACCGTATTTATCTGAAAACTGCTAACCTCTTCTAGGTATAAGCAAACCAACAAAATACCACTTTATTTGATGGATTAGGAAACATGAATGCTGTTATTTTTATGTAGGATGTGATGTATTTCATGTGTGATTCAGCACAATGAGAAAGTGAAAATTGAGTAACTCCAGGAAAATCCTATGAACTTCACTCTGATTTAACACAAGCTGGCTAGCTCTTGTCCATTCAAGGGAAATTATCTGAGTCGAGTCTGAGTAAAACCTGAGTAAGGTCCTCAGGACGTCATCCACAGTAACTCAGAATTTCCTTTCTATTATTAGCCAAATTATTTCAGGAAAAGCAGCAAGCAAAGACAGGGTGTGTTCTGTGGGATAGTCTTGTAATTTTGAGATCAAAGGCTGTCAGGAATTTTTAAAGATGGGGTTTCCTGACCTGTGTCATTCATATTAGATTCAGAACTTTGGGGTAATACTTTTGTAAGTTTCCAGTTGCCCGAATGAACATGTAAGACAAGCCAAATTGAACCTTGAAAATATGAAATAGCTTTATTTTTCTTTTCTTTTTTCCTTTATACATAGATCTCTATGACAGACAATCTGTCCAGTAAAATGATATCAAGAAGTTTAAAGGCAAACTGGGAATGGAAACAGTCTGTCACAGTGCGCAGAAGTGGAGCGACATGAGTATTTCAGAGGCATGTACAACCTGTACATATGTAACACCTCAAATATTAGTCTATGAGGAATGTGCAGCGAGAGTTGACAGGTAATGTTTTATTTCAGAGTAGGTAGTGGTTGGTACAGTGCATGGAGTACATGGGATGGTGATGGCTGTGGTGTGACTTACACTGTCAGAACAAGGCTGTGGTGTGGCATTTGGCCAGTGGTTGAAGTGAAAACTGAAAAACGACAACAGTATCCTGTCAAAATCTGGTATTGTCCCACAGGTTTTCCATTTTATTCCAGTGGTTATAACATACTGTATTCAGCCAAATCTGGTTCAAGAAATTCCCACTTAAGGAAAAACACTTCTTGACAGAATAAGTGCTATGCTGATTTTTTTATAATTTTTTTTCGAAGTTTCTTTGTACAGAAATAGACTCATAAAGTAATGTCTGTGTGTAAGAAGGCAAAATCCTGTGAAAAATGTGGCACAGTAAATGGATAAATCTTGTAGCTCGGCAATTTATGTCAGCGTTTTACATAGGAGGAAATCCTCTGTGACATGTATCTGATAATGGAATCATTTCATATAAGGGTGCTTACTGTATGAGGGCTCTACTGTTTGCAGAGCCATACAATGGAGCACATTAGCAGCAAAGCACCAGTTTAATACCAGCCATTGAAGGCTGAGCCCTGTTTTTAGTTATTGCATCAGCAGGACTTAAAGAAGCCTTGTTCTAAAAGTAAAGGCCAGAGAGGCAGGATTGAGAACTAGCAAATATTGAAGAGTGAGGCTTTTTGCATAAGTTGGACCAGATTCCCTTTCCATTGCTGTTTTTACATACTGAGTTGTACTTCTTATTTAGAAAAACACTCTTCACAAACTGCTAGTTTTTAAAATAAGATCTATTTTTCTGTCTGTCTAGGTTTTTCATTACCTAAGTGCCTCCATCATCCTAAGTACCTCTCATTATCTTAGTGAGTCATTTAGGGGTTGGTTTAATATAATTAGTTCATTATGAATAAATATTAGGGCAAAAACCTACGTTTTCTCTGGAAGATGGAGAGCTTTTTTAATTTCTGAGGTCTAGGTTACTTAAGAGCATATGAAACCACTGAAAAGGTTTTATAAAAATCCCTGAGACTGACATAAACTGCAGCTTCCCAACGAGATATAATATTTTACCTAATAATAGACAATAACTATCTTTTATTTTTAAACCAACAGGTGCTACCAAACAGGTAGAATAATGTAGTTCTGAAGTGGAATTCCTTCCACATTGAACTTTCCAGCTCTATGAGGGAAACTTTGCCCTCAAATATAAGGAAGAATTCAGCTATATTTGCTCCTTGAGAAGGAGCTCACGTGCTGGAACAGCAGGCAAGTTTGACCTATGAAGCAAGGTGAAATATGTTTCTTTTCTAATGCCCCGTCAGTTTTACTGGCCATGCAAAATGAGGCAAAACAATGATCTCGCTTTCCCACACTGTCGTTTTGATAGTTACCACCTAATGCTATGCTATGATGAGGGAGTTTTGTCACTGGAATTTATTTTTGTTGGATCGCAGGGGCAGCTTTTACCTTCCCAAGACTAGAATAACTGTGTCTACACTGCCCTTGGACTCTTCTGATCAGAAGTGTGTGCCAATAATTTTAACTTCTGCAATTTTGTTTCTTTACAATGCTCTTGCTTACAAGCATTTCTGAGTGCATCTTCTGTAAGGCATCCTAGATGGACTCTTCTTCCTGTTCTACATTGTAAGATGATTCAAGGTCAAGGACGTGTCTGCATTACGTATAAGCAGGGCATAACCTCAACCAGGGTTGTTCAGCAAAGTCATCCACCCAGTAACCATGGACACCTTATAGGGCTGTCAGATGGTCAGTGTCATGTAAGCAATCCACATAAGCCCCTTACTAGAAGTGTCTCATGTTAAATATTGCAGGGAATGTTGTGAAATGTAAGCAGAGTAAATTGCAAGAGCATGCTTCATACTTTGTGATAGCCTTCACTTCGACTCCTACTCTTTGCAAATAGGATGTTAGTCCCTTCATCTTGTATTTTTTTCTAATATTAAATCTCCTTTCAGTCTACACTGGGACTGAAACCACTGAAAACGCTACTTTAAATTTGAGAGTTTGGGTGAAGAAAAGGCCAGTTGCAGTTATTCAGAAAATAGCCATCTAGATTGAACAGGAATTTGGAAGGTAGAGAGATCCATGTGTCTGCATCTTGTCTTCTATATGTCCTACCACTTGCTCAGACCAGGACCTAAAACGAAAAAAAAAACCTTTCCCACTGGCCGTGAGAAACACTGCAGAGCTCAGACAGTGTGGTACTGTATGGGAGCACAAGGCATGCTGCATTCCAGCCTGAGCTCTCCTGATTCCCTTCTGACTGTGTAAATATCAGTCTTTCAGACAGGTCTGGTGCCTACTCTGTTCTTCTTCCTACCAAATTTGAGCTTCTCTCTTGATCAGGCAGGAGTAGAGAATTTCAGAAAGCAATTATTAAAAAATACCTACATTGGGCCTCTAGCAGGCAACCTTTCAGGAATGCTTCTCATCTGAATGTTGCCGTATCCTGCCTTCCCTTTGTCTTCTCTCAGCAGCTTGCTGCTCTTTTTTGTTGTACAAAGACAACTTCTTTTAACTCTATTTCTGCCTTTACTTTCAGAAATGTGCCTTATTTCTTTCCCTTTCAATTTTTTTTTTTCTTTTCCATTATTTCTATCACTCTAATTCATAGAATCATAAAATGGTTCGGGTTGGAAGATCATAGAGTTACAATCATATAGTTACAGGCAGGGACACCTTCTACTAGACCAGGTTGTTCAAAGCCCCATCCAACCTGGTTTTGAACACTTCCAGGGATGTGGCATCCACAACTTATATGGGCAAGCTGTGTTTTGCCACCCTCATAGTGAAGAGTTTCTTCCTCATATCCAATCTAAATCTGCCCTCTTTCAGTTTAAAGCCATTACCCCTTGTCTTATCACTACATGCCCTTGTAAAAAGTCCCTCTTGAGCTTTCTTGTAGGTCCTCTTTAGGTACTGGAAGGCTACAATAAGGTCTTTCCGGGGTCTTCTCTTCTCCAGGCTGAACAACCCCAACCCCCTCAACCTGTATTCATAGGAGAGGTACTCCAGCCCTCTCATAATCTTGGTGGCCCTCCCATCATCTTGGTAGCTCGTCTCTGGACTTGGTCCAACAGGTCCACATCCTTCTTATATGGAGGGCCCCAGATCTGGACACAATAGTTGAGATGGGGCCTCACAAGAGTGGAGTAGAGGGACAGAATCCCCTCCCTCAACCTGCTGGTCACATTTCTTTTGAGGTAGTCCAGGGTACAATTGGCTTTCTGGATGGCAAGCGCACATTGCCAGATCATGTTGAGCTTCTCATCAACAAACACCCTCACATCCTTTTCCTCAGGGCTGCTCTCCACTCTTCACCCAACCTTTTTTTTGTGTTTTGGATTGTCCGGGTCCATGTGCAGGGCCTTGAACTTGACCTTGTTGAACTTGGGGGTTTGCACAAGCCCACCTCTCAAGCCTGTCAAGGTCCCTTTGGGTAGCTTCCCTTCTCTCACGTGTGTTAACTGCACCACACAGTTTGGTGTTGTCAACAAACTTGCTGAGGGTGCACTAAGTCCCACTGTCCCTGTTGCTGACAAAGATGTTAAACAATGATGGTCCCAATACCAGCCCCTGAGGAACACCATTTGTCACTGGTCTTTGTTTGGACATTGAGCCATTGGCTGCAACTCTATGAGTGCAATCATCCAAGCCAATTCCTTATCCACCAAGCAGCCCATCTGCCATGTCTCTTCAATTCAGAAACTAGTATATCATGTTCTAGTATATCATGTCAGATGCTTTGCACAAGTCTAGGTTCTTTTTGGCTTTATTTCCTGCAAATTTCTGATCATCAGAGTAACTGTCTGTCTTTGATCTCCTCGTCCCCCAAGCACAATTCCTCTTCAAATAAGCTCAATTAAATTCAATAAAGCATTGCCTTAAAAATGTAAAGTTCATTCAGGCTTCGTAATGACTTATAGATGATTTAGGTCAAACACTCCAGATGGTCTAATCTCTTCCTCTTCCCTCACTGCCTTCACCTATGGAAAAGCTGTGAAGGAAACTCCACAGTATCTGCTCTGGCATGTCAGCTGGCCCCTCTACATGTGTCTTCTATCTGGCTCATCAGCTCATGAAGTGTGGGTCTATGTCTCTATCAGCTGGGAAGAAGGAAGGCAGGAAAAGAAGAGGAATACTGGGAAATTCAGAGACGTTACCCACCTCAGGTGGGTCACAGTGTGAAAGCTGCTGTGGTTGGTAGACGAGAGGTGGACATATATCCCAGAAGTTTTACTGCTAAAAAGACAAATGGTTTTCTGTGGTAAAAAGAACTTGAGAGGGTCATTGCCTGTGATTCAGTGCTTCTTTTAGCCATTCTGTCACTAAGGCTGACACTTCTTAGCTTTGATCCCAATTTTGATACATGCCTGTACCACATTGTGAGGACTCTCACTTGATCTCTAGTCATTCTCTGTGGAAGGACAAGGATTTATTTTACTTGTCATACTTACCATGTTTGCCTGAGGAATAAATAGTCATAGGTCAAGAAAGAATCTGGATTTGAGGACTGAAGAAAAAAGCTGTTGAAACTCCCTCCAAACTTAGTTTGAATTCATGGGCACAGTTTTCATTTACAAGTTTCACTAATTCAATGGTTTTCAAATCTGCAATTTTACTGCTGTACAAGTCAACAGAGAGTTTGGCAATGCATTTTTGGTTTTTATTTATGGAATACACGTGCCAAAAGTAAGTGCAGTGAACCTCTGTGCATATTATTTAACAAAAAGTTTTTTTAATAACAGCATGGGGTTTTTTTTGGTGTACAGGGTAAAATTGCTGATGTATGTTTCCAGGAAAATCCCCCGTTTTGTTTCTTTGCCAGAATCCTTTTGGATTCTTTCTTTAAACCAAATGCCTTTTTTTCTTTCTTTCTTTTTTTTTTTTTTTCATTCAGATGTGAAGATTTGAAAGGAATAAAACCAAACATGGATCCAGCATTTTGAGAATGCATGAAATACTCCTTTTGTGGCTTAGTTTCCTCGGCGTATTCATACATGATTGCTTACCTTTTTGTTAGAAATCTCTAGGGAGTGAGGAAGCTGGCTATCTTATGATTTGAACCATGAACTAGAGTATTTCTCCCAATAAATGACATCTGAAGTGTCTACTAGAAAATTAGCTCCTCTTAGGTACTACAGAGCACTGCAGCCTTGTAGTGCCTCTGTTATAGAAAGTAATTCATATATCAAACATGTGATAATCCCAATGAGGGTGTGATGTGCGAAAGTGGTCTGGGAAGACAAGATTTTTTTTCTGCTCACTGTGCCTAACAATGGCAAAATGTTTTTTTTTTTTTTTTCCTGTCCATTTACTTTAACAATGTGCCATTCTGTACCTCATAAGCACTTAATTTATTCCAACTCTTTGGCCTGACCTGTAATCCCCCCTCTCCTTACCCATCTGACCCATCTGTGTTTCATTTCCCACTCATCAGCATCCAAAGAACCAGGCCCAGGCCCTGTTTGGAGCCATTAGACACAGATTGGCACTGTTCCCTCTTCCTGCACCACATCCTCCGCTGAAAAAAATGACCACCAGATCAGAGAACAGAGCCTGCTTTGTCCCCAGCAACCAAGATCTGGAAGCACTTTCAATCATTTGCACTCTATACCCACTCAAACGCATTAATGTGATCAACATTGGGCCTGTTGTGGGCATTTTTTCCAGCAAATAGCTTGCTAACATTCCAGGCATGTACTTCCCTGAAAACAAGACTGAGACAGGGCCCTGAATATTCAATTGGAAAATCACCAAGAGCAAGAGCTTAGCTTGGCACGTCTGGTGTTGATTCTTAATAAGTGACTTCCTAAAGCTGAGGCATGGGGCTTACAGCTTCAATGACTTGTTTGAAAAATATTTTGTAGGTGCCTCATACCAGTTTATTTCCTGTGGTATGCGTCATATTGTGAACTATTCTGAGCCAGGCTGTTTAAGCACACTAACATTTTTTTTCCAAGATTGCGGTGTTTAACTAAAAGTGTGCTTATACAAGATGAGCTCATAGCTATTAGTGCTGATGTAGTTTTAACTGCTTGGATACCAATAGCCCAAGGCCTAAAACCTGCTGAAAAGGGGGGGAAACCTAAGCAAAAATCATCCCTCACAGTCTTTTAAGACCTTTCAAAGACAAGGCAATGGGGAAGATATTTCAAAAGTCAGATTTTGTTCCTATAGGATCTTAGGTATACTAAATAGCTTCCAATCCTGTTACAAAGGTTCACTATTGAAAGACTTGCTGATATGAACAGCTGAAGAAATTTCAGATATCCAGTTAAAAATAATTTCTTTAATGTTTCTATCTGTGTTGCATGTATTGCATCCACCAAAAATAGTTTCTATGCCTTTATCTAGTGCAGCTGGATGGATTAGGTACTTCCTAATGTTTTATTCATTTGAATGGGTCTTTCATTGACATGGCTACCATGACAAGGCAAGTTTGACTGTGCTGAAGGGGGTCAGCAAAGATGTTTGTCAAGGCACTCCAACTCCACTGTTGGAGGAGGGTGTCTGGCTGTCACAGTGCTATTGTTCTTTGATGTGCTCTTGTATGATTCTCCATTCTCCAAGCTGAGAGAAGATAGCAGCATTTTACATGAAGCACTTGAAATGTCAAGGGGTAGGATTTTGGGAGCTCACCTTAGTGCCTAAAGAGGAATATGAACAAGTCTGTGAGATACCTTACAGAAGAACAAGTGCCTTGTTTCAGGGTTCATTTTAGAGAAATGCACCTGCCTGAATCATATCAGGTATAAAAATTTAAGGTCGAATATCTATATGAAATGTCTAGGTTGTTTATTTTCAAACCAAAAGCTGCAGCCTGGACTTGGTCTGCATCTCGAAGTTTGATGTAGAAGAGATAAAGTAGAAATAATCACA
Source organism: Patagioenas fasciata (assembly GCF_037038585.1). NCBI lineage: Eukaryota > Metazoa > Chordata > Aves > Columbiformes > Columbidae > Patagioenas > Patagioenas fasciata. Next base: position 47,428,613 of record NC_092520.1, read on the forward strand.
GCAGAGAGAATGGAAATGACTTACACTTTCCCAAAATACACTACATATGGAGCCATGGAAATGAGAAAGGCAATGATTTGCAAATGACAGATAGAATGATCACCTTTTTAACTCAAACTATTTAGGAGACAGGGACTCAACTGTAGGATAGCTTATATAAAATACATTTGCATGTACACAATTTAATTTAATTCAGACTCCTTTGTCTGTATTTCAGTGCAAAATAACTGAAATGGGATTTACAGATAAAAATGCCAACAGGAATATTTTACCATTCGCATTAAAAGATCTATATACATTTTTTCTTGGTGAGACTGTTTTTATTATAAATGCATAGATGTGAATTGAATTTGGATCCTTCCCTAATTGAGAACCTAGTTGTTTCTTCCTAAACTACCTTAAAAAAGTCTCCTGTATAAATCTAGCACCGCTGCTTATCCTTTTCTGTGAATTTCATGGTTATTTATGTCACTGTGTTAAAGTGGTAGTACTTTTTGATGGCATTCAAGTGTGTATATTCATATTTGCACATCTGAGTCTTAGCTATGTAGATATCTCATAGGAGACAGAAACCTAGATTCTGTCAGAAATTTACGTAAATCAGTGATTATGCTAATCTTCCCCCCACCTCAATTTTTATAAAGAACTCTCTGAAGTGGGTTAAGATCTCAGTGGAGTATAGTTTCAGCTATAGCTACCCACAAGCTCCCTCCAAGGCAAATTTCAAAGCTTCAAATCCCTTTTATAATACACTATACTTATTACAAATTGTTTTGTATTATAGAAAATAAGGTTCCCAATTTAGCAAAGTAATGGGAAGAGAATGCGTGTAATAGAATGTCATAATAACAAACTCTGTGATCAATCACAGTATTTCAGGGAAAATCTAGGAATGCCAGGGATCTCTGCTACAGTGGTGCTGAAGTTCTACCCTCATGATGTTTGAGCTGATTTGAGTTTTCCCCTTATTTGGCCCCATAACAGAGCTTTAATGTTTAACATGGGCATAAATTCACTGTAGCCCTCAAGTGAAGACTATGTTTGAGAACTGAATAGAATGCTTGAATTTACTCTCCAGATTTTTCTTCCATGATCAAGTAAAGTTCCATGTAACTTTCCTTCCCAGCGTAGTGCACACAAAATCTCAGGAAACAGCAGGGCTTAATTAGGACCCTGGTTTATGGTTTCACCTGAAAAAATACATTTTAAAAATCATATATGTTTGGCTGTGCAGAGTTTTTAGTCAATAAATTCTTGCTAATTAATCACATTAACAGCACTTCTTAAAAGTTAAAACAAAATCACAAAACAAACCAAATACCCCATAAGTATCATGTATAAAGAACCATTCACCAATGTGTAAACTACATCTAAAAACATTTATGAATATTTGTTCCCGTTTTCTTTATTTTTCATTCTTTTTATCCTCTTCTCTTTGTTTCTCCTCTTTTTTCCTTTTCTTTTTCTTTCTTTTTCTTTTTCTTTTTCTTTTTCTTTTTCTTTTTCTTTTTCTTTTTCTTTTTCTTTTTCTTTTTCTTTTTCTTTTTCTTTTTCTTTTTCTTTTTCTTCTTTTTCTTCTTTTCCTTTCAATCTGTTTTTTTACAAGCACAATGGCAAAAAGAAAGCTGCTATGAGAGGTAAGACTTCAGTGGATAAAGCAAAAAAATTTGGAGGGGGGAGATATATGGTATTTTGTTAGATGATGTAACGCTTTTCTCCTTCTATCTTGACTTTAGATGCCTGTTTTAGAATTTTAAACACAAGTGGCTGCAGTCACCCTCCACCAGACCAAAAGTAAAATGTAAAGAGAAGTCCCATTCACTCATTGTTTTGTCTCAGGATGTTGAAAGCAGTAATTCTTAGTGCAAAGGTGGCATTGAATGCTGCATTATGATCTGTGACTGTCTGATGTAGAGTTGACGACACACAGGCAGGATTATTTTAAGTGTAATTTAGAGTGTAAAAAGTAAACAAACAAACAGAAACAGTCTGGGTTTACTGGATTATCACTTATGACAGAGCTGCTTTTTTAAAAGTATCAGGCAAAACCACAAAAACTTAACTTCACAGCAACTTACAGACTGCCAAACTCCTAAATCTATGAATATGTATTTTTTTGTCAGACTGTTTCACTACCATTTTTATATTTAGAGGATTTATATTGCTTTCCTATTACGTGCGCTTGGCATTTGAAAGTGTCTCTGCACATTTTTAAATGGTAAAACTCAGAAAATTATTGGTCTAATTACTGTTGAAAACAAGTAAGAAATAAGTTGGTTTAGATGCTTCTGATATTCTGAGTTATCCTTCATTTTTCACAGTTATCTCTTCAGTGTTTCTGTATTGTTGCTCAGTGTGACTGCTTGTGACAGCCTGGCTCCTGGAAATCTGCAAGATGTTCACAGCAAGGGGTCCTTCTGTGATAATAATACCTTTTTCAGTCTAAGCATATAGGACATGTAAGGTGTGACTTTAGCATACAGAGTCATTACACAAAGACAAATCCTTTTGCATTTATCATTATTGTTTACATTTATTAATATAGTTTAACTCACTTGAGTACTCATTTTGGAGGGACATGCAAGGAACTGCTTTAACTTTTTCCCATCAGAATGTGCCTGTTTTGTTTGTCAGGACTTGATTGTAGTTGTTCTCTACAGCTGATTACTCAAGATTTTAATGTGTACCAAAACTTTCTACTGTCCTTATTTTACCAAACTTTGACTTTTACACAGTTGTTAAAATTGAGTCAGGACTCAGGACATGAGACAAAACTTGAGGTTGAAATGATGAAATAGTAGCAAATAATTTGTTGGCTAAGAATGACATTAAAATAGTATATTAACTTACCTGAGTAAAAGTCTTATTTTTTGTTACTATTTTATTTTCTGGTGTCTTTAAGTGGTGTTATAGTCAGAGTCACCTTTGATTGGGTAGCACTAATTGAGTTGTTAAAGTATTGAGTGTTCTGGACTGATTGGGTATGACTCGGCCAGGAAATATGATCTTCTGTGGCTTGACTGTACTCCAAAGCCTCTGATTAACTATGTTTTTTGCAGAGCTTAGGGAAACTGAATGGTACTGGTGTGATGCCACCAGCTATCATAATACAAAACCAAGAATTATCAAAAATTATGAAAAACTGAAGTTACTTTTTTTTTTCCTTTCAATCTGCATTTTCTCAGAAATGAAATGCCATTGTATTTATCCTGGAACAGAAATCATACTAGTACCTCAAAGCTTAGTTTAAGATATTCTGCTGGCCTACAGGTCCTACAGCTTTGCTAATAACTATGATATTGGAAAAATGTATCTAAAACAGTAAAGAATATTCTTTTTAGTTCTCTGTTTTCTTTTTTCGGGTGGCTCCTTATAACCTGCCTGATGACGAAGCTACTAGTCAAGAGAATTTGCATATGCAGTTGGCAGCTGTAGAAGATTTTCATTTTTCTAAATCATGACTGAAAATGTACTTAAAAGACTGTGTCGTTATTCAAGAAAGAACACAAATATGAAATTTTTCGGAAAAAAAAATAGATTATAAGAGTAGAAACATTAAATCTATTTAGTTGCTGTTGAAGAAAATAGAGTAACACTTGAGAAAATTTTGCATGAATACAATAATAACATGTTTCAATCCAAAACCAAATCATTTTATCTGGTCTTCATAGCTTATGTAGCCAACATCAGGAGGAAAAGACATATGTATATTAGGCAAATGCAGATAGTATAGAACAGAGATATTAATAGGCTCAAGACCTCACACCAAACCAGTGCAAATTCTGAAAAGAGCACTGAGATTACAAGAAGTGGGACTGGATGTTGGATTTGACTGTTATATTTGAAGGCAGAAGGTACTTTGATGTTTCAGTCCCCTTGAAGTCCTTCCTTGTTCTGTGTCACTTCAGCTGTTGGGCACTTTGCTTCCTTTTGCCTTCTACTGCCTCTGTGCTCTCAGTCGGTATCTTCAGTTCTATTACCCCTTTTTAAAATATCATATTCTCCTTCGTGCAGCCATAAACACTTGTGTAAGTAAACACATTCATCTTTTCCTCTTCCCATCTATCCCTCCATCTCTTGTGGCTCCATGTAGCTAAATGGTCACTTCTTAGACAGAGTCCAATGGAGCACGTGCCAATGGTGTGCAGCAGTGATGGATCCTTGACCTCTTCCCTCGTTGTTGCCATACAAAGGAGGATGAGGCACCCTAATCAATTCAATGGGGCCTACAATCATAACACTCATATTTACAGTTTAGAATCATAACCTTCACAAAATATGAGTAGGAGAGTGTGCGCAACCTGCATCCTGTAGTAAAGCTGCCAACAGGGGATGACCCAAAAGCTTCTAGTAGAAACCATCTAAATAGACACTCTGAATAGGAGGGTATACAGCATCTAGAGATGCTTCCAGGTGGTAAACCATAGCCTGTCAATTAGTGGGGTGCAAAAAAAAAATAACTCCTCTACTTCTCTTCACTTGGCATCATTTTCAGGGGAAAGGAGCTGTGATGGACACTGAGGCTCACCCAATATCTGTCCCTTTGTTTCATTCTACATGCAGATTTTTTCTTGTGTGACGCCATGCTGTCTTAGGCACAGTTCGACTTCATATTAAAAAATGGTTCTGCTTTGTGCTTCAAAAGCACTATATAAATATATTTCCTCTAAAAGACAGACATGGTAATATTTGTCTTTTCATTACACTCTAAGTACGTTCAGAACAAAGGAGAGAAAAAGTAAAAGGAAAATAATGTTCTCTTCCAGATACTAAAGGTCTCCACAGAATTTCAGGTGCATTTATTTGGAGGTAATTCAATAAATTACACTAACAAATAGGTATTGAAATATGTAGTGTCTTTCTTTTTTCTTTTTTCAACATGTTCATCTAAGAAAGGTTTTCAGCCATTGTGATATCTGGGACAGAGTAGAGATATAAACTACACATTAGCAGAATTTGGAGACTGTTTTTGTCAACAGCCTTCTTCCAAATACATGATATTATGGGCTCCTGGAAACTACCAATGGCAATCACATTAGGGAAAGATAAAATATGTAAGTAATCTTTTATTAATACTCTTCCATGCATTACTGTGTATTGTTCTTAAATACTGATGGGCAATGAGGGAGGTGACTGCTAAGAAATTTTCTCTTTAGAGTCTGTGAGGACAGGGTTGCCAAACAACTATCAGGAATGACAGAAGACAATAGGGTAGACTACACAACTTCTTGTGATCTCTTCCACTTCTAGGATACTATAATTTTACAATAATTAAAAAAATAATAATAATTAAAAGGTTTGGATAGATCTAAGTAATGCATTGCATTTTAATCATATTAATGAAGTGAAAGCAGAATATGGTCCAGACAAACCTTTCATTTTGTCTGTTATAAAGAATAAGTAGCTTATAGAAATAAATTACAAGTGGGTAAAGATAATGTAAGAGGGAATCCATCACTAAGCTGCTGCATTAATTATTTTTTCAGGGAGACTTTGATGTTAATGAAATCAAATAGCATTAGTAAATAACTGTAACAAATTATAAGTTTCATTACTGCACATGATGAATTGAGTTGAAAAAAGTTTCTTGTAAAAGCAGAGCTCAAACTGGACATTGAAAAATGTAAAAAAAAAGACAGGCATTGCCAACAGTCAGGAATTAATAAAGGAAACAACTAGAGAAAATAAAATTATATTGCATATTGATCCTTAAGACTAATCAGGGATATTTCCTTGCTGAAGAAACTGTGCAAGTGGTTATTTACATGCTACATGGCAAATGACAATGGATGCCTTTCTTGAATGTATAGTCTAAATTAAGTGAATGAATGGATAGATACTACATGTCAGTAACATGTGGACATATAAACAGAAAATTGAAATAACATGTCTTCAGCTTCAGCTGTCAAATTAAACGTTGTGTAATTAAAAAATGAACATCTAGTTTATTTTGACAAGACCTTTACAATTTTATTACAAAGGAGTTTTTGTGCAATTAGGAATTTTGAAACAAACAAGAAGTAGAAAAAATAAACACATGAAAAGAGTTTCAGTTCTTTTTAAGAAGATGAATTGGTTAATTATTTTATGTTGATATATGCGATATTTATGAAATCCTTAGAATATAAGCAATATAAATTGCAATTTAAGCTATTGTATTACAATTTCTAAATTAAAGCTGAGATCTGAACACCTGATGAAAGCTGGAAATTGAAACACCTGAATTCTTTCCATAATTGTACTCCTTTCAAAATTTTAATACTAATATTAAAAAAATAAGCACACTTTTTGTTCCAGTTTTTCTACTTATTTTTAAAATAAATCAAACTTTTGAGATTTTTTTTTTTCTAAAACCAGTATATGATTACTGTTTCTAATGACTTTAATATAGACATTTTTATCAGTTCTTCAGCTGAGAAAATGTGCTCCTGTCTGCAAGCCTGATGAGTTTATTTGGACTGCTATTAAACACTTTCAATAAATCTGTTATTTCCGCTTCTCTTATAAATAAACACTAAAAAGTACTCCTTTGGAAATGCCTGTCCTACAGCAGTTTCCAAGAGCTGTGCCAGTTGGTCTCTTGTCAAACACCTGAAGACACTGACCTGAAAAATACTTACTGATGTAAGAGGAAAAGCAGCCCATTTTTTCAGATACATGAGAATATGTGGGGACTAAAGGCTTGCAAAAGAATAGTTTAAACTGTAAAATAAAGTACAAGAAAAATAACGTTCAAGCTGTCTTAAGGGGGTAAAAAAAATGATCTTTGGATCACCATATAGTTCAGGTTTGGTTTTGGTGTTTGTTTTGTTTGTGTTTTGGTTGGTTGGTTGGTTGGTTGGGTTTTTTGTATTTGTTTTGTTTTGTTTTCACACTGTCTGCAGCTGTACATAGAAGGAAAAGATTTGCATAGATTTAGGTTGAGACATGGCCAGATTCTGACAGGTGTAAACTGGCATAACTCTGTGGAAGATTGGCTCAGAATGGGTCTCTGGCTCAGGCTATGCATAATTGAACATACAGACATCATGACTATTTGATTTAACCTTGGTTAATGCATCTGAGCCTGCAATATTGCTTAGGGGAACAAAATAAGTGGCTTTGGATTTAACCATTAGCTTTTTGCTTTCTGATTACTCCATTATGTTTGAGCTTTGACTGAGCTTACCTTTTTCTGCCTCAAACCATTAATTGGGAATGACATTCCACTCAGAAAAAAAGAGTATATGTAAGTAAAAAGCAGACAGATATATTAACCTTCTGTACTTTCTTTTGATAAAAAGACATTAAAATGCTGGAAGATGTGTGATAATTATCCATTATCTGTTCACAGATATCTAGAATAGATGTAGAAAATACTCTCGTTAGTCACTGCATAGAGGTGATATTGTGGCAAAGTATTACATTGACAGAACCAGTACAACTCTCTTATATCAGAGGTGCAAGAATGAGTTTTCCCTTGTGTTTTTTGTAATCATGAGGAAAATATTCTGATGACAAGAATGAAATCTGCTGATACACAGAGGGAAAATAAAGTCATTGTCCTACATAGCAAATACTACTACTGGTTTTTGGAGGATTCTGCTCCTTTTATTTTGTTGCTTCAGAATAGCTATGAGGCAAAATTTGTTGGGCAAAGAAGGTCATCAATTTTTGAACAAAACTTTTTCTTTAATAATACTATGCAAGGCATTCTCATGTCATATATATGTTTCAGATACTAGTTGAGGTTAACCTTTATTAAAACATACATGAGTTCCACAAAAGACACATTCTAGAGAAGGCTTGTTTTAGTATTCATTTTTTTGGGGGTGGAAGAAGTAGAGAAAAAGAGAAATAAATCTATTGTTTGGAACCTATTTTATTTGTAAGATTGCCATATACCATAAGAAGCATTTTCCTTAATGTGGTTTGCTTTTTTTTTTCTGGAAAAAAAATCCTGTTTGTAAAATATGAAAGTTATATTTTAAAGAATGTAATCAATTGTCCTTAGGCGCAAGAGGAGCAGAGTTACAGAAGAATTAGAAGCAGAAGAGAAAAATTAATCTTCTACTTATCATAAATGGAAGCTTATGTTTCATTCGTATTACACATGAACTAACAACTTCCATATTTTCTGAAAAATAGAGAGATGATGAGTAAAACTGTTCGAAATTTTATAGTTGTTTTTGCTGAGAAATATGACTCCTTAATCCAATATTTTGATGACAGTTTGTGTTCCTCCTAACAACTAGGGAATTTGAAATCTCAGTTTTTGATGCCAAATGATGATGGTTTAAAAAAAAAACAAAAAAAAAAAAAGAGAGAGAAGAATCTGCAAGGGATTGGTTGCCTCTGATTCTTTTTTGCTAAATTAATGAGCACTAAACAATGGTGCAATCACATACACCTTCCTCGGAGAACAGAATGGAACATATGCTGAGTTATAATTGAGAAAAATGGTGATAAAATTAGCACGAACAACTCTTCATTCACATAGCAAATTAACAATGGGAGGATGCTGCCATAGAGAGTAAGTTCTTATTATATCAAAGGTACATCAGGAACACAGGAATGTTAATAGTTTCTCAAAACAAAGTGTGTCCTTCTCTCATCTCCCTACAGTAAACATACGCAGACTGTAAAGACATATTTTATTCTAAATTTTTCTCTGGTATGATCTTGGGAACATTACCAAACTGGACATAAACCAGAGCAAAAGCATGTGGCAAGAAAATAACAGATGTACTTGACTTAGGTCAACCTATAGTTCTATCTCTTCCCTTTTAATAGACCAACCATATATAATCATGAAGGAAGATAAATTACTTCCTGTCTACTTTCTTTTTTTCTCAAGTGGCTGGATGAATTTACTCTGGTAATTCAGTAAAAGAATGTAAAGAATGACCAACATTTTTCCATCCCTGCACACAAAATAATACATTACAGGCAAAATGCTCCATTTACTTCAACAGCAGTTAGGAGATTTTTGATATAGCCAGGAAATTGTGAGCCGAATTTCTCCTGGAACATTTTCTATGGCTTCTTGTGGATAACATTATTAAAGGGTCGTTCATAAGGGTCATTTTGCACCTTAGTTAGGATGATGTCAGACATTCTTAAGACCTTCATTTCTCACAGGAAGAGGACCACTAGTAGCTAACAAGCATGTAAATGGACCTTAAAAATATAGATATACAAGGACCAGAGTGTGAAGACGGCAGTAAGAAAAAAAGAGAAAACAGCATAGATAGACAGATATCTGGGTGGGGCAGGAGAAAAAGTTAGGTGTGGAACAATTTATTCTTCGCATATTTTGTTCCCAACCAACTTATGCTGTGACCTTCAACAACTTGAAAACATTACTGTCCTCCTTGCTCTCCACCAGTGCTAAAAGGTCTTTCTTCTTCAAGCAGTCCTCTAAGAAATTACAGTGACTCTGAAGCCAGTTTCCCTGGGTATTTCTCTATTCACCAGAGGTCTCTTCCAGCCTCCTGAATTTCCCACAATTTATTACTCTTTCATGCTGATCATACCAATGGGAACCTGCATCTGGAGTTAATAAGCAACAGCAGTGGCAGCATCAAGATGGTGGATTTACTGCACATTTCAACCCACACGTGTCCCATTCCCTCTGCTCTTTCTACACATCTTCTCCTCAGACTTTTAGGTCTCCCTTTGAAGAAGGTACCTTCTGGTAAATTTCCTATAATTATGACTCACCTGTGTATGGGCTATGAAAAGATAGAAGCAACTTTTTGCTGCATAATCCTCTCAGGCTGCGTCCATACTTAACCGATGAAGAGTCCTGCCTGATGGGTTTGGCCTCTCTACTGAATTAAGTGGAACTTGGACATTACAGTTTCTATGCCCTAGGCAAAACAGAGCTAGAGATGTAACTGACTCGGGCACTGAATGAAGTCTGAGATCTGCTGTGATAAATGTGGCCTAAGAAAGCCAAGCAGTGACTACTCTACCTGACCCAATCAATACAATTGATGTAACATGCTGTTCAGCAATGTGTAGACTCAAAATGAAAATAATTACTTTGGATTTTTTCCTACACTGTCAAGCAAGTGAGCCTACAGAAAGGAATTAGAATAATGTCTGGTTGGTTGGTTGTTAAACTTGTTTTTAGCCTTACAAGCTGAAATTACATCAGAAATCCTTTTCAGGTAAAGTTGTTTGCAAACTAGATCTGCATACTATATGGGTGAAGAATAGGGACAGTGAACAAAATCCTGCACTTTGCAGGCCAGGCTCTAACCCTAATTTACTGGTTGTATTGGCTACGTTGTAGGTATTGCAGCTTTAACACTGAGTTTTCTTTAATTAAATGCCTTCTTCACATATTCCTGGCATCTAATGACCAGTGGGGAAGAGCCAGGTCTATTATTTCAAGCCACTGTCAGTGGTTCTGTCACTGAGGTTAGACTGCCTACTTTCTAAGAGTAGGTGTCCAAAAATAAAATCAATTAAAAAAATTTTGGAAGGTAAGCATGACCTCATACTTGAGGGCAAAATTTAACCTCTAACTATGGGATATTAAAATAAAACTTTCCCAGGCCAAAGAATGTCTTGTAACTGACTATTCCGAGGTTTTTTGGTTCTATCACTGAAGCAGCTGACAGTGAATATTGTTGATGATGGAGAGCTGGTATGCACAGCTTCTACTCCAGTGGAAGACATTGTTATCTCCCAGAAGGAAAAACGTTATAGGCATTTTCAACTACAAATGACTTAATCTTTATCTAGAATTGCATATTTCAGACTTTGTTTAGATTCATGAGAGCACCACATTTAAGCAGATTTTCAGTAGCTGGTGTGGATTGACTTGACCTATGTCACCCGATAAACAGATATCATTATGGCACAGATAGCATACACAGATTATTACTCAGACTGCAATGGCAAACAACATAAATTATTGTATTAAACTATAAATAGAAGCATCATTAGAGAGAGCACTACTTACAATCATCTGTCATTCTTGTGTAAATGTTTTCAATGAGCTGTTGAAAGTCATCTCTTGTCTGTGTAGAGAATTCAACCACTGTGTTGGACAATTGGCTGAGTGTTTCTTACAAGCGACTTGGACTTCCAAGGGGACAAGGTGAAGAAACTGGAAAAAATTATGTTTTTTGATGAGGAGGACTGAGCTGCAGAGAAAAACATATATTTGTCTATAACTGAAATGGTGTAACATCTAATTGTTTCAAGAGTCTGGAGACCAAGAAATATTCTGGTCCAGCTTTGCTAAAGTTGAGAGCTGCTCTCTTGGACATTTACCTGCACACACCCACACCCACACCCAAAAAAAAAGAAAAAAATATGCTGATGTAATTTGTCTATACATTTGATCACTAATTGGTTTCATAGAATTACATGTTATATGGCCTCAGATTATGTCTCTTCCTGGCGGAGTGTGTGCCCTCACTACCTCACTAATCTAAGCTACATACAGTGGTAAGATCCAGATGTTCACTAGCACAAAATACATACATATACACAATATACACATCATACACACAGAGAACTGAACGCACATGCACAGGCAGATAAATATACATTATATATACACCACAAATCCAAACATGTTTCCAGTGAGCATAAAGGCGTACTCCAAGAAACTGGCAGTCAAGATGGCTGGAGGGCAAAAACCAAAAGTGAGCTGTAATAGGTAACAAAAGAGGAAATCTAGATGTAGCTTCAAAAACTGATCATAGGGAGATACATGAAGGCATTTGTAATGGACTAGGTGGAAGTTCTTGCCACATGAATGACATCACTACTCTGATGTGCTCTGGTCAGTTGCTGAATTATGAGTAAAGCTTAAGAAATTGTTTCTGACACCTAAAACGCTTCATGACTTGGTACTTGACTCTAACACTGTGCTGTGTACCCAGGCAGTAGATCAGAGCTGACCCTCAGGGTGGGGGCAATAACCCCAGAGAGAGGGGCTGAGGGTGTGTTCACTCAGCAAGGAGCCTTGGACAACAAAATTCACGCAGACATTCTTCATCTAAAAATCAGTAATTTCCTGCCCATCTCCAATCTATTCTTCTAGTTCATGGTCAGGCAAAAGCAAGTAGAGGTATTTGTCAGTGATGTGGGGTAAATACAAAAGGTGAACTCACTGCCCTGGTGTAACTATGAGGTGAAAAATGCGATGCTATCCAAATCAGAGAGGGATAATTCCTATTTTTCTATGTTTATTCTCAATAACAGTGAGAATGGTGTTCATTAACAGCATAGGTCCTTTTATTTTACAGGAGGTTAGTTTCAATTTTCATTTTCTTTTATACTTATATTCTGATTAGAAAAGCCCGTCAGTTATACCCTAATATAAGTTTATTTTAGACATATAAAAGGACAAAGTTGAGAAAGTTCATATAAGAAACTAATTTTTGTGCTCTGTATGTAGTTTAGCACTTTTTCTATATACTTTGAAGGCTGAAAACATACTGGATCTGACTGGCCACACCCCTTTTTTTGTGCAGACTAATAAGCCTGATCAATGTATTAGTAAAATATCTTCATAATAATTTTTCCCTAAGTTTTGTGTAAAGGTAAATGATTACAGTGTGCAAAGCAACAAAGAATGATGTATCTTCTCTACTGATGGGAGCATCTGATGTCATCATGTTTTGTATCAAATCATGGAGAGATTTTTCTTCTCTCCTTCATCATCATTTAAATATAATTTTATATAAGTAATTTTGAAATTATCCACCTATACAGAATCTTTCTCACACCACCTGGATAGGGGTAAAAGAAAGACAGCAGTCACATGTTTGCAAATTTAGACTAGATATATGTTGTATTAGCTCTGAGCACAAATCGAAGTACTCCAGTATAGTTCAATGACTTCAGTGTGAATTTCAGCAGTGATTTGATTTGGAAAAAAAATATATTAGGCGCAAGAATAAACTTTTCAAACTGGGATGAGTGAGAAAATATACAAGTTTGGAAAAGAAGAAGACAGGAGGGAAGGAAGGCAGGAAGGAAGGCAGGAAGGCAGGAAGGAAGGCAGTTGGAAAGGCAGGCGGGAAGGCAGGAAGGAAGGGAGGAAGGAAGGAAGGGGGGAAGGAAGGGGGGAAGGAAGGGGAGGAAGGAAGGGGGGAAGGAAGGGGGGAAGGAAGGGGGGAAGGAAGAGGGGAAGGAAGGGGGGAAGGAAGAGGAGAAGGGGGGAAGGGGGGAAGGAGGGAAGGAAGGGGGGAAGGAAGGGGGGAAGGAAGGAAGGAAGGGGGGAAGGAAGGGGGGAAGGGGGGAAGGGGGGAAGGGGGGAAGGGGGGAAGGAAGGAAGGAAGGAAGGAAGGAAGGAAGGAAGGAAGGAAGGAAGGAAGGAAGGAAGGAAGGAAGGAAGGGGGGAAGGAAGGAAAAAATAATTAACAGACATAAGTCTGTAATGGAATGAAACAGACACAGTATGGTATCTAGCTCACCTTGCTTCAGTTCAGTAAGATTTCACAAAACTTCTTGAATAACTCTAAAATTTCACAGGAACACTTTTGTGAAGCAACTTCAATATTATAGAACACCCCAGCAGGTCTGTAAACTTGTTAAAATATTAAGAAAGACATAGTTGTTAAAAGAGTAGTTCTTAAATCAGCTCCCAAGTGGAATATAAAAAAACCCCAAACAAACAAAAAAAAGCTCCTAAGGGTTCAAAGTAACAGTGTTATATTGGAAACTGGTGATGATCAGTTAATTTAGAAAATACTATGCACTTCTTTACTATGGGAATTTAGTACAGGGAACTTTCATTAACAGGAGAGATTGTACTGTGTACTGCAAATAAAGTGATGGTTACATAATTTTGAAAGATCTTTTGAAGATTCAATATCCTTCTGCTGTGGCTTAATGCACAATATTAATCTTGCCATTTTTAATACAACGGGAATGTCATAATCAAGTAAAGATATTGCGGGAAATATGCTTGCATTTTGGACACATACACAGTTCGATCTTTAGTTGTTCTCGATTTTTTTTTTTTAAACAAGAGCTTTTGCACTAAAAGACTACACCAAGGGGTAGTTGTTAACATGGGTCAAAGTTAGTCTGAAACCAAATTCTGTGAGGTTTATAAAATGTCAAGTTTTAAGGTAGCTAAAGAATTTGTATAATTGCAAACAAAACTCTCTATGTTCATTTATGCCTGAGTAATTTCATATTAGTATACAAAAGGAATGTTCTTTGTCTCAAGGTTCAACTGTTCTCCATTTTACAACTTCTAGGTGATTCAGTTTTTCTCCAGAATGCTAAAATAAATGTTTTTTATCTTTGTTACGATGCATTCAAGAATAGGTCAAATAGATTTCCTCATCACTTTCTCCATTGTTTGATCGGTTGTCATTGTTTTCTTTGCAGAAACACTGTTGAATTTCTTCCACAGATCGGATGACAGGCGAGACACACAGGCTTTAGTGCACACCTTGTTTTTGTACTGAGCCCTTAATTTCAGAAGGTTTGGCTGTAACTTAGGCCTTTCACATTAGTTTTGAGGTTAGAGTGGAACTAACTGAGACGTTCAAGAACAACACAAAGGGAAATTAAGATTTCTGAAGACTGTATCACCTCATGAGACTTTGTCAGAGATCCTGAAGAACAATGTGCATGAAGAGGACTGTGGGCTTGCTGGTGTGTTGTGGCCAACCAGCACAACCTACCTGATGCAACTGAAAATAACAATTCATATGCGATACTGTAGAAATGCAGAAGCACGCATTTTTTATCAGACTTGGTTGAAATTAAATATTTAAATCCAGATATGTATGAGACATATAAAAGGTATGTACAAGTATTTCCAGATAGGCTTTGTAGTCTGGATTTTGTGGAGGTTTCTTGTTTGTTTTAAATACAGGGAAATTAAGAGTTTGCAAGATGAAATATGTGAATTTCTAATTGAATAGAAATTATTATTTTTATCCAGCTGGAGTAACTACTTCTCACTTGGTAACAATGAAAGGGGCCTTGGAAGCAGCAGAAAAAAGATGGTTAATAGAAAGGGAGGAGGCAAGTTCAGGGAATGAGAAAGATGAAGGAAGTATATGTTCCTGTATGTAAACAGTAATGAGCCTTAAATTAAAGCCCCATTGAGGCGTATTCAAGGTTCACTATGACAATTTTTCATAGACCTTCTAAGAGAGCATCCTTTGTGCAGCATAATGTATCAGTGTAATGAATAAATAAATTAACAAGACACATCAGCAACTTATTTAAGAGCAAATTTATGTTCAGTCTAACCTCTTTTTAGTGCATAGTTAAATTGATCTAATATCTGGGAATTTCTGTGTATTTAAGATAATACACAGACTAACCTTGTTCACTTGTGTTGAGAGGAAAAAAAAATTACAAAAACTTTTTGTGACTAGAATGAGTAGACATCTAAGGTTTCTTTCTTTATAAACGTTTGTACTATTTAACAAATTCAAGAGAACAAAATTTGTCTTGGAGTTTTGATACACACCTCACAGTACAAGGCCTGCAGCTCATAAAGAAATTCTGATTGAAAGATTTATCTTCTGGAAGAAATCCATGTGGATAAAGTGGCTAGATAAGAGAGGATGGAATAGCATACAGTAGAAATAGGTTCTTATGCTTTTTGCAAATGGCATTCTTTTGTTCATTGTGTAAAATATTCTAAGAGAAAAGTTCAGTGTACATATTAATTGATGGGATTTAGGAGCACCAGATATGAAGCCCACACACATTACCCCTGATTGGCTCAGAATTCAAGTGTAATGGAATATAACAAAATAATAATACAATTCTTTCTTTCTGGGTCATCTGAGGAACACCTGGATAACACTCAATTGGGAATGTGTACAGAAAAATAACAGGCTTGCCTCTGTAGGGTGTTGTCCCAATAGGTAACACATTAGGAAATAGATTTCCTGTATAAGAAAACCAGGATTGGATTCCATTGCTATTTTTATCCTTGCAGCACAGTTTGTTTAGTATATTAGTTAAAGAGCAGGTTGGCTCTTGGGCAAGTAAGCTCTTTTTAACTTTGTGTAGCTGAAAAATCTGTAAAACTTGAACAGTTAATCTAATTAAAAAGCATTATTTCTTACTATGAATCTTTGTTATAGTGATGAAAACATTTCTTTTGTTAAATCCTGGCATGGGTCTGATTCAAGAAAAAGCTCAGGTTTGTACTGAAATCTGTCACTTTCAGACTAACACTTAATGTCACATCTGACTTTAGGCACATGCTTATTATGTTCATTGATTTCACAAGGAGAAACACACACTTCAAATTAAGCATCTGCTCAACTGCTGCCCTGCAGAGAGATGCTTTCCAGAAATGGACCAATGATTATCATGATTAGATTAAGTTGAACATGATTATCTCACACACATACAAATTCCTTTATTACTTCATCTCTCTGGTTATCAATAGTCCTAAATAGTATTGCTGCTTTTTTATCAATTTGAGCTTATTTCACACATATATAAATCTTACCATGGCAGTCTTGATAATCCCTTTTACAGTCCCTGACAGGGTTCACTTGAGAAGGTTGGAATAAACAGAAATTTGGTTAGTACAGGAAGGCTAGGAAGTGTTTACTTGGTCTGCAATTGTGGTCATCTGTATCCAGCCAAAGGGGAACCTCTAATTTTCTAGTTTATGTAATTGAATTTTTAACTGGTGCACAGTGAAAAACCTTTTTTTTTTTTTTTCCCTGAGAGAAACTAACTGTAATTGTAACGCATGCAGCCTGCAGCATTTAAATAAGCAAATAGTGGTCTATTCTTGACGTTTCCTCTTCTGGGAAAAACAAAACCAAAAACAAACCAACAAACTCCAACAAACCAACACCCCCCCCCCCAAAATCTGTAACAAAGACTTGAATATTTTACAAAGAAATAACTTCCTATAATCAAAATTGCCTTGCTATTTAGCCAAGGGTTTTGGGTCTGCTAGTCATATTAATGATTTAAAAACCAACCAGATATATGTTTCACTTCACACTTTCTATTTTTTTCTCATTTCAGTAACTGTAGCATATGCTAATTTTCATATGAACAGTTAATGACCAAGGAGCATGTGAGAAACTGAAAAGCAATAGGCAGTCCTGGCTTGAAATACTGCCATGGAAAAGAAGTGACCTAGGTACATTGCCTCCTCTTAAGCCACATTTTGCTCATGGGTCTCATCTAAATCAAAGGAGAAAGAAAAGCTATTTGTGGTAACATCTATAAAATACTAAGATCTCTCCGGATACTCAGAAAGATATGAGCTGTGCTTCAAGGACTCTGCAAACTGAAGTTAACTGCAAACAAAGAAAAATACTAGAAGAAAGGAATGAGGTCTGGGGATTAATTTTGTCTTGCTCAGCTCTATGCTTAATCAAACGCACTAAAGCACATGACCTCGACAAGAAATTACATTTTACTTCTAATGTTAAAAATGAAGCAACAATTCTCAACCCTTTTTCTTCTAAGAAAACATAGCCACTGCGATGTGAATTAAAGGATAAGTGGCAGTTTTCCAGGCCTTCTGCATTTACATAGGGTGCTTCATTATGAACTGATTTTAATCAGTATCCAGATCTACCATCCCCCAAACTGTGTGTAGGAGGTCTCTTCAGAAGCAAGGAGCCTTCACAGGCCCCTAAGGGCCTTCTTTATTGATTTCTCAGGCCTCCATCTGTTTTGTAGACAGTCAGGCTGTTATGGGATGTTTTTTGTTGCAGCTGTAATACACAAAAGAAGCTTCATGATTGTCATTTTAAGTGTGATTTAGAGGGTGGGATGGGAGATACTACCAGCTCTACTCCAAACCTAGTTTGGTTTAATATGAACATTTGTAACCGGCAAATCTCAGTCACCATAACTGGGAAAGGTATCATGTGGCCCTACTGCTTCCCATCTCTCTGTGTCCTGCCCTTCCTAGGTATTCCACATACCTAGCTTCCCCACTGATATTAGAGGAGAGGACCCCTGGGCTCTTATTTTTGGGCCAGAAGTGTCTTGGACATGTGGAGAAATAAAGAAAACTTTCATTACTCTCTATCTTTACCTGCTGTTGTAAATCTTCACAGCAAGGTTGGATTCATGAAAGCCAGAATGTTTCTTCCCAATGACCCATAAAATGATGCCACCAGGGTGAATAAATTTATCAAGTTTATAAAACCATGCATTGACTCTGTCACAAAAGATGTAGGGAATAGAAGAACATGGTCAGAGTCAGCTACCAGACAAATAACTGTCTGGACTTAATTTACTCTGATAGGAGTAAGTGATTTGAAACACGGAGTCTAAATTCAGTTTCAATACCTTCAAACATAGGTGTATTATCTTCTTGCAAATATGGCGAATGTATTTGAGTGCTCATCTCTATATGCACCAATATGTACTTCTGCAATTCCCATGGTGGCCGATCTGAAGTACACTAAAATCAAAAGGAGACTTTGTATTGCTTTCATTGATCTATGAATCAGACCTCCACTGAATAATAGTGAGGTGAATTTTTAAAGTTCTGAACTGTGTCTCATTTTGGACAATCATTTAAAAGTAAACATGTTTATCCCAATTGCACAGAAGCCTGCCTTCTAGTGATTTCTAGAAATCATTCTGAGGTCCTGGAAGTAATGGTATGATTTAAGATTCAGTTCATTTTCATTCTGCCTGAATTGACCTATATCAAAGATTCTGTCATTAGAGTTGTTTTTATAGCATTTCTGTTTACAGGTTATCAAACATGCAATTCAAATTATCTTGGGTTCATTGACAAAATTCACAGGTATTTGATAATCCCAATCCTGTGGGAATATCTATGAAGTCTTTTGAATAATTTACTAAAAAAAAGCAGGAACGTTTCCATTCTCAAACTAACTTGCCTGCTATTACAGATGAGAAGTTTTCTGCCATATATTGATCAGGAAACAAAGGAACTAGGATAAGTAAGTGCATAAATAAGAAGTAGATATAAATAAGTAAATATTAATGAAACATGAATGGGAAGTGCCATGCTTTGATCTAGACAACCCATATAATAATCAGATGATCTTAAAGAGGAAATACGATTGAAAAAATCAGGAAGAAACAGGAACTGTGGCTTAGGTCCTCAGAGATACTTAAGCATGTAAGCTATTTGCTCTGTAGCCATTACCTGGGTATTTTCCTAAGATGTAGAGTAGCGTAATTAGCTCCCCAAAGCCCAGAGCTCTACCTTAAGGAAAAGTCTGACTGATTCTGGGACAACCTTCTTAGAAAAAATAAAGTTTAATTAATTGCAACAGTTCTCAATTTCTTGAAAACACTCAAAGACTTTGTCAATTTGGGTTCGTTGCATGCCTCCTAAGTCTTCTTCTGGTGTGAGGGGTGATGAAGGCATCCTGAACTATGTAAGGCTGAGGATCAAGTCCCTGCTGCACCAAAGGGCACTGACACGCCCAACATCTTGTCCCCTGTGGACCACTCTAGACACTGGACAGTTGTCCAGGTTTGGGTTAAATATCCCATATCATATACATTTTGAAATATTCATTGACACCTGTTTCTGGTCAACTAGCTACTAAAATGTCAAAACCACATCCCTTTCTTCTCCATTTCACCCTTTTCAGGTGGAATTGGACTACTTACCAGATGTCCAATTCCCCAACTACTGTTAGTGGGGATCCTGGAAATATAATAAGGTCCAAGAACTTGACAGCAGAAGCCATGAGATTTAGCTACTGAAATGCCTAAATGCTTTTGAACAACTCATCTGTGTCCATCTGTTACTAGGGACAAACATTTGGGAAAAACAAAACAAAAAAAACAAACAACAACCAAGATTTTTTTCTCCAAGAAAGTTCTAAGATATTAGATTTTTCAACCACACAGAAGGGAAGCATTGAGAATTTACAGAGCTTATAGCTGCAGTGTCTGCTGCAGAAAGCTAAGACAAATGAAATGCTGTCTAAAAAAGACTGGATAAACCAATACCTGTTCTAAGAGTACATGAATAGAAATTAATAGTATTAACAGGTAGGAATTAACCATGGTATTAAAAGGTAGGAATTGAATTATGAAGGTCGGGTTAGTAGCACAAAATTCAGTGAGAAGCAATCTGGAACTTTTCTTAGCAAAAGCTAAGAAATGAGTAAAACCTGTGGAACAGCTGGAGACTAGAAAGAAATTGCATCTGCGCATATACCACACTGTATAATTGATAGATCTGTGGAAGCCATCATCATTACCATCCTGCTATTTTTGACTACTGCCAGAGGCAGGATGCTAAAGAGAGTTTAGTTTCCTAGGATGTGGGCTCAGATCTAAAGGCTATTGGAAATAGTCGCTCCGTGGCAGAAGTGAAAAAAGGCCCATTTGACTTAAGAAGAGCTATTGGTGAGAAAATGACTCAACATGTGCCTAAAACATTCTTTTATTTCCTATCTATCTTCCTTGCCTAAGTGTTATGTTACTTAGTAGCACCTTTCTGTGACAAAGAGGTCTGATGAACATGATAAATTCAGTGGTAAAACTGGAAGAGGGAAAAAAAATACCGAAAGTCTGCTTCCACTTAAACTGCCATCTTAGAATTCAGTGTCAAAAGCCATGGATGGTCTTCGATTGAGCAGTGTTGGTGAACAACACCGAAGAACCAGTTAACAACTGGAAGGGTTTAATCCATTGCACTTAGTAGTATTTTTCTTTGAGAGTAGAGTATCTACTTATTTTCTTAAGAAAATAAAGGAACTGGTAATTCAGAAATGCTAAAAAAACCCAAAACAAACTAACAAACAAAACCAAACAAATAAACAAAACCAAAACCAAAACCAAACAAGGAAGTGTCAGTTCTATTTTTTTTTCCATGCAGCAGGCAAAAGCAAGGTGTGTCAAAGGGGTAAATGTCAAACTCACCTAATGCACAATATGACTGAAAGCAAAAAGGCTGCATCAAGTACAATTGTGGCCTTTTATGCCTCTGATGAAGATCTCCAGGTATCCAACTTTGAGACTGCACAGATTCTGCTGACTGTAATTACTGCTGAGACTCCAGCAATACTATATGTTATATACCAAATGTGTGACTTTTTCCACCGCTCTGTTGGAATTTCTCTGATTTTGGAGTCTATTATAAAATAAGCTGCATTAATCAGCATACCTGTTCTTGATTTTAGCATCCTGAAGGAGATAAAAAAAAAAAGGAAGAAAAAACCAACCTGCTACTTTATCTTTGAAGTGACCAGGTTGCAAGGGGAAGTAGTTAATTCCCCATGGGTAGTCACAAACATTCCTTCACTTGTGCCATGTGTGGAGGTTGTTGTTCAGAGCAGACTCTTTTCAGGACCCATTTCTTCTGGGCACTTACATTTCTAAACCCCTCAAGAGGGCTGTACTTGTGAAAAAAAACATGGAAGCTCTGGTGTTCTGGTCTAAGATTACACCAGCATTTTTGTGAACAAACTTTGGATCAATCCAGAGTTGGAACTGAACATGAAAAGTGTCAGTAACTCTTTTATAAGTCTTTTTGTGGTGCATCTGATTGACCCACATTACGCTATACAATAGCATGAAAGACCGTTAGTAATCAGTGCTAATGAATACATGTACCTACCTGATTCATATACTGGGCATTACCCCTCACTAATGCTTTTGTTTTGCATTCATTAAAATTCCCATCATGACACAAAATACTGAACATTTACTATAACAAAAACAAAAGCAAACAAAAAAAAGAGACACATTTATTGCAAATTTCAGTCAAAAAAGATATAAATAAGGAAATCACATAGCACAGGCACATTGTCCCAATCCTACTCTACTTTAGTTCATTAATTAATGTTTTTAGAAAAGATATTTACAGAGAGACCTCAGGCAAATGCTCTGAGAGAGCTTGTGGCATAATCCTTCTCTGCCCTTCCCTCTTGCCCTTCCCCCACCTGCAAAGGCAACTAGTTACTCATTTCTTTTCCTTTCTTTCAATTCCAGGAAGGAGTTAGAGAAGTTCAGTCTTCGTGATTTAGGATTAAATCAGCTATTTCATAAATCTCCTTCTCAAACAAACTTCTTATAGAGCTAAAATTGATGTTTGCTTGCTGAATTTTGGTAGAATTATTATTAAAGTGGTTCTGACAAATATAAAATCCTAGCAAAAATCTGTATATGGAAGTATGTATCT
Organism: Patagioenas fasciata; assembly: GCF_037038585.1. Classification (NCBI taxonomy): domain Eukaryota; kingdom Metazoa; phylum Chordata; class Aves; order Columbiformes; family Columbidae; genus Patagioenas; species Patagioenas fasciata. Next base: position 47,450,709 of record NC_092520.1, read on the forward strand.
AAGTTACAAAAAACTGGTGTGGTTTTTTTTTTTCCCACAATATTTAGCTTGAAAAACATGTCTGAATATAAAAAACACGAGAAAGTTTCATTCCATAACAACTGAATTGTCTGTCTGAGATGTTTCTAATACATGCTGTCATAACTATATGTCACAATTATTTTCATGTTTTGTAAAAACAAATGCTAATTCAAACATGATATTGTACTATTTTAAACAGGAAAATATATAAATGAATCAATTCCTTACTATATTAAAAAAATTGTTAGATGATGAAGCATTCACAGCTAGAGCCTTTGCAGATTACACAAGAAGAAATACATAGAAGACCTTTTAGTCCTGCTTTTTAAATATAAGGGCTTGTTGATATATTGTGAAAACCTTATTTGTAAAGGTGATGATTCCATGAAAATTCTTATAGACCATCATATGGTATAGTCAAGTGGTACAATGTGGCTACTGACAAGGAGAGAAGAAAAAGTGTCCATTTTGGGAAGGCACTTACTGTGGTATTACAAAAAGGATTGGGGAGTGCAAAATAGGCTGTTACAATGACAAGACAAGAAGGCTTCTCTGCAGGTGATATGTTATCCCCAAGCAGGCTGAAAACTGAGGGTTTCTGCACCACTCTGTTTTTCTGTGTGACTCGGTAATAAGGAGATGTGACTGAGGTGATTACTTGTGAGAAGTTCCGAAATAGAGGAACTGGTATGATAAAGAAAAATGGATAGCCAGCTATGCTCAGGAACCTGACTGTGAAGCTATGAGCATGGACTTCCAACTTCAAGTGCACCTTTCCAATCTACTAGAACAAAAAAGAAAAAGGAAACTAAAGTTTTTTTCTTGTTGGAAAATTAAAAAAAATGAACACCCTCCCCAAACCCCATCTTCTACTCTGCTGCTCAGTGCTGTGACAGCATTAGCACCTGTGTTAGCATGTTCAGGCTAAAGCCAAACTAAGGGGAACTCTTGCTGCTATTTGCTCAGCAATCATGAGATCTGTTTGCTGAGGTGAAGTCTATCAGAGTGAGCCCTCCAGGGATCTAGATAAAGAAATTATTAGTTTGAGGATTAGTCTTAGGATTCCTCGTCGGCATAGGTATAGGAGTTTTGTTGTTCACATCTCCCAAGAGAGCAGCAGTCACAGGGGTGCACAAAAGCATGTATAAATTTACTATGGAAGACAAAAATGACTATCAAGATAAAGAGCCTTAAGCCATGAAGGAACACTCTTGAGCATGGGCTCCAAAATTGAGCCTCTGTGTCCCATCAGGAAACTGAACCTTGGTCCATGAGGTAAATGTGGTTTCCATTGTGAATTACAGATCTGAACTGAAATCATTTTGCTTTACATACAGAAAGTTCCACGGTTAATGAAAAACAGCGTGTTCTTCACCCAGTTAATACTATAATCTCCTCAATGACTTGCCTCTACACAGATTCTTAACTCCATGAGATGGGGGCCCTATGTAACTGTTTTTTTTTCCTATAACCATTATTCCAGTTCAGTCAACATAACCAATTCTATTCAAAACTCTTTTCTTCCAGTCAGTTCACCACCATTAAAATTATTTTTTTAAAGACTTTCTCTATAATTCATATAATCAGCTCCTTGATTCTAGCAATGTACGTAGCTCATGTAGCCAAGACATCCTGGTTGTTACAATTCAGATTCCATCTTATTTAGCTATGTGATATTACTCAAGACATCTGCTATGTTTGTATGCTCTTGTCATAGTGGTATGAATATTTGCCACTCATCATAATCCATCAAATCCTCTATTTCATAGATGGGGAAAGTAAAAAGCAGAAAGCAAAATGTCCCAAGTCTATAAGTTGCTGATATGGGAAAACAGAATCCACATATTCTGATTCTTAGCACTGTGCTCCAAGTACATATAAATACCCAAATAAATGAGGTTGATGCTGGAAACACACTGATAATTACTGTGAGAACAGAAATGCGTAGAAGGTTTTTGACAGATTTCCTAAAGCACAGAAGTAGTAAAAAATTCTAGAGGATTAATTGACTACTATTGAACTCAAACTAATTTCAGATAAACACCTAGCAATATATTTTGTTGTATATCTTTCCTAGACATACAACTACTATATTCTGTATGTTCCAGCTGAAGTGCAGATGCAGTACTGGTGTTAGACTAAGGCTACCCGTCAGCGTTTACCGTCATTCTGCACAGCTGAGGTTTGTTTGATGCTGAAAATGAAGGAAAACAAACAGAAACCCCAAACCAACCAACAAACAAAAGTTTATTTCCTGAAGAAGAGCGAAAATGGACTTTAGCTGATCCCCACTAATTGTGGGGATCTCAAGTAGCTCTTGTTGAAAGCTTGGCTTTTCAAAGTTACTTAAAAAAAAAAAAAGTGGCTTTGCTGAGGGAAAACTCTACCACACTCTGCATGATGATGGGGTAGCCCAGATTTAGGCATGTCACATTTTGGACATCACCCAAATGATCTGCTTCTCATCTTTATTTACTTCACTTCATGATGTGACTCAACTCATTAAACATTTTAGACTCCAATTAGGTCCAAGAGAAAGTGTTTTCATCCTGCCAAGGCATCTGAGATGGAGTTCTATTATCCATCACACTCCTAAGCAGGGATTTCCTCCTACTCAGTTCTGACTAATAATTTGGAAGTGAGACCATGGTATTCCCTCAGAATGACTGGGCTGTGCTTGTAGTTCACTATGAATCACTTGCACAGTAGGTACACTGGGAGAGGGCAAATTCTGCTGTAACTGACTTTCTTTTTGTAGCTGGAGTGTGTATTTTCCACTCACTTCATTTGCTTCATCAGCATCAATTCATCCTTCCAGCAAACCACACCCATGTCAAAAAGTATTGCAGGAAGAAGAGGCTGAGCAAGCATGGCCACTCATTTCCCGCAGGGCAAATTGCCTCATATCAACTTTCAAAGGACACTTTCATAAGGAAAACTAGATATCTTGTCATTTTTTATTCCTCAGTGAAAATGTCACTGCACCTGTTGGGTGATGGCAATCACACCAAGCTGTAGTTTCCAGCCTCCTCCAAGCAACGTTTTCATAGACCTTCCCTGGAAGTCTTCTACTCGCCTCTCCTGGATTTCTTCTGCTAGCAGATGGAACACCAGTAGCTCCTGAGATCAATAACCTTTAAAAACAGTAGCCCAAGAGTTTCCATTTCAAAATGAGATAAGCCAAATGAAAGTAGCTCAGAGCTGGCTGACAATTTCCACAATAGAAACTGAACTGACTTATTTGGAACATACCTTTGAAGGCTGCATTACAAATTCTCTAATTCCACCCTTTCTGTATTGCAAAGGGCGTAGAGCCAGGATTTGAGCCAAAACCCATACTCATAAAAATCTCTTTAAGTACTGTACCGAATAACAAGGTATAATACCAAGATAGGGTCTGGAAATCACCATTGTCAAAGACCAGGCTTCTTTTCCCTTATGAACAATCTGATCACGCGTATTTCACATGTATAATAGCTTACAAAGATAAATATTCCCACTATATTTACAAAAACACCCAGAGCCATTGGAAGTCAGTTCATAAGCAAACATATAGGTTCTTTAAAGGTTAAAATCTCGGACGCTGTCACGGAAAAATGAAAAAAAGAGAAACAGCTCGTATTTAAATACCCACATATGAATTTAAGGTCAGAAACAAAAAAGGATTTACAAATTGTGGTGTTGAATATAGTAATGACTAGAAATTTCATGGACAGAACTGAAGACACTGAACTAAGAACGTAAGAACCAAGAATCATGATCAGCAGAGAGCTAGGCTTCTAGGAGTAGGGCATAGACTAATAATCACATCAGATAGTGAGGCACCTTCTCCCATGAGCATGAGTTTGTAATGAGGTCTGAAATGGTAGAAGGAAACATTATTTTGAGGACTCATGGTTTTCACAATGATCAAAAATGAACATTCTGCAAGAAGTAATTCAGAGCATTTAAATTCCGATTTACGGGAAACTGGTTCACTCTTTTCTTTGAACATATAAGTGAAGAAGGCAAAAACCTATCTGTTAGAGCCAGGATAAGAGCCCTAGGAAAACAAGCAATGAACCTACTGAGTCTGTCTATATTGCTAAATGAAAGAGGGTCAGAGAGAAAATTGATCACCGAAACTCTGATTTCCCAATGTTTAATTATTCTCTCTCTCTATGGCTCTGTGCTAGACCTCTCCCTCCAGATTTCTTCAATATCTATGTACTTGGAGGAGTATAGCTCTTGACAGCAATTCACCACTTGGGCATTTTATTTTATTTACCAGTAGGGTTGCTGTGATTAGTGTAAGCAGTTGTTTTAAGTCAGGGGTGTCCAACTCATTTTCACCATGGGCCACATCAGCCTCGCAGTTGCCTTCAAGGGGCTGAATGTGATTTTAGGACTGTATAATGTAGGAGAAGTTACATTTATGTAACTTATGTAATTTATGTAGGAGTAGTTAAGTTTTAAGTAAAACAGATCACCTCTGAAGGATTTGTGTATATGCTCCACTGACTTTATCAGAACTCAGACAAACACCTGGCTTCAAAAAATATTAGTTCAGGTCTTCCACATCAGAGCTAGATACCTACAATCTAAGTAAGCCTGCATCTTATTCTGTCATACTAGACGCTGGACTTAAATACTTCTTATTATCTATTTCACACGCTAAGCACATGTAGTGAAAACAAAATAATAGCAGTAGGCAAAAGGGTTCTGAATCCAGTTGGTGTAGCTTGGACAGATAGAAACTAGGCAAAGGGGAAGATATACTGATGTTGTTCTAGTTCTATGAAAGAAAAGGTTTCAAGAGAGGTCCCTGTGCCTGGGATCCAGTAAGGCAAACTAGTGTTTGAGCACTGAAACAGCAGGTCTTGACAGTCCTGCTCTGGGAGGCCCAGCTTTCTTCCCACTCTGTAGAGTGACTACAAGGAAGTATTTTCAAAGCTTAGTTCCTCTTCTGCATAGAGGAGATCATAATGTTACCTTTACCTTCTCTGCTTGATTGCTTAGTGAAGAGTCTAATTCCTGTGAACCAAGGAACTGAGCTGAACATGCTGTGGCCCAGGTCCCGTAAAAAAAATCAGTTCTTTCCACCAAAATCCTGGCACTGAAGTAGTAGGTATTTCCTCAGAGTCTAATTGTGCAAAGCAAGTGAGGATCATTCTCTTTTCACCTGTGCCTGCAACCAAGAACTGGAAAACTGAGCACATGTAGCGCTTTGAGGTAGTGCCTGATACCTTGTAAGTTAACTCTTGCATCCTTTTCGTAGAAGACTTTTCAGGGTGCATGAAATTTTGGTTATCAAACTCAAAGTGTTGATACATCCTTCTTAAGCATATGCAATAGCAGGTGTCAGTAGAGCTTCTCTGTTCTTTTTGCTGAAGCCAATTGAAGCTGTAGGCTGCTCTACACCAACAAAATGTCAGTGAAGCTACACAGAAAACTTCCCTTGGCTGCAGTACCTCTAATTCATGGGAATCTTTCCAGGGTAAGCAGGGAAACATTTTTTACTTTATCTTAGTTTGCTCAAGGAACTGAAATCATCCAGGATTGAGTCACACACCGTTTGCAGAGCCCCTGACTACGGCAGAGCAAATTCTAAGAAAACCTTTATTCAGAGTGTCCTCCAGTTCAGCAAGGCCCTGGAATTTGGGTGACCACAGGAAGCAGTTGAGAGGTTTTCCAGTCTGACCATATCAGCCGTCTCACCACAAGAACTTCCTATTTTGGCTGAGTCCCTTCAATCAATTTGAGTCTGCTCTGTAGGATCAATAGGAGGGAGTTTAAGGACAGCTTGTTTGCCTTGTGTTTGTGAAGTAGTTTTATGCAGCCGTTGAAAAGTTTCATTATCATGGGGAGAAAACAACGGTCACAGTACAAAGACATTAGTGTCTGATGAAAATAATCTGATGAAAGCTACCTCAGTAACTGAAAGAGATTTGCATTCATGGTTTTCTAGAGGTGTGGGTAAATGAATGATTTCAGTTACTGGAAAATAATATTTGCATTAGATAGCTTAACATTTGAATAGAGCAGAAGGAGTTCATCTTATCTGTATCAAATCACTGCATCTTATCTCAAAAATAACCATGAATTTGTTGATTGTCTTTCACAGAGAAGATCTTCGTTTTCAAGAAGGAGTATGGTAAAACAAATGTTTAATTGTTTTGCATAGCCCATGATCTTTTAATCTCAAATTCAGCTTCGGCTGCTTAGTGGGGGAAAACAGAGATTTGTTTGATTGAAATAAATGTTTGATCTCTAACAGGACATGTAGGCTACCTGGAATACAGTGACTGCCTTGTTCAAAAGTTATGCACATTAGAATCAGGTAATTTAGTTGATTCGTAAGATCTTTGAGGTAAGAACTTTTGATCATTAGCTGCTCTTTAGGAAATCTAGCACTAACAATGTTTAGTTATAAAACTAGTGAAAAATCTTTTATTTAGGGTTCTTGTTTGGTTGTTTGTGTTTTTTTTGTTTGTTTGATTGTTTTTGTTTTTGTTTGTTTGTTTGTTTTATTAGATTAGGCCATTAAACCATGACAACTAGTATCCTTCCTTCACCACAGAGCAAGTATATTAACATGTAGGACCAATGTTGGTTCACTTCTTTTAACATACCTACTCACATGCATGGTATTTGAAATGAAATTATATTCCTTCCTTACTTGGTGATTGGTTTACAAAACCTGGAATGAAGATTACTATCCATGAAAGGATATTTGTTCAGAAGGTATTCAGCTGCTTAACAAGTATGAACCAAAGCCCACTCTATGAAACACAATCAATTACTGATAAGGCCCAGAGACAAAATCTATAACTAAGAAAATCTTAATATGCTATTTGATGTGAAAACACAGACTTCGCAAATTGAAGAAGGGTGAAGAATAGTATCAACCCTCAAATTAGCTACCTGGTTTTGCATTCACCAGGGGTATGGGCCTGCATGAAAATCATTTGAGATGGTACCATAGAACATATATAATATGTCATAAGAATTACTCTCAAAAATATGATTTCATCTTAAAAGCAACAGCACTAAACAGTGTATAGTGCTTCATTGATTAGGGTTCCAAAGTAGTTCAGCCCTCTTCCACTGCTATAGTTTGTGCAAAGGTGAGTTGTGACATTTCAAGAGGACACAAATGAAATAGACAGCTAAGAGAGTTTGGAAAAGGTGTTAAGTTGTCTAGAAAGCACCTTAATTATTATTATATTTTTTTTTTCTTTCTGTTTGGCTTTCAGGTGTACTAATATCCCTTCGCCCAATGTTGGTTGCATAAAGAAGCTTTGACAAATATGTGTGAATAATTCCATGAGAATATTTCCATAAAGGAGGTCCTCCTTATACAACAAAAAGCTACATTAAGAGGTCTTTTCTTGTTTTAGTCCTATCATAAGGCTTCCAAAACTGGTGGAGCAAGAGCTGTATTCTGTTGTTCCCAGGACACACCTTGCTAGACAACTTACCGCTCTCTCATGTGGCTCTCACCGTCCCCTTTTGCTCCAGGCCTGCCCCACAGCACAGCTCTTTTGTCTCCCCTACCTTTGTCCAACAAAATTAAACTGATTTTCAGGTTTCAGGCCAAACCATTTTGTAGCTTTGGCAAGTGAAAAGAGAGAAAACAGAAAAAGCATTTGTGTGAGATCACTTCAGTTTGAACCCTCACATTGACAGAAATGCTTTGCTTCATTTGCCTCAAACTGACCAGATAATTTTTATTCTGGCATATGATCACACCTGTGGCATTTCTGAAGTATTTGAGGATTTACTTAGGTTTGATGATGTTACCACATGTCATAATCTGGTTTATAAAAAGAGGCTGGAAGAAAATTAAAACTATGGAGCGGCAATTTTGTTTCCCACACATAACTATGAGGACAAGTTATTCTCCAAAAAACAACTTTGCTTCTGAATGTGAAGTTTGTCATCAAGAAAACAGCTAATGAGAAATGCAGCTGAGTCACTGACATTTGCCATATATCCTCAGTGCAGTTCAGTATGAAAAACACTGAGTTAGAATCATAGCTAAAGCTGAAAGTGATAGAGAGAGATAAGCCCGCACATTTTCTGCAGTGAGAAGAGCAAAAACTCTGGAGACCCCACCAGCACATAACATGCATTGTTTATTTGCTAACCTTCAGCATAGGGAAAGATATGGAAAAAGTGAAACCATAACAAGGAAAGCATTAGTCTTATATTAGACTTCAAATAATCAGTTGGACATGGCATTTTAAACTCATGCTGACAGAAATTTGCTGCACTGTAGAAATGTGTCCTGTATCGGTGTTTTGTCCATCGTGAAGTTACAAATTTTATTCTTCAAATATTTACATTAATATGCTGAACAAATTTTATTAAAGTTCACAATTTCCTTACACATCATGGCTTGCTCTGGCTCCCTGAAATAAGGTCATTATGTCTTAATCATTTAACACACCCTCCCTCCTGCATATGTCCATATAAATTTTTTTTTTTTTTTTTTTTTTTTTACAACAAGAAGCACTCATTATTACATGGGGAATACTTGACTCCCTCTTGCAGTTTTGCATAGCTGAAAGGAAGCAAAGTTTTCCCTACAGTTTAATCACACCTTTCTTTTCTCACTTACACTTTGAGACTTCCACAGGCTGGCAACTGCATTTCCAGCAAAAGTCAGACATATAGAATCGTCTTGTCCCCTGAACAGACCATAAACCTCTTCCAGGGTGTTTCTGGTATTATGGCTGCATTCCTATGTTTTAATGTCAAGGTTAAGTGGATCATAGCCAAGAAACAAAATTATACCAAAGTCCCTGCATTGCTGCCAGATCACCTAAGCCAATGACTGGAATACAATTAAAATTAATTTTCTTTCTTTGTGTGGAACTGTAGCGGACATGGACTGCAACTGTTGTGATCTGGTTTATAGGCTATCGTTCCCACCTCACTTAACTCTTACTGGTGCATTTTCAAAGTGAAATAACAGACATTCTTTCCAGCTGTTTAATGGTAGTTGTATGCACCAGATTTCACATAATAATTTTCCTTCTTTATAGAGTGTCATGATTATTCAGGGTTCTTTTCAAAATATGTAAAAAGTAAGGCGAGTGGATTTTGTCCACTCTTATAATGATGTAAATCTGAAATGGTTCTCTTGATATCACTGGGAGGAGGCTGGATGCGAATTGGCATAACAAAACAAGACATAGACTAAAATCCATTCTCTATTTGCATTTCACAATATTGCATTATCAAAGATACTTTGCTGCGTGGTAGGACGCCCAGATTAATCTACTGGGAATGTAACAGTGATGATGCTGAGTGAGACTGAAGACCTATGTCACACACATCATTACATCTCTGATACTGGCAAAAAGGTTCCCCTTCTTGTCCAGGAGGAGAGTGTCAGAATCTCTGTCAGGACACCTGAATACACATATACTGAGCTCTATATGAATACTTAATCCATTTCCTGCCCATTTGCTTTTCATGGATTTTCTGTCTGTTTCACATTGAGATTATTTTGCCAAGATGCTGTTACAGTGTGACAAATGAGGGAACAATATACGTTTTAGTCTTCAAATTTTGCCTGAATTATACTCTTTTTTTTTTTTTCCTGGAAGAGAGTTAATAGCTTTCTAACTACATTTCTGCCCTCTAGTAATGATATATGGAGACCTGGATAAAGCATTTCCTCAAGAATTGGTCTTTAAGATAAACAAGCTCTGAATCACCCCCAACACTGTAGGACAAGTCATGTAGTAAATACAAACTGCCAAGGCAAAAATTACTTTTTACTTGTTCCATACCAGTTTTTTCTATTGATGATTTCATAGGCTTCCAATATTTGATTACATAGAATAGAAAACATTTTCTGATGGAAGTGTTAAAATTCAAATGGGTTTAGATCATGAAGTATTCCTTTTGACCTGGATGTTCAGTTATTTTTTATCTGCATATGCATTATGATACATGTTTATTATGCATGTTTTCTGCTGTATGTAAATCAGTCATTACGCCAATTTAGAAACTATAAATTGCATGTCCATAAATAGATGATACAACGACTTCAATCATTACGCCCATGAAGCTGTACTATGTAAAGGACATTAATTCCTATATCAATGCATGCTGATATTTCAAGGAATGCATTTGATTCAGGATTTCTCTTTGAAAAAAGATTCAGATCTACTTTTATCCTGATTAATATCTTATTTAATCCAACATAAATCACACAGGTTTGTTAAGATATGATTATATATTGGATCCTAGGTCTCAGTCACGTGGAATAATATCATGCTTGCCAATTGTTCATTTGAGTTTTGAGGCCACTTCCAAACTAAGAAAATGTGCATCTGAGTAGAGTCACACAAAATGTGTTCTGTTATGTATTCTGTCATGCACAACACTGGGTGAACAGACACATTAAATGAATGTAAAGCTTCTCTATTTTACGTGTATAATTCTGTTAAATAATATCTGCATAATGATTTATGCGAATATACATAAATTAAAATTCTGGTCCCATGTAAGCTTTTAATCTTATGGGGTTTTATTGACATTTTGTTTGTTCTTACTGAAAAGCAGAAAAATCACAAGTATTTTTCATCAGTTCTGAATTTCATACTTCCCTGGTTTTTCATCTGTGAGTAATTTTGAGAATAATTTTTTATCAAGATGCATGCTGAAGGACACTTTCCTTTTTATGGGACAATCTACATTTGCATGTCTGTGAATACAGGTAATTAATTATGTATTTTGGAGTTGCAAGTCTCAGTTTTGTTCAGTCAGTCAGGCACCTCTGAATTCTTTCCACTTGTTAATATTAATGCCCCAGTTAATGAGAAATGATCCAGTGATTTAGACTTCTAATATTCTTACATTTAAAGAACTCCATGGTGCTACTTTTAAATAGTAAAAGCCTAACCTTGCTGCAATATCTATAGGACTTTAAAAGAACTCTAAAAGTACATTCTGTCCACTGTCAAAGGACTTACTTCCCTCCATGCACTGTACGAAAATCATAGTCAAATAGTTGTCCTCACTAGCTTAAACAGTACCAGGAAATGTTCCCAGACTCTGAAACTCATTTATCCTGTTAAATAGTGAAGTTTGGATTGTGCCAAGGAGAGTCTCCCAAATAATCTCTGCACATTGTCTAGGAGTTAGTAAAAAAAAAAAAAATTAATTAAAGCACCACTATTGAGCAGTATACATGCAGCCCCTACAGTTCTGGTAGGTGGAGAATTCGACTGGGTAGCTGTGGACTATTCTGTGCAAGTTGGACAGTCACGTCAAATGTTACTGAGCAAATGCTGAGTATTAGTACTGATGAGAAATGGCCTGAGACTGTTAATGCTCTCATTTTTCATGACAGGCTTTTAAATGCAAAGCAAAGCTGGGCTGCCTTTATTTGTGTGACATCCGTATTACGAATGTATTCACTCTCAGTATTTTTCACCTTTTTTTTTTTTTTTAATTTTGCTTCATCAAACATCTATATTTCACAGTGTTCTCCTCAAAAAGTAAAACTTGCATTATTCTTTTTTCACTTCATATACCAGTTATCTCTGATCATGGTTCTCAGCTTATGAATTGTCCCATTTGTTCGATTTTATTATTACATATGCTAACAGGATAAAGCAGGTGGGAAGGGACCTCAGGAGGTCTCTAGTCCAATTTCCTGCTCAAAGCAGGGGCAGCTCTGAAGTCAGACTAAGTTGATCAGAACTTTATCCAGTTGAGCCTTGAAAACTTCCAAAGATTGAGATGGCACAATCTCTCCAGTCAACCTTTCAATGCAACTCTTCCCAACTTCAATACAGTATGATTTTACATTTTGTGCAAAGACTCGGAATCATAAGAATTCAGGGTATTTCTTCATTGGCTGAGAAGAAGACAAAATTGTTTGCATACAGCTTTTGTTCTTGTTCAGAAGCATGTGCCTTTTTTGTTTTGTTTTGTGTTTAACTCTCTTCAAAACTATGTTTCACACACCAGTAACAGAGGTCATTGATTCTGCATCCATTTCCCCAAGAAAGTAAGTTCATTTTTTATGTCTTGTTACTAGTAGTTGTGGTCCTTTTGCACCATTTGAGACTTTCTTCCCAGTGCTGAATAGGTTTCTTAAGCCATGGTTTTATGACAAAGTGAAGCCATATTCTAGAATCAATATACAGTTCAAATAACTCCTGGAGTTCTGGTTTCAGGTGGGATAGAGTTGATATTTTTCCTAGCAGCTGGTTTTGGATTTAGTATGAGAATAAAGTTGCTAACAGTTTGATGTTTTAGTTGCTGCCAAGTAGTGCTTATACCAAGTCCAGGACTTTTCAACTTCCCATGCTCTGTCAGCAAGGAGTTGCAAAAGAAGCTGAGAGGTGACATAGCCAGGACAGCTGACTCAAACTGGCCAAAGGGCTATTCTGTACCAGATGATGTCATGATCAGTATAAACTGTAGGGAGCTGGACAGGGTGGAAGGGGTGATCATTGCTTGGGTACAGGCTGGGCATCAATCAGTGGGTGGTGAGTAATTGAATTGTGCATTACTTGTTTTGTATATTCTTTGATGATGATGATGATGATTATTATTATTATTATTATTTCTTCCTTTGCTGTCCTATTAAACTCTCTCAACCCATGAGGTTTTTTTCAGTTTCTTCCCCATCCCACTGTGAGGGATGGAATGAGCAAGCGGCTTTGTGGTGCTGGGTTGCCTGTTGGAGCTACAACACCTGGTAAGAACAACAAGAGTTTTTTCCAACTATGTCAAATGTTTACCTACTGAAAGCCTACCTTTTCTGTTGGTCAGAACCAAATACTATGCATTTCAGCGAGACAGGGGTAAATACAGTCTTGATTCAGAGTGGAGTTAAGTATATTTGTAATTGTCATTTCAGTGGATTGGAGTGATATGCTGGCTCAACAAATTATATGACTTTTAAAATTGATTTGGGAGAGTACAAAAGGTTACAGTTGTATGGCAGTAGGTGCAGAATGTAATTCAACCAAGTAGTTAGCAAAACTGGACAAGTTAGTGAATCTATGTGGAATTCTGCTACACTTAGTGAAGCTGGTTTAAATTCTGTAGGAAGCTAATCCTGCTCCAACAACTTGACTAAAGACTATAAAAATATCTTTGCCAGGAAAGGGTATCAACATTCTAATCTACTTTGTGCTGATAAAGAGAGGGAGAGGGGAGGAGTTCATTTTCATGGAATAAGATGGAGGTGAAACAAAAACCTCTTTGTCTTGAGAACTATTGCACCTGCATTAAGTTCACTATTGATTCCTTAGTCGAAATTTGATTTTTTCCCTCTCCTCCCTCTCTTCCTTATTTTCAGCACTGAGGAATGTGAGGCATGTAAGCCATCCTTCTTGTCACTGACAAATTTCTTTCTTCAACTGTGAAAAAGAATAGACCTTCCTCACGTAAGTTACCATCAACAAGTCATCTCAGTAATGCACCTGTATGGTGTAATACTATATTATACTTACCAGGGCTTTATATCTGCATGACAGACTTGAGAGATCCACTTCCTATTCTGACTTGGAAGGTCTTTTAGGAATGTGTGGTGGTTTCTAAGCAATGACTCAATGGAAAAATAAAACTTTTTTATTTGATATAGATTTTTTTTTCTTCCATAAAAGGAGAAGGTGCAACTCCCATGGTACTCTCCTTCCCCAAATGAAGCTATAGTGCCTTCAACATATTGCATAGAAATTAGTCTTTCTTTCATCTCCTTTCCTCATTAATTTTACATATTAATACTCAAGATTCATAGAGGTAAGGTCAGCTCAGATAGAGATCTGAGACCTTCACAGGTATTTTGGTCTCCATGGAAACCAACAAAAATAGAAGATCCATGTAGGCTGGTCTGATAGCTCTGAAAATCACTAGACATTGTGTAGGCAGGCATGTACATGAAGCTGAGTAGAAAGCCTTTATAAAGGCTGTGTGATTATGAGGATTCAGTAGACTACACAGCCTTGCCATAAATAGGTAATCATGTACTCTAACTTTTCCTAAATTTTCCAGACCTGTTGGGCAGGTCTTCACAGTACAATCCCTGGGCTGGCAAAAGCCTGGGAAGATTTATCTTCCAGTCCCACCCTCTTCTGATGTACCAACCTGATACTGAAAGAAGTCTAACAATGTGAGTGTAGCTAGTTTGTTTCCAAATTGGATCTAGTTCAGTCAGTCCTCAGTGGGAGAATCTGTGTTTCTTGCTTCAAAGAATAGTTATCAATATTTCCATCTCAAGCTTGCAGAGTATTTCAAATAGGATTAGCGAAAAGTCTATCCTGAGCCTGTTTGTTTTTCGTCATGTACAATAAAGACTTCAGCTATAGAACAGAATTTATATTGATGGCATTCACAGATGACAGTAAGGCCACTGAGGCTGTATGCATTAAAGAGTCTGTGATAAGAATTTAAAATAAAATTGAGAAAATGTTCAAATTTAGCAACATGGAATTTTGAAAAGACTAGTGCTGAAGCAGAAAATAAATTCTTGTTTTTCAAAAGCAAGAATCTCAAAATACTGCCAGAAGGTTATACCAGTAAAACAACATCAAAAAAAGTCCTTAAGATTAAGAACAAGCTTATTATGGACCAAAAAATTGTGTGCTTTGCATATAATGCTAGAAATAATAGTTCCAGTTCTACTGCACCATGATGAATTCAGCTGGGATTCCTGTGCCTTTCAACCTCACCCTTAAAAGAAAGGTATAGCTGGTCTGAATAGAGAGCAGAAGACAACAGTCCAGACGACAACAACATGAAAGATGAGGGAAATTAAGAAAAAAATGACATACACTAATGGTGAAGGGCCTTAGTGTTCTTTAACAAGAAAGAAAGACAAGTACAAAGAGGAACCTTCTCTAAGTGTGTTATAAGATGGCAGTGATCACTTCAGCAAATCTACCAGGGTAATGACTGGACAAAATACATTTGACTGTTAATGATATTTGAGCAACATATTCAAGAACTGACATGTGGTACTACAGAAATGGAAACACCTGGGGATTGTACTATTTCTAAAATGAAGTTGGAGGAGAAACTTCTACGCAGAGTGCATTTGGCCCTCAGTAATATAGGATTAGATGAGGTTGGACTAGATTATGTTTTTCCATGCTTTCTCAAAATTATTTTCTCAATTTAAATCGTATTGCATAAGTCTAATATTTAATTTCCCGTAAATCTGTTACAATTACCATTACATGGGGTAGTGGCTTTTCACTTATATTGACCAATTAGCCATCAGAATGTAATATATATTCTTTTTTCGGATTTTGAAAAAATAATAGCTTTCTTCAGCTCTCTGGCACTTCCCATTTTCCAAGACTTCTTTGAAAACTTCACCGAAGTTCTAAAGAGATCTTCTTCCAGATGTTTTAAACATCTAAGGTGTGAATTTTATAGTCTTATGACTTAAAGTATCTAACTTTAAAGCCTGCTATTTAAAATTCTGATGAAATGGAAAGAATTTCACTATTGTCCTTAGCAACAGGAACACATTACCTGTTTTTTTACTTTTGTGTCTTGATGTCTTTTGTGTGTGTGTATGTTTTTTCCCCTCATTTTTACTTCTAATTCTGCTTTTTATCTAAGTCAAGTGGAGGATTTTTAACTGAAGACTGAATGATAAACCAGAAAAAAAAATAAAAAAGGAAACATGGTAGCATCTGATAGTTCTTCTTATGTTTGCAGCAGATTAATTCATGATCTCAGTTCTGTTCCCACAGAAACACACAGATCTGTACAACCAAGACACCTGTAGGGGGGAGGACATGCCAACCATCTCCTGAGAAGCTAATTGCGGTTGCATCTGAGTGTCTACATGATTCAAACAAGTTAAACATTACCATAAACCAGGTGAGTCACCATGAACCACCACTATGAGCTAAATTAGATTACTTTGCATCTAGAGCAGACTATGAGTATTTGCATAACCAGCTGTCATGGGTCAACTGATGGACAACACCTTCTTAAGGTGGTGTAACTTGATCACTTACCTGAGATCCCATGCTCTGTTATTAGAAGAGCTTTACAGACACTTCTAAGGATACATTTGTACCAAATTGACTGAAATAGTCCACCAAGTTCTGATTTACATAAAATATCATTAAATATATTTGCATACAAATATTTTCGAAATCTCTTTCATCAAATAAATAGTCTTAGACACCAACAAGCAACTTTTATCACAGAGATGCTGTCTGTACTGGCAAATATTTGTGGCTTTTTTTCCTAACATAGTTTATGTAGATTCTGCAGATGTAATAATGTACACTGATGAATTATCTGGTTTTGTAAATTAATAATGCTTTTTCTCAGTGATATTTATGTTAATTTCAGATGTGAGTGTTTTCATTCACTGGACTGCCATAAAAATGTCAGCAAAATCAGTTCATTCAGCATTACAGTTGAAAACATACTACAAGGTATAATGTATTATAGAAATGTGCATCTTTGGTATAACTTTCCTGTCAGTCAAACAAGGAATTTAAATGATGTATTGTGAGCATGACCATTCCCAAAACACTACTATCACAAACATGAAGTTAACAGAGTAAATATAATAGCTCCTCTGACTGGAGCTATAAGAATTACCTGTAGTACCTATAGGCTTCAATAATTTCCTCTTGTTGACCACCTATTAGTCTCTGGTAGATCTCGATAATTTTTTCTGACAAATGTAACTCGAATGTTTTGAGTACAAACAAGAAAGGATGGATATATGCACTTGTATTAGATTTGTTTTAAAGACAATTGTTACCACATAACAGCAATCTTATCCTAGAATCCATAGGCATCATATGTTACGTGTTTGTTCCTTAGTATGTCATTTGATCATGTCCTATTTCATACTTTTCAAAATTTCCTTTCTTACTGTATACAGGTTTGCCATTATGTTTGCATCAATGTCACTCTAATTATTTTTCTTCCTGGCTGAAGAAACTCATAGATGAAATTTCCCAGCTGAGATCAAGCCAAATCAACACTCATTAGCAGATCTCACGTGTTTACTAAGCAGTAAAAAGTGAAAGAAAAGGACCTGGTTTTGAAAACAAAGCATTCAACTATTTTCTGAAATGTAGATGAAATAATTAGTGTCTATAGTGAATGAGAATATCTTCAAAAGGTAGATACTCATCTGAAGAGCCAACAGATCTCTGAGTCTTAACTAGTGGCAAAGACGTGTTCAGCATGGAGCTGCAAAAATAATTATTCCTTTAATCCTAATAAATTAATAAAGCTTGATGGATTATGAGATTCTGTCCCAATGGATGTAGACCAGTTAACAATATTGTTGGCGCTTCAAAGACCTCTATCAAGGCAGGGTCACCGAAACTGCATAATTTGCATTATTGCATTGTGGCTCCATGTACTCAGTTCCAAAAGGCACAAACTTGTAGCGTTTTCTGTGCTACCCATTGCAGATAAGAAAGAAAAAAATATGTTTCCCACTACTTCCTCTCAATCATTTATTTCTCCCTCAGTTCTTCTCTTTCACTGAATTTGAAAGGAGTAGAGGAAATTGTGTAAATGTCGTTCAGCTCAGCCACTGAACTATTAAGAAGTGCAGAACCCAGTCTGCCCTCAGAGCTGTCTCTGCTTTGGGCAGAAGGAGTCCCTTCCCAACTGAATTTTCCTGTGATCTTGTGATTCTAAAAATTCTGCCAGCAATTAAAGACTCCAAGAAGAGCTGTGAGTGCTTAGAATCTTACAGTACAAACCTCAAGCATACAAAGCCTTTGTTTTCTTGCCAAATGTACCTTCTCTCTTGGAATTTCTATTAAAATCAATAACAATTAGAGAAAATATACAATTCAAATACACAAACAATCTCCACATAAATCTGAAACTTCCTGGTTAAACACCACTGGAATCTGTCCATCCTTCACAGAAATCACCACAATCCAGCTTCCCTTCGGCTCCAATTATTTGGCATTTTATCAAAAATAATAGGTTAAATGCAACATATACTAATCGTGTGGTTGACCTTACTGTAATGATGTGAAATTGTCTAAATTTATCCCATACTCTTTAATTTAAGTAGCACTTGATTTTCTTCCTCTGAACAGTGTCTTGGGGGGTGTTCCTGGATGAGAGGCCTCAAACAACTGCAATAATATTGTGCAGTTTCCATAGTTAATTTCACCTGCAGCTACATCAAACTAACTAGCTAGGGTGTAGGAGGAACTAACCAATTCCCCTAGAGGAATTTAACTCAAATATAACAGGTTAGACTCAAACATATGTTCGAATCACTTAGAATTGCCCACTACAAATTAGTAAGCAATGGATTTTGCTTAATAGAATAGAAAAAAACCAAACGAATACTTCAAAGATCTACTTAGACCACTAATTTGTTTCCACTAGCCCTATTTAAATTCCACACTAGCCTTTGTGAACAATAATTGACACTTATTTCTAAATTCTCACTTATTCTCTCATTACAGGAAAATGGTAATGGTACTAAATTTTCTGCCTCATCTTCCCTCTTTATAAGAGGGGCTTGTTATTTTTGAAGGCTAAGAATGCTTAGACAACCCACTGGCTTTATCTAACTTGATAGGACAATTGATGTGTTCTTTCCCTCTGCATACCAATCTCTTTCATGTCTACCCTAGGTCTTGTGAAGGATAACAACTATAGTCATAGATTTTTATGGAGTTCTGTCTTTTCCTCCAAATGGAAATGATAAATACTATTTAGGAGCCTACTAAACCAATGTTCCACTTCATACCTCATTGTTGTCCTCTCCTGTTTGTGAGGGAGAATCCCCAAGTTTTGTTACACCCTGTCACCTGACACAACTGGTCATCAAGGGCTAGGAGAAGAACAAAGACTTCTGCTCAGGACCAGACCTGGAGGAAATAAAGTCTCTGTCTTAGATACACTGCTTCAAACTCAAGTACATTTAAGTAGGAAGTGCATGAAGTTGAAGTAAAAACTCTGCATTGTATAATGAAATAGAAGTAGTGCAGCCTCTACATAAGGCCTCTGACCAGTTTGGGATGTGTTTGGGGTGATGCTCGAAATCCATGTGCATGACATGAGGTTCTGAGGTGTGTGCCTTATGGAAAACTTTGGTGCTCTCTCTGCCTAAATACATTACATATAGACATTACAAACACTGGCCCTCCTGTCCACTTTCTCTCTGGAACCATGATTTTTAGTGTTTGAAACACTAAAGTAGAAGTATCTCTGTTGCAGGTAAGATACAAGAGAAGTTTCTTACGTGGATGGATTTTCTGAGGTTAATATTCCCAGGCAATAGAAAGTCCTCAGAAGTCTTATGTTAATGAATTGACACTTCCATTTCCTGGAGTTTTTAGACTATGCTAGACTATGGTGATCTGAAACAGCAATGACAGAATATACTAAACCACTTGGGTTTTACAGCTTTTTATCTTCAGCCATCATGTTAGAAATAGGACTAAGCCTGTAGACTTAGGTTATCTCATGTAGCATTTGTCCCTGCCCCAAAGGCCGGAGTTCAATAAGGCTGGCTGAAGCATAAGGTTTTGAGTTGGTTCCAAACCACAACTGAATCACAGATTTCTTCCAAGTTGCTACCATCTTGGAAACATCAACGTTTGTTGGCGATAATGAACAGTATGTGAAGTACATGGACTACAGATTAAGTACATGATTAAACATATAAGAATCCTAGGGCACATCCTGTCCTTATTTGTAACATCTACTGTTTGGTTATTGCTTGCTTTCTCTTTTTACTTGGAGTGATTTTATTTTTGCAATTAAACTTTTACTGGTTAAAAACCTTCTCAGAAAGCAATATGTAATTTTTCCGTGTGTCACAAAGTATAAAAATACCAGTATCGAGTCCTTTGCATCCTGGAGTGCAAGCAGTGGATACTCAGAAGGTTTCTCAAATCTGTTTAAAATTAGGCCTAAAAATAAATTGGAGTAAAAAGAATGTTTTTATGTGCTCAGATATTAGGACCAGCTTGAGCTGCAGATCATCTTGGCAGCCATTGCTGGACCTCCCTGGTGTCTAAGGAATTGCAAACTCCTTTCCAAATCCTTTCGGAAATTGCCAGTTTGATAGAATAACAGTGCAGGAAACCACTCAAATATAACATATTTGTTGTTTCATGTTCTGCCAAAACAATGACAGGACACCAGATTAGGTCATACTTTGAAAAAAAGCACAGACAATAGATTCAAATGCTGTATTTTATTATTTAAAATATATATTTTATTTTTGAAAATGTGCAGTGGGAAGAATGTGTACATCTCCCTATATCATCCTTTTGTGGCTAGTTTCATAAAATATAGCATGGGTATTTTGTTTCAAGGAATAAATCCTACTGCTTCTTTACAGAAAAATGTTATCATGTAGTTGGAAAGGATATTATTTATATTTTGTATTACTGGTATTTGTATTACTAGAGAATGCACTGAAAGAGTTGATTATAGAAAAATAATTGTTCTGCCCTCAAACATTTTTAAATTTAGTTAAGATATGGCACAATAGTTCCAATTTTAAAATGACCACATTCAGTTTAAAAAGTAAATTATAAATTATTCTCTACTTACATAATTTTGATTGTAACTTTGATTAGAGAACAAGTTTAATTATATACAAATACTCTTTTATAAAAAATAGGGTATCTGAAAGTGTTGCAAGTAATAGTGTGTTTCTACTGCTTGAAGTGGAACTGAAATAAAATGAAGAAGCTGAAGGACGTCAACAACAGGTAGTAGTATATAACCTGTGCATTATGATATTAACAAGAATAACTCAACTCGTGCTCCCATGGAATATTATGTAATTCTTCTAACATTCAATGGCAGCAGAATATAGAACTTCCCTACTAAAAATCTGGTCTTGCGTCCTTTCGTGGGATGTTGACCACTCAAAGCTATGACTGATTTTGTTCCCAGTCAAGAACGCTCAGCTTTGGAGTTTGAACTCTCACTGAACATCTTTCCACTAATAAATGCTGATTTAACAAAAGCAAAATATTTCCTGGAAATGTATATGCATTGTCAACATTTTATGTGAAAATTATCAAATATCTTGTGTCAAAAACGTTTTCGTTTTGTGTTGGTGTTTTGGTTTGGTTTGGTTTTTTTTGCTTTGATTATGGGTCAACCACATTCTTATCTAGAGGACTACATATTAGTGTGTTTTGGCTTTTAGATCGATTTACTGTCAATAATATTAATGTTACTAAAAATCAATGTCTTCAAAGAAAATTTACAGTTGTGATTTTTCATTCAGTTTGGCATAATTATTTTTCAAAAAGATGAAACTTTACTTCTGATGGAAATACCCATCATCCACCAGGACCTATCAACAGCAGCTTTATTTTTCCTTTGTATGATAGCTGTTGGCAGAAATGATATAGTTTGGTGGGATTGTTGGACTCTTTGGAAGCACTCCCATGTTCTGAAGTTTCAGGTTCCTTGTAACCTTGATACAGAAAAATGTTTTAACATAATAAAATAATTTGTTGTTACTCTTAGAAAGGTTTTTCAATCTTATTCATAAAGGTTGATATATTTTTTAAACGCTGATTCATCTATGCTATTAAATGTGTTTGAGACACACTAAAAATGAATGGAAGGATTGGTCTATTTTACTTCCACATCAGATAAGAGGTCCTTGTTTCCCTTTTAAAAATTGAAATGGCAGCTGTTTTGGCAGCTGCATAGCCATGTAAACAAGACACCATTTTCAAGTTTCCACATATTTATCATATTACAGGCGCTAGGACACAGAATCAATAAAATAAAATCTCAAAGTAAAGGTTGAGTGGGTTAGACTACCAATAAGACATGTTGTAACCCTAGACTCAAAAAACAAAGCAAAACCAAAAAACCCACAAACAAACAAAAAACACAAACAAAAAACTGGGAAAATGAGGAATTAAAATGTTAAAATTAAAGCACAGTTTCCTTCTTAAACAGAACATGTGTATTTACATAGAATATATTATAAAAAGATACAACTAACTGAATGTGCAAATAGATTAAGATAGAAACAAGTCATGATTTTATTACTTCTTTAAAAAAAAAAAAAAACAACAACAATAAAAATATCTATTAAGCAAAATGACTCACATAAAATGCACTGTTTCGAATTGCTCCTAACAGGATTAAAATGCAGAACAGAGCAAAAGCTATCTGCATTTTCAGTCGTACAAGCTGAATCATTAATTCCATTTCTTCTTGATTCATAGAAAACCAGTCCAAGAAGAAAGGAAAATATTCAGCTGGAAGTGTAGAGGGTAGGATATAAATTATTTTTACCAAAATAGATATGAAGATATCTTTGGATTGCATTTTGGATTTTGTATTTATTTTCAAGGCCTATACATCCAAACATGACCATGTATGATGTAGATTTTGAATGCAGAGACATCCATAAATTCTGTTGCAGTCAAATATAAATTATATATTTAGAACAGATGAATGTTCCAACACAATAAAGTGGTTAAACACTTGTTTTATTTAAGCATGCAAGCAACCTCATTGATTCTAATTGAGCTCACTTTTGCACTGCTCTCAGTATTCAGGTATCCAATGTTTTGCATACTTTTATTTCTTTTGCTGGATAGGTAACTGTCTTGTTTTTCTGCCACATTTGATAGCTTTGTGTTCTCCATATGCTATAGATTTTGCAGAAAACTATTCCTTACATACTCTTTAGAGATTCCAAATTTTGCTTAATATCTCTGTCTTTTAAAGTTATTAAAAAGCTGACTGTATAGGGTTTTCAGAAAGCAATAAAGCCTGTAAAAGTGGATCACTGAGAGTTTAGTTTAGAGTCTAATGGGTTTGATATTTCCAGGATAAAAACAGATGGGAAACATTCAGACCACATGAAGACTGCTTTGTTTTGGATTTAGTTAAAATGTAGCCTTCTGTAATCCAAAAAAGTAATCCAAAAATCTTATTCTCAGCATACTTTATCTTTTTTTCTAGGCAGTGTTGATGTTCTGGACCAAGAAGTTAGCTAACTCTAGGTATCCATGTACAGAAAAAAGGTGTGCTTAGTGAACTCACTGATGTGCTTGGAAAATCTGGTCGTTATGTCCCTTTTGAAACTGAGAATATACTCTTTATAGTAGGACAAATCTAATATTTCTTGTTCCACAGAGCTCAAAAATAATCATTTTTTTTCATTTTAACTAATGAAGTATAGATCAAGATATTTAGCTGCATACAAGACAGAGTTTTTCAGATACTGTTTTTTCCTTGGGGAAGAAAGATAAATGTTTTATGGTCACAAAAAAAAGAGAAAATGTGACAATTGTCTGAGGTTGCTCAGATGCGTGTTCGGTTTCCAAGACCTATCTTAAGGGATCCAGGAATACAGAGCAAAAAGTAATGGGATGTGGGATGGGTAAAAGCATATAGCTCAGCTGGGATGTAGCTGTCTCAGATACCTAGACACATGACATAACAAGTGTGTGTGTTTGCATGTATGTGCAAAACACTTGCAAACAATCACATACCAATCCACGCACTCATATATATATTTATATATGCATGTCTATAAGCTTTTAAAATATTTCAGATGGGTGTACGGCAATAGAATTTTTAAAACCCTCAACAAACCTATCTTGCCTAAAGCACTTAATTTCTAAGGCCAGGCCTGACTGGTAAGTTAGTTAGCATTGAATGATGGTTTCTTGTGCAAGGACTGGACCACAGCATGTTTAATGATCATTGGCAGGTTGCACTCCCTTAAGACAATAACAAAATACCTTTTTTTAACCTTCAAAAAAACAAAACTAATCAAGGAATTCATGCAAAAGGGACATGAATGAGGATAAAGTAAAAAAAAAAAAAAAAATAGAGTGGTCTTTCAGTCATGTCAGAAATATTTAATTCTTCTTTTAAATGTGGGACAGAGAAACAGAAACAGGTGTCAGAGGCAAACAAGGTCCGCATCCCGCAGGCAGTGCTGAAAGGCTGTATGTGCCAATGCTGAGGTAAGCCCCTGGTGACAGGATCCCTACATGGGTGGTCAGGGAGATACTTATCAGCCCAGAACTGAAACAGAGCCGGAACATCAATTTTGACTGCATCTAAACCAAGCTGCAGGTGTGCACCACAGTACATAGCCTGAATCAGAAATCTGGTGGAAGCATGTGATGGCTCCCATTCAGACAGCACTCTCAGGTAACCATCCTAAAGAAAATTGATGGGACAGAGAAGACTTGCTCTGGTTTGGAGGTGGGACCCTTATCTAGACCCATCACCTCTGAAGTGTTCCCAGTTCTCCTCTTAGTTTAGACTGAAGCCTGTAAGTTTTCAAGTACCCTCTGCACTTCTATCTGTCAATTTGTATAATAATAATAATCATCATCATCATCATACTAATTTTCATGGTGGAGTAACAGGTCTGCAGCTGCTACAGCAAAGAAATAAATGTTTTTCCCTTGCTAGAAAAGAAGTCAGGTGATAAGACAGCCATTCAGTAACCCATTTAAGCACCAAATATGCCATTTAGGACCCTAGATTTTGAGAGGACCAACCTAATCCGCTTTGCATTTGATATATGCTAAGCACACAAAAGGCCAGGCAAAGGCCTGTCTCTATGATCTGCTGTTACAAAGTTATAAATGTTACCTATGATCCACTCTGTGTGACCTGAATGTCTGAAAACTCTAGTTTTCTTTGGTAAATGACATCTGTTTCTTGTACATTATTTGCTAGGCTGATATGAGAAGGAGATCTAGATGTAGCCACTGTGTCTTGAAGACTGATGAGTCCTGCATCTCTATGATCACCAGAGAATGCAGTGTTGACACATGTAGTATCATAATCCTACTCAACATCCAAGAAGTGCCTTTGTCGTGGTTTAACCCCTGTGAGAAACTAAGCACCACGCAGCCACTCCCACCAACCCTCCCCACTCCCACTGTAGGATGGGGGAGACAACGGAAGGGTAAAAAAGAGAAAACTCATGGTTTGAGATTAAGACAGTTTAATAGTAAAGCAAAACAAAACAAAGAATTCACTCACCACTTCCCATCAGTAGGTAGATGTTCAGCTATCTCCAGGAAAGTTTGGTTTCATCACATGTAACAGTTACTTGGGAAGACAAACGTCATCACTCCATATATCTCCCCCTTCTTTCTTCTTCCTCCATATTTATACACTGGGAATGATGTCATATGGTCTGGAACATCCCTTTGGTCAGTTGGGGTCAGCTATCCCAGCTCTTTCCCCTCCCAGCTCCTTGTGCACCCTCCATCTACTCACTGGTGGGGTGGTGTGAGGAGCAGAAAAGGTCTTGACTCTGTGTAAGCACTGCTTAGCAACAACTAACACATCCCTGTATTATCAACACTGTTTTCAGCACAAATAGAAAACTTAGCCCCATACTAGGTAATATGAAGAAAATTAACTCTATCCCAGCCAAAACCAGCACAGTCTTTGAGACCTGAAGAGGACAAAATAATGGTTTTGATAGCAATCGGTAAATCTATTTTTTTTTTTTAAATGAATTCTTCCCCGGATGGTTAAATTTTCTAATGGAACTGCAATATCGAGCAGTCCTATAAAGAAAAAGAAAGAGAAAATAACAAGTTTGTGATTCTCATAGCTCATTCCTGCTAAAATATATTTGTCTTTAACCTTCTCTGCTAAGATTGATAAACCAACTCTGAAAACTTGCTGATTTGAACCTGAATGAATTTTAAGTGACTTAAAATTCTGGGAGAGGGATTTGTACCTATTCTGCAGAAGGTCAGATTTGTGACTAAATGACTGCCACATCAGCAGCTAAAAATAAGAACCGTAATTTTTGTAGATTTAAGGCAGCTCTGATTTAAGCCTGTAACTGCTATCTGGTCTCCTTTTCCATTTGGTTGTCTCTCTCTCTGTCAATCAAGCCAGGAGTTTTCTGAGGACAGAGAGAAGCAGCTGCAGATTCAATAAGAGTTCTGAGTAGCTCATCAGCACAGCTGTTCCCCTACATTTGTTTCCAAAGCAAAAAGTCTTTTGTGTTTATATTAGGTAAGGAAATGTACTATTTGTGCCTATGAGACATTTCATTAAAACTTTGAAAGGCAAAGAAGGCAAAAAATATGCTTAAGGGGTGGAATTGTATAGGAGAAGAGCTCTGGATAAGGAGCTAATACATTTCAATTACATTTGCTTTAGTAACAGCTTTTGATGGGAATTTAATTTACTTGGGAATAAAATGCATGTTAATATTGGTGAATACTTTAGTACTGTAGTGCTTTTAAAGTGAATCATGTCTTGACTGTCAGTCAAACTACCTTGTACGGCTTTCTTCTTTTCTTTTCTTTTCTTTTCTTTTCTTTTCTTTTCTTTTCTTTTCTTTTCTTTTCTTTTCTTTTCTTTTCTTTTCTTTTCTTTTCTTTTCTTTTCTTTTCTTTTCCTTTCTTTTCCTTTCTTTTCCTTTCTTTTCCTTTCTTTTCCTTTCTTTTCCTTTCTTTTCCTTTCTTTCCTTTTCTTTCCTTTTCCTTTTCTTTTCTTTTTCTTTTTTCTTCTCCTCTCCTCTCCTTTTCTTTTTCTTTTTTTCCTCTCCTCTCCTCTCCTCTCCTCTCCTCTCCTCTCCTCTCCTCTCCTCTCCTCTCCTCTCCTCTCCTCTCCTCTCCTCTCCTCTCCTCTCCTCTCCTCCTTCTTTTATTTTCCTTGTATTTTCTTATTCTTTCTCTTTTATCTTCTTTTCCTTCCTTCCTTCCTTCCTTCCTTCCTTCCTTCCTTCCTTCCTTCCTTCCTTCCTTCCTTCCTTCCTTCCTTCCTTCCTTCCTTCCTTCCTTCCTTCCTTCCTTCCTTCCTTCCTTCCTTCCTTCCTTCTTCTTTGTTATATCCTTCTTTCCTTTTTTGTCCAGAACAGTATAAAGTAACTATATTTAGAGAGATTATATTCATATTTATACACTAACCTATAAATGCAAGAAAGTCACGGTATGTCTCACTTCAGTGCATGTAAGAATAGCATTTTAATTTGAAAAAGACAAAACAATGTGTTGTGGGTTTTTTCTCAAAATTCTGAGGCATCCACCCTCTGTAGTTCAGGGAGAACTGACTCTAGTCGTTCATTTTCATTAGAAGATCCCTGTTTTAAGAAGAGGGACATTAAAACTTATTTCTGCTGTAGAGAGATTCATCTGACACAGCAAGAGAGATAATCCTCTGATTTCTAACTGTGCCAAAAACATCAGAATTTTTCTTTCTGCATTGCCTGTCTAATGAGCCTGTCTAAAGTGATTTGGGATTTGTGTTATTTTTTTAGCAAGATTTAGAAGCAGAAAGACTTGTGAACAAAAGCTTCACACCAAGGAAAACAAATTGATTTCTTACTAAAATATGTGAAAAATCGCTGTTTAGTAAAAAAAAAAAAAAAAGCATACACATATCAGCAGTTTTCTTTTTGTCTTTGTACATTTAGATCCAGTGTTCCATAAAAGGACTGATACAAAACCGATGAAATCAATGAAAGTTTCCGTTGACTTCCAAAGGCTTTGGACCAAACCCAGTGTACACATTCATGGCTTCAAAGTAGGAACCCATTAAAAAAAATGCAGTTCTCAGTGTCTAACGCTACAGCCTTTTGTGTTTTCATTATAACAATTACAACAGAAGATCTTTGTGCCAGATGTTGGGTCACTCACAAGAAAACATCTGTTACCAGCACGCAAAACCTGGCTGGATCAGGGCCATTAGGAAAAACAAACAAAAATACATTCTTTGTTTTCATTACAAGAATTATTGTCATTCTCCCAAGAACATGATCTTTCCCCACAAGAGGAAGATTTTGTGAGCCATATACACTAAAACCTGAAGACATGAAATCAGTGCCAGCAAGAGCTTTCCTGGAAACTTCTAGATTCATTTGGATCTGTCTTGAATCAAAGCAGAGAACTCGCTTGTCTCTTCTCTGACATAATAAATTTCCTTTTTCCCTGCTGTCTGAGGGTAAGAAACCAGCTTTAATAGAAGTTGTGCATAGGATAAAGGCATATACAAATATTTTTGCCTCTTCTTTTTCTTCTCCCCTCCTTTTATTTCCTCCCACCCCCCTTTTTTTTCTCCTCCTTGGTAAGCCATTATAACTGGGCTCCATTTCAAGCTGTTTAGTTTGCTAAATGTTTATCAATAAGTTAGGTCAGGTTTTTAGGTAAAAGCCATGTATGAAGTCAATTTTCAAGGGCTAGCAGCTAAAATTCAAACAAAGTAGTCATGTACCCCAGCAGTGGATAGGAATCATCCCTAGTGGATTTGCTCTTGGCAGAGCCTATTTGTACTGGTTTGTGCTGGCGGGAGAGCTGTGGCCTGGGACACAGACTGGAGGTCTTCTCTCTGGGAAGGGTCATGTGCTGAGCTCAAAACTTGGGGGCATGCCCAGCCATTCTTAGTAGCTGAGCTCACATCTGCAGAAGATCTCGGAGAGGAACTCCCAAAAGTATCCAGACTGACTGAGGGAGAAAGGATAGTTTCCCCACAAAGGAGCACAGCTATTGTGCTACGAAAATATCTTTAAAGTGATGAGGGAAGGTGGAAAGTTCAGAAATAATGTTGATTGCACAGAGACTGTGATTTCAACAAGGCCAGAGCCTAAAATTAAATGCACTGGGGTCAGTAGTGATGGTGGAACATGGCCAAGGGCTTGAGAAGGGTTATGAATATGTCTATCCGAGGAAGGGGATGAAAGGCAAGGCCTCATCAAGGATTTTCATATAAAATGTTGGGGAGACAGAGGAGTTTGGTGGAAATGAAAATTTCTCAAAATATATGGTTTTTTTCTGCATGAATATATCAATGTTTTTCAGTGGAAAGTGTAGATTTACAGATCAACAGTTATTCTCAGATCAAACATGAAATTTCTAATCCTATAATTAAAGAAATTTAAAACCTCAGGATAACCAATAATTTAATGGCAACCCCTTTAGTCATAACGTTTTTCTCAACTGTGTCCCCACTCCTACTTCCTGGTTTTGGGTTTGTTCTGGCACAAAGAAAGGAAAACCAGCCTCATATGTACCAGTTGCCTGTTATAGTCTTGGTGTCTGTCCTGTACACACAGGTAAAAGATGGATAGAATTACAATTAGTGTTGAGAACTGCAGGAGAGAGGAAGTTTCAGGGAACATTAGCCCATTCCTCTTCATAAGTGCATTTGCCTGTGGACCTCGGAGCATGCACTGCCTACGTGGGAGCCTGCAGATCTCAAGTCAATATTTTTCGTGACCTGTCTCAATATTATTCTCCTCAAAGACCTCCAGGGTGTTACTGTGAATCTCCTTAGCGAATTTTGCTTTTGCTGGCTGAGACTGGCTCAGTACAACTTTTCTGCCTGGAAGGTCCTGGTCATATAAGGGAAGGAAATGTGTATGGTCACAAACCTCATCCTCCTGGAATGAAACAAAAACATGCCTCTCTGGGAACACCTGTTACTGGTTTAAATGTCTGTTTACACTTACCCTTAAAACAAGCTGAAACTCAAAGAAGGGTGGAGTTTGGAAAGGAAAAGACAGCTGAGAAAGATCTGTCTTGCATGGGGTGAGGATTTTTAATTTGAAAAAAAAAAAAAAGAGAACTCCAATAACAGTGTCTAATGGTCTCTCGATAGGGCAACAGGAAGTCAGGCCGTAGAATATAACTTTTGTCTTATGTCAAGCCAAATGCCCAACAGGTGTAAATTCCTATAAATCACTGAAGCTTTCCTTCTTTATGTCATGGTGTTCTGTGTTGTGGGCCATACAGACAAGCCTCTGTTTGGACTTTCTATAGGAGGTTAGAGATTTTTTCTGTAGCCTGCCTCCTGTTTTTGACATCTTGCCATCAGTGCTTCAGACAAAACCAAGTAGTCTGAATTTCCTTCTTTAACCTCTTGACCTGGTTTTGTTAAAAAACAAGTTTCTCTTTTAGTGAATTTGCCTGTCAGCTAAAGCCTTCATATTAGCTCTATTTTCCTGGAGAACCAGATACATGTTTTGGTAAACATAGCAATAGAATTCAAAGTTATTGATAAGCATGGATGGACATCTTGCGAGAGGGGCAACGAAGAACAGGTGACCAAGAAACTGACCAACCGTGTATAACATCCCATTCATGTGAATACTTCATATGAAAGTGGGAAATCACGAGGATCTCATCCCTTCTTTTTCCCTTTTGCTTATGGCCGACATTAGGAGAGGATCTTGCAAGTCATCCCTGTGAACTGAGGCCTAGTGAGAGACTGAATCCAGCTCCGATTGGCTGCAGAGTCCAATCCGGGACTTCGGGTGCTGGCTCTGCAGTTGCTGAGACTTTCAAGATTGGTTTTGTATATTTTGTATTATTTTCTCTATTCTTACTAGTAGCATTCATAAAACATCTTTAATTTTTCCAACTCTCTTCTCTCTGTCCTTCTTTTCTTCCCGATCGCCTGTCCTGAGTGGGAAGGGGGGAGAGGGAGGGGAAAAAGGGGGAAGTGGGGGGGTGAGAGGAGGTTAACAATACATCTGCCAGGGTTTATTGTCACCCCACAACCTAAACCCTTGACACCTCTTTTTGTCACTTATTACCTCCTGCATGCTCATGCTCATGACATTCACTGTCTTCTGTTGCTCTCATCCCTCCCATTCATAATCAAATGCCTGAGATATATCTGCTAAAAGATAAGCCAATCTTACATCAACCAGTTGATGTGATGGCTTGACAGCTGCATGACCAAAATTGTTTCTTGTTTCCTGGACTCACCCTGGCAAGTCTACTCCATAACTCTCATAGAAGCAGTGGTAGATGTCCTGACCATAGCCAGCACATGTGCTCTGACTCGTGCAAACTGTCAGGAGTTAGGCATTCTGATTTGGAAGTAGAATTATTGTTCACCCTGGCAAAATGGAAACTTTACTGTTTTTATTGTGCATGTTTGCAGGGACATGTGCAAGACCCTCTGTTACTGGTGTGTGCTATTTTGAAAGGATCACCTCTGAGTGATGGTGGAAATATCTAGTTTCTCAGTCTCTGCTCAGCTCTGCTAACCTAGTTCTTTATTTTCTCCTGAGTATTAACTGTTCTGCCTTGAACATATTTTAAGAATTAAGTATTGAAAAAAAGAAACTGCTGGCTTTTCTCCACCATATGAAAGTTTCTTGGAATCTCTTGACAGTCCAGGTTTATCTCTTTCTAACACAGATGAAGTGACTGAGCAGAAATTATCATTTTTTTATCCTTACCTATAGGGTGCATTTTTTTTTTTCCCTGAAACAGTCCAGAGTCCAAGTAACAAAGATAATCTTTTGTGCACATTAAATGAAATGGATAGAAGTTAATTCTTGCAGGACTTTGGACCTGTCTTTGAAAATGACAGGAACGCAATATGTCTGCTATCCAACGTGACTAAAGGTAATAAAGAGAACAAAACTTAAAGATATAACAATTCATCACAGTCATTTCTAGAGGAAAAGGAATCATAGAGCTTTATTCTTCCTTGCAAATCTTGCAAAACATCTCTATGGCATTGCACAGCTCAAACAAAAGTTAAGATTTTACTGATTTTAAAGGTGGTGACAGAAAACAAAGTGGGGTAAAGTGCATAATTCACACTATTGACAGCCTACCCCAAGTTTGTATTGATCTTTCCTTTGACTTGCCACCCATGCAATACAGGAAAACTGGTCTACTACAGGACACTGCTGCTCTTCAGATATTAGGACTGCAAAAGCTGGTTGGTCTACTGACAAGCTTCAGGGCAAATCTTTACTCATTTTATAGAACACATCATTCATGCTTGTAGCTACAATCAGCTGATGGCAGAGAGGGTCTGGATTTCCTGCATCTGACAGCAGAGGAACAAACACTGACTGAATCGGTGGTATACAGAGCACACATCCAGCTGTCTAATGTGATATTGTAGGTTAGGGCTTCACTAGAATGGAAAACTTTATTTTTTCTTACCTCCTTACCTTCCTGCCACCAGAAAAGCTGTTTCTGTTCAGCTTTCACTTGTTGCTGTGATTTCAGGGCATTCATAGCTACAGGCACATTGCTATGGTACACAGAACACAGGTCAAGAAAGAGGACAGAACTCTATAATTACACCTTTTCATTAGCCTTCGCTAACTTCT
This sequence comes from Patagioenas fasciata, assembly GCF_037038585.1. Classification (NCBI taxonomy): domain Eukaryota; kingdom Metazoa; phylum Chordata; class Aves; order Columbiformes; family Columbidae; genus Patagioenas; species Patagioenas fasciata. Next base: position 47,482,780 of record NC_092520.1, read on the forward strand.
TACAGTTCTCATGAAAATACCAGAGGAAATTTTAAAGAAATTAAGAGAAAGGCTCACCGTGACTTTCATTTTATTAAATCCAGCGGTAGATCATACCCAAAATCTGCTTCCCAAACTGTGGTCTTGAAGTTTGGCTAGAGGTATGTTAACATTGATACAATAATGGAATAGTAGAAAGTAGAGATTTTATCAAGTCAATCTGCAAGTGAACGAATAAGTGCTTTCCTGACAAGCAGTCAGTATCTCAGCAGTTTTGAAGGCTTTTCGAACAGACACAGTTCAAAACCAGACAGAAAAAGTAGTTTAGTTAATGTTGGAGATCTGTTTTAGACAAAACAAAAGTTCACTAATTATTGTACAAGATTTTGTTTCAGCATAAGCAAGAAAATACCTTTAAGTAAGAGCCATCCTGATCACATAGTGATACAGAAAACAAGATAGTGCTGGTGGAAATGTGTAGATGCACTTGGGGATATATATGTTATTCACAGTATAAAGGCATTCATTAATTATTGAAATGAAATGTGAAATCTGAAATGTTAAGTGCCTCAAGTAAGAGCTTGTCCCATACCAATGTTGGTAACAAGTATTGATGTCATATGTATTAATTTTCTTTTTGGTATTCCTCTTCCTGTTCAAAGGGTCAGTGGAGCCTCCACTGCAGCACTTTGACTGTTTAGTTCCAGATGCAACTCAAATGCTGAAGTTCATTATAAAGGCTCTTAGGCTGTGAAATCATTATGATATTTGCCTAGTAAATGAAGGTGGACATATTGTAGAACAGAATATTTATACACTAAACCATGCCATGTTGTTACCTGAAATGTTTATATGCCTTCTCATCCCAGACATATCTCTTCTGAAATTCTCAAATTCAAGCCATGGATGATTTTGAACATCTGATTAAACAGGTAATGAAAAGTTGAGACACTTACATGCACAAAGTTGTGTCTCAACAGTGTAATGATATAGCTACTTTGTTATGGTATACAGTGAACAGTGAACATTATCAGGCAATGAATTATTTCAATTTCTCTTTTGAGCCCTAGTGTAGGCAGAAAAGCAGATAGACAGTGGAAATTTGGCTTATTGCATAGAATCATAGAATCATTTTGGTTGGAAATGACCCTCGAGATCATTGAGTCCAATCATATGATGATGTCTGCTAGCTAAGCCCTTAAACGTAGGGGGTTTTTGCCACCAACCAGCCCATAGCGAACAAACTCCTCAACACTCCAGCTCAACCAGGGTATGGAAATTAACTTTCAGAGATGTGTTACAAGCAAGCGAACTACAAATATAGAGTTGGGAAATCAGCCATTCGTTGCATTTCTTCTTTTAACTGAAAAACTACACCTGTCATTGCAAGGTTGCTGTGTCATGTTTTTATGATACATAGCGATCATTTCAGATGTTGTTAGCATGAAGAAAACACCTGTTCCCTTTGCCCTGACCCAATACTCACTGAAGTTAGGAGAAAATCTCTGATTGATTTCAAGTCATTTTCAGTATACCTAGGATTTTTAGCATTTTGAATGGTTGCATTTAATTATTGCATATTAATTGTTGCTCTTGTTGTTACCCCACGTTAATGCCAAGAAAGAAACTGATGTATTGAACTTTTCAATGGTCAGTCATTAAGCACTATAATAGTTTTTAGGCTGACCAGTTAAGAGAAACACACCCACATTGCTGACTAAGTAGCATATTTTGGCAATGCTGATCCGACAAATATTTTATTTAAAAGTGTAACAGGTCTACTAGCAGCAAAAAGGTTGAAAGAAGTTTTATATTAATTGAGGTATTAAATATTGCAGAGGTGATGACTCATTACACCCTTTCTGGCACAAAATATGTATCAGAAAAACATATGCTCATGTTTTGAAAGTCTTGCAAAAGCTTTACTGGAATGCCAGTCCTCTCTTGATGAGATCATTTTCTTCATGCTAAGGACACAGAAGTACTAAGTGCAAGTGAAAGGAGCAGATAACAGCCCTGTAGAACATTTAGTCAGGGCACAGCTGACAAAAAACAACTATTTAGTGTAGTCTGGTTAAACTTCAGTTTTAATCTCAAGATGAGGAGTTCAGAAACAGGTCTATAGAAAATTGTGAAAGAAAACCATATGGAGTTCTGGGCTGCTAAAAAGTGCAGATAAACATGCTGGCCTACAAAAAGCTGATTGCCTTTTATTTCTGTACAACAGCAGTGCCTAAAAATGGTGTTCAAAGTTTAGAACTGCATTTGGGTTTATGGCAGCTATGGGACCCCTTTTGGTTTGAGGCTATGAAAAAAGATGGAGACTCAGCCAGAAAGGGTGTTATTAGTAGAACTGTTTTTTAACATCTGTGAAAACATGCAGAGAAAAGCTTAGGAAAAAAAGCTACTATCAACTGAGAAAAATGTTCTTTTAATTACCTGTGTTAGCTTATTTGTATAAGCATTGATGAACAAATACAGCAAAATTTCCACCCCGAATTGTCTCCAGTCTTCCCAAATGGCTTCCCATGTACTGAAGATTCATTATAATAAAAGCTGTGATCCGCATAATCTAACAACTCCTAATTGGCATATGGAAGCACAGACAGAGTTTTATTATGTGAGTTCAGAGGCTGGATCCAATGTACCTCATTGTCTTCAGCTTTGATGACCTTGATTGTCTGTTGCATGTTATAACAACTTTGTGATTAAGAGACTGGAATTATCTACTAAGCGTTGCTCAAAGCATGACAGGATAAAAATGGAAAGATGTGTTTCCGATCAACACTGATGAGTACTTTGTTAAGGTATGAATAACTGACTGCTAATAAGAACAGAACCATCGTTTCGTTATGAATATGAACCAGTTAAATGAGTAACTCTTCTCTAAGTTTACACTTGGCAAGGCTTGTTCATTAGTCTGCAAGCAATTTCTTTTCTGCATTCAATGTAAAAGGTCTGATGGGCTAATAAAATGAGGGGAAATAAAAATACCACAGAGCAATTCAAGCACTGAAAGCTAAATTATACTCTTCTGTCTTTTGAGACCAAATCCTTTATTTGGTTGCTTGCACTTCATTCACATTGATGTCAATAGGCATAGTTAAAATCCCTATTAAAGCAAAACATAGCACTGGAAGTTATATTATATTCTGTATCGATATTTCAGAACTGCTGATTAAATTCTACAAACTACATATTAAACCACTTGTATTTAAATAATAAAAGAAGTCAGAAGCTGCATATAGGTATTATTGTCACAGTGAACTATTATAGTTAATGTTACCTTGTTAGCAAAATCTGTTGTGGTTCATTAGATGTGTTTCATGTCTTATTATGTCTTTGAGACACTGACATATTTCATCTTTTCCCAAAACCAGTATGAAATCCTGATCGCACTGAACTCTGTAAAAGATTTTGCACTAAGGTAAGTGAAGCTGAGAATTTACTCAAGAATTACTGAGCTAACAGGGGTGTTATATGGTTATAGTTTATTTAACTTGTCATGAAAACCTTATTCTGATTAGTTTGTAGTCAGATTCTCTGAAAACCGATGGCAGAAGAGGGATCCCTTTTCCTTGTCACACAGTAGTAGTGAGAAGCCTTTGTCATCCAGTGCAGACCCTGGTCTAAGGTAAATGTAAAAGCAAATTGAAGATGAGAATGTAGGTCCATACCCTGGGACAGATACATTCATAAGGATTAAAGAAAGCACCAAGCCAAGACAATCTGTGATGCCTCCCAACTAGAAAATATTAAGCTGGACTCTCTAGTTTTAAAGTGATACCAGCAACAGGAGAAGCCTAAGCCCTCTAAAGCTCTGAAAAATAAAGTTGATTTAAAAACCCTTGAGATTTCCAAATGTCACTAATGACACTTAACCCAGCAAATGAAAACAGGTAAATTGGGAATTTTGACAAGAACAAAGGCAAACAAATAAAAATCCTGCAAGATATTTCTTGTTTGTGTTCTCTGTTTATCTAAATACTTATGAAGGTCACTACCGTTATGATCTCTGGAGATATCTCAAGTATTTAAGAACAGACATAATAGTTTCTCCTATCTTGTTTCCCACTCCATAAGCAAAGCAGAACAGGTATTCCTCACATATAATTTTTATTCATCTACATCAGAAATACATAGTTAGATCAATACAGTAATTGTGAATAGTGTCTTACAAAGATTAGCCTTCTCTAGAAAAGGAGACAGAGATTGTTCTCCTTTTAGTTTAAGTCAGTTTCAAAATGGCATCCATCAAGCTGGAAAAAGATGTGCTTTGTCCACAATACAGTATTGATATTTTTAGAACAACAGCAGTTCTTATTCACAGCTTACCTTTTCTCATTTGCCATTTGCAGGAAGACAATCCTTACTTTGTATCTGCTTGTCTTTCTTACATTGATGTGTAGATATGACCATGTTTTACTTGAAAAGATTGCCTGGTCTACATTTGTTAAAAGTGAATACTCATTCATGTTTAAAAGATATTTCAAAATGTTCTAAAATTCACTTGCTAATTCAGAATGTCTCTGTATGTGCAGTGGTAAAAATCAGCAGTGTTTGTACTCCAAGTGTGGGACTATCAATGAAAAAGTTCTCCAAAATATAGGAAAAAAAATAGAAAAAGAAAAACGTCCTCAACTTTTATAAAATATTTCCTATTGCATTCTTGGTGCTCAAACTCTGCTTACTTTTTGGTGGGTCTCAGTCTTTTAACAGTTATCTCTGCCAACACATGAAGCTCATTTGTCCTTTGGAAAAGCAGTATCAGAGACAATGTTAAAAGGAGATTATGACTTTCAAAATTGGCTAAAAGAACAGAACAGCACCTACGCAAAGACACAGACACAATATATCTGCATAAAAACTTTCATCTTGGACAGGATGCAGTCACTATCCCTGACTGGCACCAAAATGATACTACCTGTTTAAATACTACCACTGGCAGAGTTGTGAAATGATGTGTGGATGTGTACGAGACAGGGATTACCTGCAGCACAGAAACATTCCTTCATAATTTTTATAGCTAAATCAAAAGAGCATCTAGCTACTATGAGACTGGCAATAACTGCTCATGATGTCTACAGTTCAGCACAAATTATTTTTTTCACGAGTGAATCTCACATCAGAGCAAAACCATCCATTGATCATTTAGCACTTCTTAATCAGATTGCCAATGAAGGTAGTCAGGATAAGGCATTCCTGGTTTTTGAACAATAGATTTACGTGTCCTTAAAATGAGAAGATTCTTGGGGTGCCTATCCCTAGCACAAGGGCTTATAACATTTTAGAAACTTACAACTTTTCTGAGCACAAAGCTAGAGAGTGGAAAGGGTATAGGTCAACAGATCCTAATTTACATCTGTGTTTCTTCATGGGACTTGGATTTTCTCTCATTTTAAATCACAGTAGTTGTTACACAAACACCCTTCCCCCAAAGAAGAAAAAAAAGAAGAAAGAAAAAAAAAATCTTTGTTTTTCATGCAGTAAGATTTCCTTAGCCAAGATTAATGACCTAAGTGACAAGAAATCCAAATGTATTTTTGGAAAATGAGACTTCTATTCCACTTTCCTAAGCTATTCTCTGGGCTCACTGATGTAAGGAAAGTTAGGGTTCTTTTTGTTTATCTCCCCATCCTTATTCACCTAAATGTTATTCCTGGTTATTTCTGGTCCTCTCAGCTTTATAGAGGTTTGCACTCTTGTGTTGGCTCTCGTACTTCCTAGTTGCATCACTGCTTTTTCTAACAAAATTTCTGTAGTTGCTCTCTGCTGTGTGAGTGATCAACTTGCTCAGACTTCCCCATGAGCTGTACTGCTTCTCGAACATCACTGATCTACCAACAAAGATGTCTCATCTTCTAAAAACAGCTCATAGAATTTTACTGAGCTGATGTGGTAGCAGTGATGGACAGTGTTTTGCAGTTATCTTTCATGCTACTAATAGCTTTCCTCAAGGTTTAGTAAATGACTCATGGGGGTGTTCTGGTAGTGATTCAGAAATCATTCCACTTCATTACACAATTCACTGCTATTTGATGTTTAATCTATGCATGAATTTTTTAAATGAAAAAACTTGACTAAAAAAACAGGAAAAACAGCCCACCCTAAATCACTTGATAGAAATCTTGCATTGCTGACCTTAAATATTTTTTTTTTCAAATTATTTTGTTGTCTCTTTTGTAAGAAGACAGACAAGAAGGTGATAGTCCAGAATTTGCTTTTGTAGGACACCAAAGTATGTACCATGAAGTTTTAGATACTCATTAAAATTGAAAAATCTTTCAATGTTGAAAAAAACCCACCCTGATATTTATTTCTCAGCGGGAATATTTTATATCTGTGAATATATACTCTTAGGGACAGATCCAGAAAAAATTGTCAGGTATATGAAGCATGATTTAGATAGGATCCAGCAACTTCAGAATAACAGTCCAGTCCACAAGATCTACAAGAGGTTACTTACCCTTGGTCGAATACTTGTGGAAAGCCTGAGGTTGCATAGGCTTGAAGTTTTCCTAAATTACATCGTTTTCCTTGAAATTATGCAATGACAAGGACTCCAGAGCTAGCTCTGACCTGATCTAATATATCCACAAAGAAGAACTAAGAGTTATCTGGAGATGCTAATTTGAGCCTCAAAGCAGCATAGCTGTGCTAGTATAGCTCTGAACCTCGAATAATAAGTCCTGTTTTCCAAAATGGTGGATTTAGGTTCAATAATGTGTTGACAAAGCTGTAGAATTTCCAGTTTGAATGAAACACAGTTAATCTGGAGGTCCTTTCACTATGGTATAGTCCATGCTGCAAACATCCAGAAGCGCCACTAGCTCGGCCAAATTGATTGCCTGTAAACATTTTCACTAGATATCGGTGAAACACTGGTAGAGTTGGAAATAGCAGTAAGTGGGCATCAACAACAACAACAACAAATTATTTTTGTGACTTGAAAAAAAAAAGAAACCCAAACATTTGAAAGCCTGGGTGCAGACAAATACTTATTCCTTCTCTTAGGTATAGAGTATATTCTAAGAATTATGTAGTATGCGGTAATTATTTAAGTATAGCCCTACCAGTGTCATCAAGCAATGACATGGTAGAAACTGAAAGTGATAGCTGAAAAAAATGCTAGTGTGCCTTCTTCAGCAAATCACAAAGGTTTCATAAAATCTTTTTGTAAGCTTTACCCTAGTTGCACCTTGGAAAAAATGAGATACAGATCAATCTTATTCTTTCATACGTATTTGTAGGAGAAGAAATTATGACTCTTACAAGCCATGGATTTAGAAACCATATAGGTTTTCTCTTGAAGATGATCCACAGTCTTCAAAATAAACTGATAGTCCCTTCCAAAATATCTATTCTACTGTTTTTTCTTTTGTGGATCTCCGGGAGAAGTGAGTTGCTCTGATATCATTGTTGATAGACTTAACCTCATTATACAAGGAGCAGTGTCACCTAAGAAAATATTTTGAAGGTCAGCAAACTGAAGTAATATATTCCTTTGCATTAAACATAGAACTTTCAGAAGTAAATGTGTAGATAACAAAGGTAAATTTTGTATTCAGTTTGTATTCTGAAACCTTGCCTTTTTCCTCCTAGAAGAAGGATTGTACAGACTTCTAAGAAGATCACACTATTTTTTCTTCATAGGTTGTGAAATGAAAGAGCACTTCTGGCTGAGTTTAATAGGATGGCTGAAGAAACTCTGTGTACAACTATTCTAGGACTTTGTAAGTCTTTGTAATTTTAAACATTAAAGTGCTCTGTGCTCAAACCAGAGATAATTTCCTGACTGCTGCTTAGCTTACAAAAATCTTAAGCTGTTCCAAACCCAACAATTTGAAGACACACAAATTCCTGGAAGTTATTATCCTTCTTTCCATAAAAAGTGAAAAAAACCAGCAGAAGTTAAGATAATGGTTTAAAGAAATTAATAAGGAAACACCTTTTCTCACATAACAAACTGTAGTGAAAGTCCATAGTTCATTTAACCTCTTTATAGTACATAAAGGATGAAATGGTCATACAGGTTTCTCCCTTTACAAAAAAGAAGATATCCATATGGGCAGGTAGATGTGATATGGGGCCAATGAGAGAACTGACATCTTCAGAAGAAGCACTTGGAGACTTCTCTGGACACTTTGGAGTGCCATAAAAAATGACAATAGATGCCTGTTTCGGTAACTGAATTCCAATCCTAGTTTCTGAAATGAGTACATCACAAATTTCAAATTATTCTCTAACTTACAAAAAGAAAAGTAAAGAGACCAGTCAGACTGCAAAAACAACAGTATTTTTCTTCTCTATGTTTAGAACAGGGTCTATGAGACCAGAGACTGATTTGCTGTATGAATGGATTCCCAACATGAAATGACTTTCTCTTATTGTTATTTCTTTTTATATAAATTGTTCATGATGAGCTTGCAAAAAACCCTTGTTCACTTATTTCTGTTTACAAAGAGAATTTCTGCAGTCACTAGTAGCAGAATGTATTTTGGAACTATAAAATTCATCAAAAGCAAAAGAATAAAAAGAGTAGTAGTAGCTTTGTTTTGAACTCTTAGGAGGAGAAAAGCTTATGTTCTCTATAAGGAAGATATTCCATAGAGATTTATTCAGGCAATAGAAAATACGATAAATATTTAGAATATGATTGATTACTGTTAAAAATCTATTTTAGACAGCTGTGACGGACAGTGATACAATGATATTTGTAAAAAACATCCTTATTTATATTAATAATTATTTTTCAAATAATTATGTAAATGGGATCTCACTGAGTAACAACATAGGAACAACACAAAGTTAATATCCCAAATTGCTTTGATATTCAAGGCTATTCAGAGGAGATGTTGCAGGCAAATATTCCCATGTTTCAAGATCACAGAATCACAGAATTGGCTAGGTTGGAAAAGACCTCAGAGATCATCAAGTCCAACCCTTGGTCCAACTTCAGCCCATTTACTAGATCATGGCACTAAGAGCCATGTCCAATCTCAGTTTAAAAACCTCCAGGGACGGTGAGTCCACCACCTCCCTAGGCAGGCCATTCCAATGCCTGATCACTCTTTCCGTAAAGAACTTCTTCCTAATATCCAGCCTAAACTTCCCCTGGCAGAGTTTAAGCCCATGTCCCCTTGTCCTATTGCTAACTGCCTGGGAGAAGAGACCAGTTCCCACCTGACTATAACTTCCCTTCAGGTAGTTATAGAGAGCAATGAGGTCACCTCTAAGCCTCCTCCTCTCCAGGCTGAACAACCCCAGCTCCCTCAGCCTCTCACCATAGGTCATGTGCTCAAGTCCCTTCACCAGTCTTGTTGCTCTTCTCTGGACCCGCTCCAGCACCTCAATATCCCTCCTGAACTGAGGGGCCCAGAACTGAACACAATACTCCAGGTGTGGCCTCACCAATGCAGAGTACAGGGGAAGGATCACTTCCCTTGTCCTGCTGACCACACTATTTTTGATACAGGCCAGGATACCATTGGCCTTCTTGGCCACCTGGGCACACTGTTGGCTCATGTTGAGCTTGCTGTCAATCAGTACCCCCAGGTCCCTTTCTGTCTGGCTGCTCTCCAGCCACTCTGTGCCCAGCTTGTAGCGCTGAAGGGGGTTGTTGTGGCCAAAGTGCAGGACCCGGCACTTGGCCTTGTTGAACTTCATCCCATTGGAATCAGCCCATTTTTCCAGTCTATCCAGATCTCTTTGCAGAGCCCTCCTGCCTTCCAGCAGGTCAACACTGCCCCCCAACTTGGTGTCATCAGCAAATTTGCTGATGGTGGTCTCAATCCCCTCATCTAAATCATCAATAAAGATGTTAAACAGGACTGGACCCAACACTGACCCCTGGGGGACACCACTAGTGACTGGCCGCCAGCTAGATGCAGCCCCATTTACCAGCACTCTCTGGGCCCGGCCCTCCAGCCAGTTCTTAACCCAGCAGAGAGTGCACTTGTCCAAGCCATGGGCTATCAGCTTTTGAAGGAGTATATTATGAGAGACAGTGTCAAAGGCTTTGCTGAAGTCTAGATAGATCACATCTACAGCTTTCCCCTCATCCACTAGGTGGGTCACCTGATCATAAAAGGAAATCAGGTTGGTCAGACAGGACCTGCCCCTCCTAAACCCATGCTGGCTGGGTCTGATCCCTGGTCCATCCTGGAGGTGCTGTGTGATTGCATTCAGGATGATCTGCTCCATCACCCTGCCAGGCACCGAGGTCAGGCTGACAGGCCTGTAGTTGCCAGGGTCAGCTTTGCAGCCCTTTTTGTGGATTGGGGTAACATTTGCCAGTTTCCAATCATTTGGGACCTCCCCAGTGAGCCAAGACTGTTGGAAGATGATGGAGAGCGGCTTGGCGAGCTCTTCTGCTAGCTCCCTCATCACCCTAGGATGGATCCCGTCTGGTCCCATAGACTTATGAGGATCCAGATGGCTCAGTAAGCCACCAACTATTTCCTCTTGGAATACAAGGGGACTATTTGGCTTCCTATTCCTGTCAACCATCTCCAGAGGCCAGTTATCCTGAGGGCCATCTGTTTGACTGGTAAATATTGAGGCAAAGTAGGTATTAAGTACCTCAGCTTTCTCCTCAGCACTATTCAGCAATGGCTAAAGATGGGTGTGTTATTGACACTGTTTTCATCACTGTGATAGACATGGCATGCATCTTTTTATGCCTTAAACAGCTGGTTTTTGCAACTCCTGGCAAGGAGGAAGAGATGAATGTTGTGGAAACAGGACTTACCTCTTCTTTGAGGCCTACCTACTTTTTGCAAAATGAAGGCTTCATTAATAGTATCTCTTCCTTGAGTCATCATTAATTGGACTTGAACACAGGCAGGGTTATTCAGCAATTGCTGACCAGATAGGGCAAATAAAGAATCACCAGCTATCCCTAGAGGACTAACCAACTCACTTCTGAGTACTTCTGGGACCACTGTGGCTGATGCACTCGACCTGCCCCAGCTAAACCAGCAGCAGTTTGGTCCAGGCTCCAGAGGAAGGAAGGGCCGGGCCATAGCCAGGCCAAGAACTCCTTCCAGGAGACCCACAGGGAAGCAGAATGCTGGTGGTTTGTGGGTGCAGGGAGTCTCGTGAAGATTTTTCCTACTCTATGCAATTTGACTACGAGTCAACCACTTCATTCTATAAGTACAACAGCCTGGATGACCCCACTTTGAGTACTCCCTGCTAAATAAGTGAGCTGCATGGCAATGGTTTTACTATTCAGAGGTCAGTAGATGAGCTGGATTCAAGTTCAATATTAATCATTTAGCTTAAGTAGATGCACACCAAATATAATGGATTATTTAGAGATATAGGGTTGTATGTTTTTTAATATACTCTTTGATTCATGTTACTTAGTAGACTAGATTTGCTAAAATTTTAAGCTTATATTTACCAAAAGCAACTGCAGACTACACAAAATGCCTACAAGATAAAGTCTAGCTTGCATTTTGCTGGGAAAAATGGAACTGACTGGGAAAACAACAAACCAAGGCTAACGCAGAGACATCGCAGACGTCTGCAGTGCAGGGCCTGTTTGCACTTTGCTAAGAAGAAAGGATTTATCCAGACAAAACAACACCTTCAAGGATATGGACCAAAACCAATGTCTACAACTGAATAAAACAGAGGCCCATGTGGAGTCAGGGAAAAGGGGTCCAGTGGAGAGCAAGGGACCTGGTGGTGAAATTTTGCTATTGGCCTGGATCTTGGTGTGAATGGTCCATAAAGATACAAAAGTTTGTAGTTTTCTATGCTTGGGCAGACCTCTGTGTAGGTACCCGCCTTGAGCCAGCCCTTTGTTATTTTACTCCATTAAATATTTTTCCTGAAAATTTTGCTTTCTGAAAGTCTACTTTGCATGCGATTACAGGTCTCCCCTGAAAGTTTCCCTTTAAAGTTCTAAGTACAGGCTCCATAGTGAACGGTTATCAGGGGAAGAACCCTGAACCATTGCATTGTGATGGATATACGCATCACCTGATAGTTTGCCTCCAGAGCTTCAAAACAGAGCCCCTGGAGTGAACAGTCCTCAGGGAGAGAAGACACCTGAAGGTTTGCTTCATGAACAAATACACATGCCTGGAAAGAAGATAAGGGTTATTTGGTTTGGTATATCTACCCCATGCAGTAAATAATAGAACAAACCTGCCACCGAACTCTTTAATGTCGCACTTCTCTTTAAGAAATCTAAACATTGTTCTGCAGCAAGCAGAATCTTCAATGCGTCTCCTGCGACAGACCATCAACCCATTTCTGGAACAGTCTCTTTAATTAGCATGAGGAGTGAGAAGAGGGAGGAGATGAGCCGCCCTCTCCTGTCTCACCTGCCAATTAACTTAAGTATAAAGAACTTCTCACTTGAGATACTAGTGAGAGAAATTTCATCATACCCACCACCAAGAGAGGTACAGAGATCATCACTGGATTGGCGGACCCTTGGAGTGGTGAAATCTTACCTTTATCTGGATATCTTAATCTAGCTCCCTTTCCTCCCTTTTTCTAAATCAATAACAATAGATGACAAACAATACTTAATACTATTCCTCATTATATAATAATAATAATAATAGTTGGATTACTGTGTTAACCTTGTTATTAAAGATGCAATTATACACAAAAAAACCCTAACTTAACACTTCCAATGGCAGCACACATGGTCTTACAGACACAAAGGATTGTAGGATCATAGCATATTTTGGGTTGGAAGGGACCTCCAAAGGTCATCTAGTCCAACCCCTCTGCAATGAGCAGGGACATCTTCAACTAGATCAAGTTGCTCTGAGCCCTATCCAGCCTGGTCTTGAATGTCTCCAGAGATGGAGTGCCCACCACCTCTCTAGGCATCCTGTTCCAGTATTCTACCACCCTCATTGTAAAAAATATCTTCCTCATGTCTAGCCTGAATCTCCCCTCCTTTAGTATAAAACCATTAACCCTCATCCTGTTGTAATACACCCTTCTAAAAAGCCTGTCTCTGTCTTTCTCTAGGCTCCTTTTAAGTAATGACAGGCCACAATAAGGTCTTCCCAGAGCCTTTTCTTCAGGCTGAATAACCTCAATTCTCTCAGATTTTCCTCACAGGAAAGGTGTTCCAGCCCTCTGATTATCTTGGTGGCCTTGTCTGGACCCTCTCCAACAGGTCCATGTCTTTCCTGTACTGAGGGCTCCAGACCTGGATGCAGTACTCCAGGTAGGGTCTCACCAGAGCAAAGTAGAGGGGCAGAATCACCTTGACCTGCTGACCATGCATTTTTTGATGCAACCCAAAATACAATTGGCCTTCTGGACTGCAAATACACGTTGCTGGCTCATGTACAGCTTTTAATCCACCAGTACCCCCAAGTCCCTCTCAGCAGGTTTGCTCTCAATCCATTAATGCCCCAGGCTATATTGATACCAGGGGTTGCCCTGACCCAGGTGCAAGACCTTGCACTTAACAGAATCAGAGAATCACAGAATGTTAGGGATCGGAAGTGATCAACTAATCCAATCCCCCTCCCAGAGCAGGAACACCTAGATAAGGTTACACAGGAAGGTGTCCAGGTGGGTTTTGAACGTCTCCAGAGTAGGAGACTCCACAGCCTCCCTCGGCAGCCTGTTCCAGTGCTTTGTCACCCTCACCGTGAAGAAGTTTCTTCTCAAATTTAAATGGAACCTCGTGTGTTCCAGTTTATACTTATTGCCGTTTGTCTTATCATTAGTTGTCACTGAGAAGAGCCTGGCTCCATTCTCGTGACACTCACACTTGGCTTTGTTGAACCTCATGAAGTTCATATGGGCCCACTTCTTGGGATTGTCCAGGTCCCTCTGGATGGTACCCCATCCCTCAGCCATATAAACTGTACCACTCAGCTTGTTATTAACCCCAAACTTGCTGGCAATGCACTCAATCCCAATGTCTGTGTCATTGGTCAAGATATCAAACAGTACTGGTCCTGGTATAGAGATGCTGGCACTTTATATTACTGTGACTCTGCCTGAATAACCTTAAAGGATTTCTTAGTCATCCATAACTAAGCTATCAGTTTGGCAATGATAAGGTGAAAACACTGAGGCCAGGTTGTCTTTAAGTAGGAAAAGCACAAAGACAGAAAGAGAGGAAAAAATACTTCCATTTAAACTGTAACATCGTGTGCTCTTCTATTGGTTATTTACAGTTAATGAATATTTAAAATTATAGTGAAAACTAAGTACATAAGCTTGGACATTAACTTAGGGTATCAGTATTCAGTTAAAAGCTTCAGAGAAGCTCAGACTAAACCAAGATTTCTTTTACTGCTAGGTTAGTTGAAATTAATTTACTTGAATTATACACACCGTGAGCTTAAGTAGTGCAGATATGGTCTTAATGGGTCCGGTTTTGCAATCTTTTCTCTCACTTAAGCAATCCATATTCCTTTAAATAGTCTTAATTTGCTCGCTGGACCTCTATATGTTAATAAAGCTCATAGAATCAGGACCCCTGTGCTAATACAATATGAGCCTGGAAATGTTAAACATTAAATATATGGGAGTTGAGAGAGACAGCAGACATTGCAGTGCCAAACAGGTCAAATTATCAGAACAGAAATGTAACATCACTTTATCAAAAGTACTGCCAGATCTAATTGCAGATCTGTGTTAGGAAGTTGCCTTAGAAAGAGGTACTTAGTAATAGGTAGTTATCCATGCAGACATGTATCAACACTTGTAGCTGGTTTTGTATACTAAAACTGGTTTGTTTATGTAAACTCCAGCCTTATTTATACAAAATGGCACAGTTAGCCAGTATAACACATCATTTCTTTAACTGTCCAGAGGAAGAGTGTCTATATTCTATTCTGAAAAATAGAATTTATGGCATATAGGTATATCAGAACAATGTGTGTTTTTCCACAAACTGTACTACAGTGGTTTGAGAGCAAAGCGGGATAATGTCTTTATGAAATTAAGAATCAAATACCATCCATTTGGTGGAAGTGCTCATAAGATATCCTATACATATGGGGTTTTGTTTTTAATACATGGTTTTGAGCAGCCGTATGTAAATAAACTATTAAGTTCAACAAAAAATGCACAGTTGTTGTGCATAGTCAGCATTAAAAACGATTTTTTTTGCACACTTGGGCCTTTGAAGAAACTGTAATATGTTAGAAGTCTGGATCTAAATGAATTAGATAAGTCAGAATCTGATTTATATTTTCATTGATCGCAATGGGAATTGAGCCTATTCAGTGTTTCCAGAATTGATTTCTGACTGCAGACACTGCTTAGCGTGATAAATACCACGTTTCTGTGAGGCTTTTAAGTGAATTCCACTTTGTGCCAAACCATAGAACTTCAGTTCCCAAGGTGCAACCCATCCCTCATTTTGGTCCTGTGTTAGGCAAGTCATTAAATGCATTTTCAGTTCAGGTTTTCCTGCAGTCAGTGCAGCCGTTAATGTTCCTCATATGTTTAAGTGCTCTCCTAATTGAGGGTCACCCAAAGGTTGGTTGTCTTCCAAATAATCTTCGACAAAAAGCACAAATCTGCTGTACTCACATTGGCTTTTACCAGCTACAAAGAAATGAAGACCGTCAGATTTCCTCTAAAGAGGCGGTTTCCACATATTTTTTGAGCAGTCCTTCTGCCACTTTCTCCTCTTCTTTATTCAGCTTTCCACTAACCAACCCCAAACTACTGCCCCTTACTTCTGCTCTGATCCTGCCTATGAAATTCCTTGCAGCTTTCCCCTTTTGGCAGTGTCAGCTCCTGAAGAAAACATACGCTGATAAACCCAGGAGGTAACTTGGGTTGTCCACCTCCTATATGTTTAATGTTGGATTGCCTCGCTAATGAGAAATTAGTCCTTGTGGTTCAAAGCTTTTTCACCCTGTACTTGGAGCCTCACCAACATGTGCTTTTCTGTGCTCGAACCTGAGGCCTGAGATGAATTCTTCTCTCATCCGTGTTCATTACTAGTGAGTAGAACTGAATGCCACCCACTTACTTTCTCCTTCACACATCTGAGACTTTTGCTGAAATATCATGTTAAGCAAGCTATCACAACAGCTTACTTCATAATAATCCATTCAAATCAAAAGGCTGCAAATTCAGGACAGACACTGGGTTGATTTCATGAGCTGTTGGTGTGCATGGGATTAGTTTTCTGATAAGTGGGCAGCCTACACATCTTGACATGGAGCTGCAGGAGAAAACAGTCCCTGTTGTAACTTCCACCACAGTAAAAAGAACATTCACTTCTTACTCTAAGAAATGGGACTCATCTGCTATGTATTCATTCCCAAACTGTTTAATTAAATGCAGGTACAAACGTGACTATCCCTTCCTGAGCAGAAGGACAAATGACCTAGGGACTGAGCTCACGTCACCTAATTTTCTGCTGCTGAGCTGGAAAGGTTTTTTCATTTGTTTACATTCTGGACATGCAGCCAATATCATGTTTCCCAGAAAAGTCAATAAGATTTATACAGGACAGTGCATAGTTGAAGGGTAAAAAATGTCATTATGCAATATTAAGGGAAAGTCATCTTTATTAATTAACAGATGTGTAGTTGAAATGAGAAGATGCCCTTGCAGTTCATTGTTGCAACAGTGTTTTAATAACAAGTATCTTTTCAACCCACTGATTTAAATAAGTAAAATGATATGATCTCCCTAGAAATGAGAATCAGTAATTAGGTAAGTTGGAAAGCACTGGGAACTGCTGCTAGTTTAGGTTCTTTGAGGTTACTGTTTTCAGAATTACCGACAAAGGTTCAGAGTTGCTGAGGTAGGTACAGCTTCACTCCTGCTAAGTTATCCCTTAGTACTACCGGTATCATGAACGAAAGGGATCTGAGTCTTTATATACTGATGACACTTCATTACTCTTCGCTTTATTGGTCTTCTTTATATATTTGTGGATAAAATTTCTTGTATATATTATCATTCTCATTAAAAAAATTATTACATACAATGGAGTGAAAAAAGCCTGCTTAGTTTGCAGTTCATTTTTTTTTTTTCTTTTTTTTTTTTAATAAAATTGTGTATGGAGCTTTTGATTCTCCTTGAATTAGCCTATCTTCTTCGATCCCATTTCTCAAATTAACCTCACTTGAAACAAGCTGAAAAGGTGGATTGCCTCAGATCTGCTTGGAAGTGGACTTAACACATGGGGTTTTTTCTACAAATTGCAGTGAAACTTTCAATGATTATTGACCAAACAGTGAGCAGTAATAGAAATGTATCAGATGTGTGCATGTTTCCTATGTATTATTGCAAATATTTTCCACTCTCTTTCGTGGGCCAACATTGTCCTAGGTCTAACTTCACCAAAGTCAGTGACATTCTACTGAAGAATAAATTGGCTTGTTAATTTTTAACAGTTCTGATTGTATTTTGAAATTCCAGATATTTTCTTCCAAAAAGAAAAGCAAAAAAGAAATATTTATACAGAAAAAAAATATTGAAGCATCACCTATTTAGTAAACTGTATACTTGTGTGACATTGGGCATGTCTGCTAGTGTAGCTGAAAGTGTTTGGAGAATGTATATGTATTACTGAAGGGAGTTTTGGCACTGTCACTTGATATCTGGATTCCAACAAGCACTTCTTTTATTACTGACAAATAGAAAGCATGTGTTTGGCTTTATTTATTGTTTTCTGTGGAGCATGTGTCAAGTTCTGAAAGAGTGTATTTCACTAGTCACGTACTAACTTCAGTTGTTATAATTAAGTTGCTAATATCTGGCATGGCAACCAGTCAGCGGGATTTGATTTGACAGTTTAGGAGACTGACTTGACACCTCTGGAAGCTGAGGGGGAGACACTCAGCAGAATACTGAGATAAATGCCATCACTTTCTTAATAATCCAGACCACATTTTCCAAAGTTCTTATTAATTCTGAGCCTTCCGTTACTAAGTGCAAAAGCAGAAGCTGTCCATCAGTAACCTTGCTTGGCTAGAGATGTGTTTCAAGGCCCCAAAACTGAGGGATGTTTTGGATATAGTTCTTTTTATGTGTGTTACTGCTATTAAGGAGAGATTTTTATTTAATTTTTTTTTTTCCAAATAATAGAATCAAGGTTTCAAACTTAACACATAGCTTCCCCCTAAAATTATGATTTAAACATTTTCCCCTTCGACAATGAAATTTCTAGAAAAACTGATCTAAGCTGAGCATTTCTATTCCATGAGAAAAACTCCCAATTCCAAATGATTTTAACTTTTCATTGAAATGAAAGCAAATTATTTCAGAGCTTTGAAAAAATAATGTTTCCAAGTGCATTAAGTTTTGATTCATTTTTTCATATTATTGTTACTTTTATATCTTACATGTGTGTATGAATAATAGAAAAAATGGCATGTTAAAATGTAAAATCAAAATTATTATTCCTAATATTCAAAATAATATATGACATTTAACTAAATTTTCAGGCAGGTAAGTGTACTTCTACAAAACATTTTTATTTTGAGAATTTTATTTCAATAGGAATAGCATTTCAAATAAATTTAGACTTCTGGCAGTATATCATTATGAAAATGAATATGGATTACATATTTAATGGTAAAGTAGTTATCAGGTTATAAGCGATATACACACAATGAAATCTGGAGTTAAAAACTACAGCTTGGGAGTTTTTCTTTGTAATGTTCTGAAGAATTCAAAGCATTCAAAATACATAGACATTGTTGTGGTTTAACTTGAGCTAGCAATACAACCACAGCAGCTGCTCACTCCTTCCCTCCCCCCACCCCCCAAGTAGGGGAGAAAACCAAAAAAGAATGGAGAAACTCAGACTGAGATAAACACAGTTTAATAAAATAACAAAATACCAATACACTACAGGTAAATATATATATATATATTAAAAATAAAAACAGAATATAAAATAAAAGATACTCAATGCAATTCCTCATGACCTCTGTCCACACCAAGCAACCAGTCCCAGGAAACAGCACCTGACCCCAAACAGCTGATCCAGGAGAGAGAAAAGAGGAAAAAAGGCAGAAAGGCTCAGGGGCCTCTGCAAAATGGCAGGATGGCAAAGGCTGAACTAAAGAAAGTCCTGAACGGAACTCCCTTGACTCTGACAAAAAGAGAAAAGATAAGGAAGTAAAAGAGGGAGAGAGCAGAAGATCCCAACTCTCCTTAAATATGAAGCATGATGCTAATGGATGGAATACTCTTACTGATCAGTCTGGATGTCAGTCAAGGTCTGCCCCATTCATGCCCCCCCCTTCCTTGATGCCTCACACCTGTGGGCAGAGTACTCAGAATGTCCTTGGCTCTCAGACCAGAGCAATTAAAACCATTAACTCTGTCCTGGGGTGGTATGTCTTGTTCTCAAACTAAGTCCAAATAATGAGTGGGCTAGTTATGAAAAAGAAAGGTTTCTAGCTGTATGAAGAAAATTAACTCATTTTCAGTCAAACCAGCATAGGCATGTAAATGAAAATTTGCATTAGCTTGACAAAATAGTTATAGGGGTTGGGATGATGAGAAAGCTCCTAGTCGGCCTCTGTTTTTTCTTATACAAATGATATACATTTCACATAAGTCAAAAGATACAAATGAAGTATGTAATCTTAGGCTTTATCTATACTACTAAATAGAACAGACCAGGGAACTTGTCTCTGGCCCTGGGACCAAGAAGCCTGGCAAAGCTTGCTGTCTGTGCAGCTGAACTGCCCACTGGCAGGAGCCAAAATGGCTCAAGGAGCCTTGTAAGCAGCATGAACAACTGCAGATCAGTGTCACAGCCTGTGCCCCGCACCTATATTATTGACTAGCAAGAGACAAAGCCTCAGTGACTCCTGAAAATTTGCCTCTACTAGTAAGGACATTGTCACAGTGAGCTATATGGTCAGAATATTTGATAGTTAACATTAAAAAACAATACCACCAACAGAAGTTGTTAACAGGCTGGAGACCTATTATCATCAAGGAACTAAAAGCAAGAGCAGTTTAATAAATAAATTAAAGTGACAATGTTTTATTTAAAACATTTCTTGATTTTCTTGAGTTGAAGTGGCAGTCATCATTTCAATACACAAAGTAATATAGCTGTGGCTATTAACTTTTAAAACCATATTAAAAATAAGTCTGTAACCTATACTTCACTACAAAATATTTTAGGGATATGAATAAGTTATGCAATACTGTTGTGCAATGAGTAAGTAACAGTAAGTATTTTTCATAATCAAAATATAGAGCTATGTACTGAAAATCACTTATTCAGCAGGAACTGGGAGCCATGTGTTTTTTGCAGCAGCAGAACACTCTACTTCTTCCTAGAAGCCAAGTGAGGGATCGCATGATGGAGGAGTTCAACAATGTGATCAAAAACCTCTCTTCTTACCTCCCACTTCCGGCTACAGGACATCTTGGGGCAAAGGGGAGTTTTGGCCACCCGTGGTAGTTTTTGCCCATGATGGCCATGGCATGGCTCTCTCCTCTGTCTAATCCTTAATTTTGCCATTTTTAAATCTTTCTAGGAAAAATAAGTGGATTAGAGGGAATATGACAGTGAAAAGTTATCTGGCTAATCATTCTCAGCAAAAAATCTTCTGGACGACTTATTTAGGCTCAAGTAGAATCAATGGACCACAATGACTGCTGCATGAGAGGATGGGTGACATTCCTTCCACCACACTGTCATTCAAGAGAAAGTATGTCATACACAGATCCAGGCCCTACAGAAGCTCAGGTCCTGCTCCAAGGCAAGCCAAGAAAACTGGCCCACATATACACAGATGAAATCACACTAGCAAGCATTCAGGAGAGATGGCCTGAGGACATCACATATAGCCAGCACTATGTGACACTATGGGGCAAACTCTGAATGGGGTGCAAGGCTTGGCCTCCATTTTATCAAGAGACGTGTTCCCTTCATATGAAGATAAAGTACATTGTGCGTGCCTGTTCACGCCATATAAGCAACCAGGCCTTGCGTGTAAATCCTGTTTCCAAGTAGCAACTTTTAACTGTTACTATTAGTGACTAGGAAGGCTAATGGCATCCTTGGGTGTATTAGAAGGGGGGTGGTCAGTAGATCGAGAGAGGTCCTCCTTCCCCTCTACTCCGCCCTGGTGAGACCCCATCTGGAATATTGTGTCCAGTTCTGGGCCCCTCAGTTCAAGAAGGACAGGGAACTGCTGGAGAGAGTCCAGCGTAGAGCAACAAAGAGGATTAAGGGAGTGGAGCACCTCCCTTATGAAGAAAGGCTGAGGGAGCTGGGGCTCTTTAGTTTGGAGAAGAGGAGACTGAGGGGTGACCTTATTAATGTTTATAAATATATAAAGGGTGAGTGCCACGAGGATGGAGTCAGGCTCTTCTCAGTGGCAAACAATGATAGGACAAGGGGCAATGGGATCAAGCTGGAACACAAGAGGTTCCACTTAAATTTGAGAAAGAACTTCTTCTCAGTGAGGGTAGCAGAGCACTGGAACAGGCTGCCCAGGGAGGTTGTGGAGTCTCCTTCCCTGGAGACATTCAAAGCCCGCCTGGACACATTCCTGTGCGACCTCACCTAGGCGTTCCTGCTCCAGCAGGGGGATTGGACTAGATGATCTTTTGAGGTCCCTTCCAATCCCAAACATACTGTGATACTGTGATACTGTGATACTGATTTTTTAGCAAATTTTATTACAGGAAGCATCTGCTGGGATCTGTCAAAAGGAGGCAGAAAGAGCTCAAAATACCTGAGCCCTCCAAACAGGAGACTTTTCCTTTAAATATTTGTAGTGCTATCAGTGACATTAACATTTTCCAGCCACTCTCACTCCTGGTGCCCCTGGTTTAAGGTGCTCAGTTATCTGAATTAGCAGGGCTTGCACAGGTGTGACCCAGGGCAATAATTAGCCCATTCATTCCACAGTCTGTGCTTCTTTGAGGATCCCCGGGGAACATATTACTGGCAATGGGTATTTGTGGCACTTAGTAGTTTCATGTTCAAAGCTGAATACAATATCTTACTGTGTAAATCTCTTAGGATTAACACTTTGATTAAATCTGAGGCTGGACATGCTTGCCCAAGAAGAATTGGGAAGAGTTTTCTTTGTGTCTGCCTGCGCTTTATAAGCCTAAGGAGGGAGCGTAATTTTCCTAGGCTACTGGTTGATCTGATGGGTGGAAACTGTGAACCCCCTTCCCAGCAACAAGTGACTGGTTTCATCTGAAAGCTAAAAGCTCAGAAAATGCAAGCACTGCTCAAAATGCATCAAAATGTGGACTCAATGTTTATGTTTCATTGCCACTTTCTGGGTGGAGGGAAAGATGGTTGAATTTCATCCACCAAGCGCTGCCAAACTGGAGATGTTGTCCAGCAGTATTTTGGGAAATGTATTGCTTATCACAATGCAGAAGGCCTTATAGAACAGTGAAGTTGTGACTGTTAGGCACCAGAGTCCGACTCTGCAGAGTGACGATGTGAGGCCACCATTCCAGTGTTTAAAAATTCCTGTCACACGTGGCCTTATCAGATGGCCTTATTTACCTTCAGCTACAGGTGTCTTTACTCATACTGCATGACTAAGATGGGTGGAGACACCTACAGAAAAGAACTTTTCTTCATTTCCAAGAGTCACAATATACAACTTCAGCTGAGCAAAGCAATCTAGGCTGAGAGTTCAGAAGTGTTTAGCACTGGCTTAATTGCTTCTGCTGCAGCTGATAGGATTTTTTCACCTTTTGGACTCTTGAAAATCCCATTACATCTGGTTTTTTTTGTTATTCAGCACTTAAATCTGCTTGCTGTCTTCAGAGTTCTTTTACTTCAGCTAGTCTCCAGATTCAAAATGTAGTTCCATGAGAGTAAAAACTGAGGAAGCCACGTTTCTTACGAATTCATGTCTCGTCCTTTGATTCTTCTATGGTAAGGTGGTAGTCCTCATACAGCTGTCATCACACAGCTTTCCTGTGGATGGATCCTCTTGCATTTAATGAAGATTGTGCGCAGGATCTAACATTTTCATGAAACTTAAAAAAAGATCTCACATTAGCCAAAGTCTTCTAAAGAGATGGGTAGAAAAGAAGAAAAACATATCAGTCTTAGACAGTGAGGACAGCATGCCTGCAATTTCCCAGGAAGCCAGACTAAGAAAAAGCATCTAGGGAAGGTGGGATACATTCAGTATGTTACCCAAGATTTTTCAGCTAAAGCAGGCCTTTTTAATTGCTTGGGTACCTAATGAATGCTTCTGAGTTCTGTAGGTGGCTCATATGTGGTACTGGACACCTTGCATAGAAGAACAGTGGGAGGTGAATCAAAGATGTGACGTATGAATGAAGTGATGCCCTCTATCCAGCCAATGAGTCATTTTTCCTCCAGGCCCCATCCTGTAGGTCTCTGTAGAACTCTGTTACTCATGTTTTCCATAGCTGCCCTGGGCGCCTGGTGTTGTGAACCCTGAGTGTTTCCTTTCAATGAAGCAGAACCATAGAAAATTTCAGAATAAAAGAATTTCTGTAAGCAGGGGGAGAAAAAGAAGAAAAAAAAAAAAAGGAAAATATATTGAAGCTTTGATTTAAGTATTGCTTGCCCATTGACAAGCAACCAATTTAATATACAGGTCCTTGGTCATAGTGCCGTTCCCTATCTCAGGTCCCTGGGTGTGCTCAGAGCCGCAGCTCACATTTGCTGTCATCAGCTTTGGTGAATCCAGCTCATGGCTTGCACTGCCGCTGCCAGTTTGTTGGCTGATGTTATTTTTTCTGGATTGCATGTGAGATATTACTCATCAGTATGACTAGTCAAGTGATTTAACAAGTGAAGTATCATCCAATGAACGCATGCTTGTACTCCAGCCTGACTAAGCCAGCTGTCAGGGACAGCAACAGCTGCTGATTCATGAAAGGAATGGAAAAATTTCTTTGTTAAATCAGAGCATATCCAGCAAAATCTGTCTTAAATGAAAATGACTGACTATAGCTATGCATCAAATAATCCCAAGTGGAAGTCTGGGGGTGGGGAAGAGTTTTGCAATTGCAGAGATCTGTTCTAGACCAAAGATCTGAAGAAGGGAGCATTGATTCTCTGTTTTAATTTCCCAAGATTTATTCGAAGTCCAATGAATTTAACATTAACCCAAATATAGGCAAGGGATTCTGCTAAGTGAAAAAGCCCACATACAGATCCCCACTGTCATCTATATACATCAGTCTTAGTCTTCTGTATCTCTTTTTTCTTGAGGTGTTGCTGTTCTCCTTTCTTTAAAAGATAACGAAGTACACTCAAACATTCCCTCATTTTCACAGCCCTAATTACAATCTAAGTAGGTATAAGATCCTGCTGAAAGCCATTTTCTCCAAATCCCTTGCCTTAACCTTCAAACAGACCCCAAAAATTGCAAACCACAACATCAGAAATAAACTTACCCTGGATCAGTACATGCCATGCAAGAGACTTACTAGCATCTCTATAATCCACACAGTAAAGACTACCAAAACCAGAACCATCAACCATCTTCGACCTTCTACAAACCCTTACCATGCTGTAACATATTTCTTCCATGGCAACAAATGCTCTTATAGGAGCTATAGAGATGAAAAAAAAAAAAAAACCAAAAACAAAACAACCATCATGTACCAGAACAAATTTGTCAAAGTAATCAGTAAATACTGGGAGACTTAGTCCCTGTGAGGAGAATGTCTTCCATGAAATTGCACCACTAGTATCTCAGTCCTGAATTTCAGTGAAAGCCCACAGAATACGTTTCTAAAATAAGCCCGGACATTAAAACAATGAACTCAATGAATATATTTGTTTCATCATAGATATTGATTTCTGTCCTCCAACTAACCACTGCAAAGGTGTTATTTCATGGCTTTAAAGGATCTTTTCTATGGAAACCAAGTACGTTTTTTTCTCAGATAGATGATTAAATAGAAGAGGTCTTTTTGGTTTGGTTGTTCGCGGTCTGTTGTTTGTTTGTTTGTTTGTTTGTTTGTTTGTTTTGTCGTTGATTTGGTTTGGTTCGAGTTGGGTTTTTTGGGGTGTTTTTGTTCGCTTTAAAATTTAGAGTATTAATTCCAAAACTGTATTTGGCATTGAAATTTGCTTATTCCTCTTAGAACTGTAGGCTCATCTGAAAGTTTGTGTTTCTTTTCCAGCTCGTTCAGTTGGTTTTATGAAAGTTATTGTCTACTAAGTATTATTTTCCTATTTTACATAAAAAATCATAATGTCTACCAATATATTAATACTACTTTATAGATTTCTTTTTCACACAGTAAAATTATAAAATAATTTACTAGTATTTCATTCAGAACTGTCCCCCCCCAGAATTAATAATTGTTGAGGTTCCCCATAAAATTGTTATTTGAAAAACTGAAAGTTCCAGTGACCATCAGTGATTTACAAATCCAGTTCAGTTTATGGTTATTCTAAGTTGTCACATAGGAACACAGGTGCATTCAATAAAATTAAAAGATGCTCCTGTTTTCTGAAACTGGAAGCTTTTCTAAGTCTGATTATAAGCTAACCGAATTTTGCAGTAGTTGAAAAGAGTAGACCCAGTGCTTTTACTCTCTTAATGTTATTAATATGCTTCTTCACATGTTAGCATTCTCCATAGATTGAATGATAGCTCTTCAATGACTTCTCCTAGAAAGATTCCTTCTGCACATTTAAAAGAAGCATTTGCCTATGTCTATTTTATCTTCCCATACAATACTTTATAGTGTCAGAGGTGTGCCAGGTTTTATAGAGAAGGATGTAGAAACCCCTGAATGAAACCTCTAGGTTGCAAAATATCATTTCTGCTTGCCGGAAGATATACATCTCTTGCTGTTGATCTATTGTTTGTAAGGATAAGAGACATTATGTCATGATGACACTGTAAAGAAACTGAGGGTCTTTCCTGTAGTGAGATATATTCTCTAGGAGGAGGTATGTTTGCCCTTGATATTTTTAGGTCTGTTTTGATTCTTCAAGGCATTCCCCTTAGCAGATTAGTTAATCTGTCCTGCAGAAAATGGATGTGTTGCCAAGTTTCTGTTTAAACAAAGAAGGAAGTGAATATGAGTTTACTCTCTGAAAAGTAAATGTGGGAAACAGTCTTCCATAAGAGGACTGATTGTCTAAACTATCGGTGCTGAAATTCTTTCCAGTGAATGAAAATTATAAAAAGAGGATAAATACCTTTTAAAAATAAGATTAATATATTAATAACCTATTTCTATTATCTCCTCGATATATAGCTGCCTGTTATAAGGGTGCCTTTACTGTTCAGTAAAGGACTGCAGTTGGCAGATAGACAAATAATATATCCAACAATAAATCAGCTCTGGAGTGGTAAACCTTTTTCAACTGTCTAGTTGCTCAGGGCAGTCTTTGACATATATTATTAGTAGAATAACTGTAATAGTAGCATTTGAAGAGAGTTAAATATTTCCCTATCTCTTTAAGGGACCATCCCAGATTTCAAGTGTTCTTCAGTGGAAGGAAATGTAGCATTTTTAGTACACCAAAGGATGAAGATCTGGTACTACTTGGACAATGGGAACAAAATGAGCTCTAGATAATAATAAAAATATATATTGTATATAAGAGATAAGTTTCTTCTTAAAAGCAAGGGGGAAAGAATATTCCAGGAATTTGACCTTGCTCTGTGTTATCGAAGGGCAATTTCTCATTGGCTTCTAAAGACACAAAGTCAAGATTTCCATAAAAACAAAAACTAATCTATTTTTTTTTTTCTGTATAATACATACATGATAGACTCACACACCAGCACAAAATTCATAGCTTTCGTGGCTATGATATATGAGATAGTGGATAAATATACACATATATAACCAGAAGCAAAAAACTCATCTCTGTTAATCTGCAAGGCAAACACCACTGCTTGTTATGGATTTCATGGTAAGAAACAAAGACAAGGGTTGTATCATAAACACTGACACTCTAGATAGACAGCTTACTAAGATCTGAGCTGATTAGGTTGTATAGACCAGAAGTATGGTGAGTGTCTCTGATGAGATAGGATGCAAAAAAAAGCACATGAAAAAAATTCTCCTCTTAGTTTTTGTTTTACTCTTATGTTGTTGCCCTACTGTGCAATGTATGCTCCGTTAAGTAACTACTAATGCTGGATCTCTAAATGCAGCCACGGCCCCTCCTGTTCCCACAGGCAAGACTGATAAGTGTAGATGTTTCAATGCAGAAGAAAATAGTGAATTATTTCTTCCCAAGGAAAAAAAAAAATGAGCACAATATTTTTTTAGCTTGTTTATTTATTTTGTGATGTTTTGTAGGTTGA